>NC_052961.1:24386990-24705740 GCF_013358895.1 Oreochromis aureus | reverse complement strand
GGAACGGACGCCAGTGTGTGTGTGTGTGTGTGTGTGTGTGTGTGTGTGTGTGTGTGTGTGTGTGTGTGTGTGTGTGTGTGTGTTGAAAGGACAGAAAGTAGAAGGGGATATATTTTTCTCTCTGTGTGGGGATGTGTGGATAGTATGGATGCGGTTGTGTGTGTGTGTTTGTGTGTTACCAGTGGTATGTAGTCATGTGTGTGTGTGTGTGTCTGAGAGGGTGATGTGACCCAGATCTGCTTATTAGCATCAGGAGGAAGGGGGCGGCAGTCACTTAGAGCTTTGTGCCTGAGCAGTGAACTGTGCTCGTGCTTCAGTGACACACCATCATACATCATACTGTAACCCCCCCCATCACACACACACACACACACACACACACACACACACACACACACACACACACACACACACACACACACACACACACACACACACACACACACACTTCTTCATCTTCCTCCCCGACATCTCTGTGCCATCCAGGAAACAATGCTGCCCCCAATAATAATAACTATAATAATAATAATATTAATGATAATAATAATAATAATAATAATAATAATAATAATAATAATAATAAAAGAATCAGCAGAACTCCTTTGCTGGATTTGCATAATACTGGCCCTTCAGTCTTGTATTTCAGTCTTTAGCATTTTAGTGGTTTAACTGAGTGTGTTTGCCTTTTGTGTGCATTCGCTGTGTTTCAGTTTCACAGGATGTGAAGTAGATGAAGTGTACATTTGCACATGGTGGGCATAATGGTTACAAAAACAAAGTATAAGAAACTGCAAGAAGAAAAGATGAAGATAAAGAAACAATTCTTCCATTTTAATACTTGCCAAAACATCTTTTTTTTTTGTATCTCGTGTCTCATTCATTGCCACAGTGGGTTCCATTTCCATTAAGATAATGCAGCGGATGGCTGATCTGAATGGAAGCCGACAGGGACGTACAGTAGCTCTCATGTGCAGGTGCCCCACATATCCAGCTGAGGCTTTGCCTGGTCAGCTGAGAGTAACAGGATGGCAGACGGAAACAATCCAGGAATTTTACTGGTGAAATAACAGATTGAACGGCTTCAGCTGATACTGCGTGTGTTAAAAATAAAATAAAACAACTGTAACTGTAACATTTATTTTAGTTTGCACACAGACTGAAATGACTCTGGTGGTAAATTTAAGAGCTTCAGACCAGGGGGAAAAATCTCTTGAAAGGCAATTATATTATTCTAGAGAGGAGTCAAAATTCTTGTATTGGGAGAGTGAAGATACAGATGTTTTTGGGTAAGTCTATATGTTTATTAACAGATCTAATCCGAGAATCTGGCTATAATAACTCAAATATGAACTATTAATGAAAATATGAGCACATGAATCACCCTCACACGGTGAAGTACGACCTCTAGTGGTGAAAGGCAGGTATATTTATGTCAGTTTTTCTATAAATGTGGATACAAATCGTGGTAACGTGTGTCTCTTTCTGCTCCTGCGTTCCAGCACAAGTTTCCAACATTGGTACATTTTAAACACCTACGGTTGTCTGCTACCACATTCCCACACATTTTACCCTCTGTTTTTCTGGACCCATTTTATAATTTCTCATTCCCAGCTGAAAATCAGGGATGGGACATAACAAATACAGCTTTACATGTGCGGATTCTTATCAATGAAGATGTCAAAAAGACTCTCTGCTCAGGGAGCCTCAGTTACATTAGAAGACAGGACGCTTTGGAAGATGATGAAACGTTTCAGAACATGATCCCTTTTGGCTTTATTGGACAGGACAGTGCTGACAGGAGACAGGAGGGTGGGGAGAGAGCAAAGGGGAAATGACTTAATAGATCTAATAGTAACAGAAGAGAAGACCTGTAGAGGAGAAGAAATATTAAAATAATTCCCAAAAAGAATATAAAATGCTAAAGACATGATACGTACTTTTGAATATCTCAGTGGCAGATTTGATTAATTAAACTGTAAACTGTTAAAACTCTAAAATTCTAAATTGTACATATACCACTGTCCTGGTTCTGTTGTTGTTAACGTTTATATTCCAAACAATGACTATCAGAAATTTCTTGTAGTCCAGTTATTGCAACAAAAAATGATATAAAACAACAGCCCAAAACAAAACTAGACACTGTGCTCTGATACAGTTATCCAGACTTTTGAGTTTCTAACTTGGGGAATAGTTTACCAGCTTTAGACGTCTGTACTCTAAATGAATACAGTGTTATTTAGTCCTTTTGCTAATAACTGAAGTAGCAGATGTAGTGCATAGGTCACTCTAAATATTACCAAGAAGTTCATCAGCAGTTCTTGGGAGGCCTCCACAAAGTCACTTTAAAGGATTTCAAAAAGGAAGGAAGGAAGTCACATGATAGGGTGAGGCAAGGTCTCACAATGGCTTCACCCAAAAAACCTCTGCTGATAATGACCCACACCCTTTTTCACACCTTGGCTCATGTGATGAGGCACATGATCAATAGCGGGTCAACGACCATCTTAAGGGACAACTCCCACTAGGGCTCTCCACTATTTGGTCATAGAACTGAAGAAGCTTGTTGGATGAAAGGTCTTCAAGAAACTCAAAGAAGTCCAGTCACTTTTCTTTCCAAGCTCCTTAGATTACTGTGACCTGGACTGTAACTGTGAACATTTTATTCAAAATATATAACTAATACAGGCTTTTGGCTATAAATTGCTCAGACTACCCAGTATATACACAGTTTTAAGGCCAAAGTGTGACCCACCTGCCACTGGGACACAAACTTCGAAACAAGAGCAGTAAATAAGAGTAAAGAGTAATATCACAAACTAACCACCTCCTATTCTCAGATTTAATTCACTTTGTATATAAATACAATGGATAGATGGATGAATGCAACTGTACATAAATGTTACTGGGGCCCACCTGCAGTACTTTGCTAGCCCACCAGGGGGGGCGTCTCATATTTAGGGAATCACTGAGCTAGACTATTAGTCTTATGCTTTTCTCCATTCGGATTTGTCATGTATATTGTGTGTGTGTGTGTGTTTTAATCAGTGTTTGTTTCCAGTTCGTATTGCTAAAATCACACACTGTCTATGAAAGGTTAAATAAAAGTTATTTAAAAACCTGTCAGGAACTCTAAATCGGTGACACCGAGCCTCCAGTCGGTTGTATTTTGCAGTTACACATTTTCAAAATGGCCTCCAAAGAAAGACCGGTGTGTCAGATTTTCTCGTTCCAGGACTGGAAAGCCTCTCCTGATCCGATTTTTGAGCTCCCCGCACAGTATCTGACCCCCACACCCTCTCCTATAGTGATAGATAACGGCTCCTTCCAGACACGGGCCGGCTGGGCGGCTCCGGGGGCCGAGCTCGACCCTCCGCGGCTCCTGTTCAAGTCGGTGGCGGCGCGAAGCAGAGGCGCTGCCCGCAGTGAGACCCAGATCGGTAACGACATCCCCAATTTGGAGCCGCTGCGGTGGTTGCTGAAGAGCCAGTTTGACCGAAACGTGGTGGTCAACTTTGAAATCCAGGAGCTCATCTTCGACTATGTGTTTACACACCTGGGCATCACGTCAGAGGTGAGCGGAAGTTAAATTAGTCATTTTTAAGTGAAACGTTGGTCGGTTTGAAGGTTTTGTATCTGGAGTTCAGGATTAATTGAACAACTTAACTCCCGGGATATTTTCTGCTAGCTGTTTATAGTCATGCAAGTCACGTGGACAGACAATACATCAGCACCACTTTATTATTTGTATTATTATTTTTATTATTATTATTGCAGGGTAGTGTGGATCACCCCATTGTGCTGACAGAGGCGCCCTGCAACCCACTGCACTGCCGCCAGATGATGTCAGAGCTGCTTTTTGAGTGCTACAGCGTCCCATACGTCTCCTACGGTGTGGATTCCTTGTACAGTTTCTACCACAATAACAATCAGAGGAAGCTCCAGTCACCACACACGGGCATCGTTCTGTCCTCAGGGTACCATTGCTCACACATCCTGCCGGTTATTAATGGCAGGTAAGGATCAACATGCACAAACGAATGATTTATATACAGCTTTTACTGTTTGCTCTGCTTTCCTGATTTTTATCACACACCATAGTTTTAGTTCTGATCTGGTTTTTGTTTGAGGTTGGATGCTGTAAATTGTAAGCGTGTGAATGTGGCTGGGAGCCAGGCAGCGTCCTACCTGCAGCGCCTCCTGCAGCTGAAATACCCAGGTCACCTTGCTGCCATCACGCTCAGCCGCATGGAGGAGCTGCTGCATGAGCACAGCTACACCGCTGTGGATTATCATGAAGGTACAAATATATCCATGCACATGTAAATATGCATTTTTTTTATGGGACAGCAATTAAATGCTTTGGATTTATGATAGCTAAGGATCATTTAAGTAACATCAGTAAAATGCACACAGTGAGTTCCTCCTCAGAATTCCTAGAGAAACAGATGACTGTGAATAAAAGGAATGAGGAGCCAGCACAGAGGTGCATGCATGTGCTTTCTCCTCCCCTTGACTTTGCATTTCCTCTGTGCTGTGTTTTCCACAGAGCTGGAAAAGTGGCGCAGCCCAGAGTTTTATGAGCGGGAAGTTCACCGTATGCAGCTTCCGTTTTCGAGTAAGGTGCCGGGGGGCTGTGTGAGTGTAGAGGAGCGGCAAGAGAGACGAGCTCAGCAACTTCGACGACTTCAAGAGATTAATGCTCGCCGCCGAGAAGAGAAGCTGCAGCAGGACCAAGAGAGGCTGGACAGACTCTTAGCAGTACAGGCAAGGACCTTATTGGAGCTTTTAAAGTTCACAAGCATGAGAGTTGTCTCTCTGATGGAGGATTCCTGTCTTATTTATCAGTCAGCCTGTTTGTTTCTCTCACCTTTTTCCATTTTTTTAAACGCCTGCCTTTCTATATTTCAATGGAACTGCCAACAGGAGGTTTGATCTTGTTTTTAGGCTGGTACATTAATATGCATACTTACGGTAGTTGGAATGGTAGTGCAGTGTTGACAAACAACATGATTTCTAACACAGCACCTGATTGGCAGATACATTTTCATTCCATTGCACTTCCACTGGGATTGCGGGAATCATTTGCAACACCATGGGTGACCAAGCAAGAGCGAAAGAGAGTTGCAGAAAAAGAAATGCATAATTTAGATGTTGGCAGTTACACTGCGAGTCAAAGATGATTGATTGATTGATTGTTCCAGCTGAGGACGGAGGACAAGATGGAAATTGGCACTCAGTAATAAACACATCAAACAGCTGAAAGCAATGTAGGATTTTAGTTATTCAATGGTGTAAATCTGAGTTTATGTCTAGTAAGTAAATCATTTTTACTTATGGATGGCGGTAAACAAAACAGCTACCCAGGCATGCATCATCAAAAGGAACTACGGCACCAGCAAGAGAAGACATGAAGATATGCTAAGAAATTTGTACTCTGTGGGCTCAAAGATAGTTTTTTGTTTCATTGAAAGCTCAGAAACTGGTTGTATTGATAAAATTGTGCAGGAAAAAAATCAGTGAGCTAATATACAGACTTTCGATGTATATTGTTTGGAAATGGAGCTAAAAAGTTAAAAAAATATGTAAAATTACATCTGTTGCCTCCAAATGAGTTTACTCTAATTCTGTTTAGAGTTTATTCATCCTTTCTCAGTATTTCACCTAATGATCATAGAGTAATGTGTGTGTGTGTGTGTGCGTGCGTGCAGGAGCTGCTGGAGGACGGCCTGCTGGATCAGTTTCACAAGAGTCTGGTGGAGCTTAATATGGATTCAGCCGAGGAGCTGCAGTCGTACATCAACAAATTGCAGCTGGCTGTAGAGCAGGGTAGACAGAAGCTGCTGCACAGTGATGGAGCAGAGGGAAAGGCGGAGGTAGGTGTTCTGCCATCAAGTTTAAAAAATAGAATTCGGTTGTACTGACTTGTTTTTGCATGTGCTGTGCCCACATTTCCAGGCTCTATGTCTGAATCAGTATTTGGATAAATAAGTCTGTAACTGCTTTTTGGTAGAAAGGTAAAGCAGTTAATAGAAGAATGCTATGTATGACCTGAGCATATGACAGCGCTAGCACTGTAACTATAATGAGATGGTTATGTAAATAATCCAGAAGAAGAGCTCAAGTTGTCAAATTACACTGAAAATGACTGCAGAGCACAAGTGATATTGAAATGATCCAATAATTAATTAGGTGTAAATGTCATTATCACGACTGTGCTGCGAGGCTCTACAGCATCTATGCTTGATTGCTGCGGTGGATGTAGTGCTCCTGACACGAAGCCTGAGGCTGTTCTGTCGCTCTCTGTCAGGTGTCAGAGCTGGAACAGCCGATGGACGAGACAGATGGAGTGGCACTGATGGATTCTGACTTCCCCGAGGACTCGCTGCCAGAAAAACCTGCTAATGTGGTTCAGGTAATGGCACAGGATACCTGAATGTCTCAGAGACATGTAGAGCCTCATTAATGCTGTGCAGGGAGATACCTGCTGCGGTCATGTGTGGCAAAATGTGTAGAAAAACTTCTAGTAGTTTTTGAGCATAACTTTGCTATTGCAACATTTGAAACACGTGGTGGTGTCAGTACTTGTCGTAACTTTACGTTAATGAAGGAAAACTTTTTTTTCCCCGTCCTCCTTCTCCAGCCTGTGTTTAACATGGCGGAGTACCACCAGCTCTTTGTGGGGACGGAGCGTCTGCGGTGTCCAGAGATTTTGTTCCAGCCCTCGCTGACTGGAGAGGAGCAGATGGGACTGATGGAGACTCTGCAATATGTTTTGGCCAGGTAATGATGGGATGTAACGGTTTTACACCAAAGCACAAATATGCAGAGAAGTTATATAAACACATAACCTCATCCTGATTAAATTATTACAAGGAGTCAGAAAATGCTATGTTATATCTTCTAAACATTCTTTTATTGTTACTTTTTTATTATTTTTTTACTGGTGGTGTTTATTTTTTTGTTAATGATGAGAACTCTGATGCTTTAATCATAAATAGGTACACTCCAGAGCAGCAGGAGGCGCTAGTGAGCAATGTATTTCTGACCGGAGGGAACATGCAGTATCCTGGCATGAAAGAGAGAGTAGAGCGAGAACTGCTGGCCATGAGACCCTTCCAGTCACAATTCAAGGTACAGCCTGTGCTCTCCTAAAACCCTGTTATGTTTACTTTGTCTTTTTTTGATAAGGAAAAAAAAATCTAATAGTTCAAACAGTAACCACAAAAAACAGAAAACAAGAGCTTTCAGGTGGACGTAAAACCCTGGACTTTAAGCTTTCGTGTTTTCTCTGGAAAAAAACTTGAACATAGTAAAGGAACGCAAAACCCCAGAAAAAGGTTGTATCGTCTCTTTAAAGTCATCAGCTCAAACATTTTTCTAAAGGTGAAAGTAGGAAAACGCAAAGAGTTCAACATGGGATGTGACATAAATATAAATGATCTAATATACACTCACAGTACACTTTGTTAGGTACACCTGTTCAACTGCTTGTTAGTACAAATATCTAATCAGCCAATCACATGGCAGCTACTCAGTGCATGCAGGCACTGAAGTTCAAACCCAGAATTAGAATGGAGAAAAAAAGTAATTTAAGTGATTTTGAAGATTGTCCCACACAACCATCACTAGAGTTTACAGAGAATGGTCTGAAAAAGAAAACATATCCAGTGAACGCCCTCGACAGCCGACAAATCATGTCATTATGGACCAAAATGTCCTGAGGAATGTTGCCAGCACTTGGTTGAAGAATTAAGGCAGCTCTAAAGGGGAAAAATGGATCCAACCCAGTACTAGCAAGGTGTACCTAATAAAGTGTCAAGTGAGTAGCCAGCCATGTAAATAGTGCATATAGTTAGATATGAAGCAAAAGAGCTTGTTTCAAAGTAAAGAAGTGAGTTATGGGAACAGTTATGGGATAAATGACTCCAGCTAAACTGTCCGGTCCTTTCAGATGTTTTGATTGTTGTTGAGATCATCTGAAGGTAACCTAAAACTTCTTCATAGGTGACCATGGCGTCTTGTCCAGCCTTGGATGCCTGGCATGGAGCACGAGGCTGGGCGTTGGAGCACCCTCCTGGAGCAGGGTCGGAGGGATGGATCAGCAGACAGGACTACGAGGAGAAAGGAGGCGAGTATCTGAGCGAGCACTGCGCCTCCAACGCGTTCGTTCCCATGAAGATCGCTAAACCCGCTCGCCCTGCTGAGCCATCCGTTACAATGCAAGCATCAACAGAAGCTCCTGCTGCCATCACCATGGTTACGTCAGACCCGACCCCCTCCTCCTCCTCTGCTAGTGCTGTTGCTGATGTTACCATGGTTACCACGTGATGCAAACCTCTCTGATATCCCCCCCCCCCACGTGTCCGAAGTTCAGGAATAATTTCAGGATGAAGTGAAGGGTTTCACTTTGTCCTCTTTCCTTCAGCTCGACTCCGATTGTGCTTTTTCAACAACCGCCAGAAAGCTGCTGTCAGTCCTGCTGAACGCTTTGGTCTTTGAATTTCAGGCGCTGGGAAACAAACCTAAAATGGAGCTTGAGAGAGGCGGGAAATGCCCCGTCTAAACATAACTGTAACTGAATCAGGGGTATTGTACACTGCTGTTCTTGGTGAAATCACAAGAGTTCATATTGAACAGGCATCAAATGAATGTTGTTAAAGGCCAAGGATATTTTTTGTATTATTGTGTAAATATAATTTTATTTTGTATGTCTGTGTTTTTAAAAAACAAAACAAAAACATTTCCCCTCTTGGAGACCGTTGTCTGTGTTTTGATTGTCAAAGAAATCTGATATTTCGCGTCTTCTGTTCCTTCTTCTTCTCTTCTTTCTTTTCCTGTTTTCTAGTTAAATGTTCAGTTTACTGAATGTCCACACACATTCGCTCAAACACCTCTAGTGCTATTTATACATGCAGCTAGTCTTAGTTTCTTTTCCACATTCTTTCATGCCAGCTTTAATTCTTTGTCCTGTAGGTTTTTATCAAAGAAATCCTTTTTGAGCTCTAAGTCACAGATTACAGAAAATCTGACCAGTAATTCGACCCTGGAACATATAATTTCTGTTGTGGGTGTTAAAGTGATTAGAGAGCATAAGACCACATAACTTTCTTATTTTGAACTAATGCCCTCAGGATGACTTCACAGGACACCTTTAGGTAGCCAAAAGGTGTATAAGGGATCATTTGTGCCAAAAGCAATTAGCATACTGAGTTATAAGACTCTGTGATGTATTTGTACTAAAGTTTTATGCATGCATTTGTGTGACTGTGGGCTTACTGCTGCCAGTATTTTTATTATGAATTTATTTGTGACTTGGTGACTCACACACAATTTTCCGCTAATGTGGAGAATAAAGTTATTCTGTTCTAAATGCCACCAGAACAATGTAATAAAATATTTTCGGGTAAAAGTAGATGGGCTCTCTAAATGTAAATAAATAAATAAAATTGTGTGCTGCAGTATATTGTTCTACCACTAGATGGCACAAATGAACACAAAATCTCACTCTGGCTTCACTATTATACAGTTACAAGCAGTATTTAGTGTTTTGTACTAATAGTTTATGTAAGCTGCCTGAGAGCCGACTTATCAGCCAGACTGAAGGAGACACATTCTTACCACAGATTTCCTTTAATGCTAAAACCTGATTGGACTTTATTCTCATGGAGTCGTTGGACAGCAGGTGAATCCGGTCTGCTGGTGACCCAGTGTATATACCTCCACACTCATCTGAAGATTTTGAGTCTTGTCTGACACACCGTGAGTTGCCTTGGAGGGTGTGTACATTGGATTGTTTCTCGGTCCTCGTTATGAACCTGGCCTCTGAAGTCTAATAGCATCATGTGGCGTTAAACTGTGCTCAAGGTTCAGAACGTTCTACTTTTCCCAAAACAACTGTGTGGCGACCCCACTCATAAAATAGCCCCCGGTTTCCACAGCAGGGCTGAACTTGGCTAATCAGAGCCAACACAGGCCAGTGACTGCAGGTTGATTGGCTCAAATGTAACTAGAGGGATTAAAGGGGAAAAACAAGGCAATCTTTTATGTGTGAAAGCTAGTAACCAGGATTTATTTCTATGGCTGCGCTGCAGTCCAGCCAGGCTTTCCTAATGATTTTGAGGGGAAAAAACCCAGCAGATGTTCTCTATCTTCTCCTTACCATTCAGTGCACAGCATTTATGTGAGCTACTGGAGTCTGTTGTGTGGCTTTTTGCTTGGTATAAAAAGCAGGTGAATAATGTCTGACTAAGTTGAGATTCTAAAAAATGCAAAAAACTCTTTAATCCTAACAGTTTTCTGAGGTTAGGATCTCCAGTGGCCTTATTCTTCTCACCGCTGTGATGCAGTTATTGTACACCCTACATACAGCTGTGATGCACGTCAAGCACTGCTGCTGATACTGTAGGTACACCATGCAGATCCTGTGTATTCTTAAACAAGCCTGCTCTGTCTTGCACCCTGTTTGTGCCACCAGGTTGGCCAGTGTCCAATTAGGAGGATTTATTTGTGAGCTCCAGTGTTGTAGGTCAGCAGGAACGCCAGGCAGCTCAGAGCACATGTCACAGTCCTGTTGTAAAGGGGAGGAAAAAATAATGACCTGGAGTTGGAGCTGTGACAGATGCACAAAAAGGTATTATTTTTCTTAATGGCTGGCCAATATCAGTTATGTTATTGCTTCTGTGTAAAACTTGTTGTATTCCAGAAAGATCCTCAGTGAAATTATCCACTTTCCCGCCAGTTCAAAGTTGAAAGAGGTCTTCGTGGTTGCAATATATGAAATAGCCTGTCAGCAGAGTGTCTTGTTGGCATAGTTACGAATGATGTAAACCGGGTAACAGTGAGTCTGGGATGCTTTCTTGCAGACAGCTCCTCCACCTCTCCCCATGCCTTCTCTCGTCAGTCATGGCGTTTTTTTTTTAAACTATAAACACACATGCAAACATGAAGGTGACTCCAGCTTTAAACCTGCTGATTTAGAGACACTTAATGACTGAAATCATTAAATGAATCTAAAAATATGGGATCTGATGGATTATTGTAAATAGAAGTTTCACATAATCATTACATGTTCATGTACCTCTTTATCATTTTAAAGTCCAACTACATTTAAATAGCGCTTGTTTTTTTTGCCTGCAAATGTCACTTCAGTATCTCACCCCCTTCCCGGAGCTCAACGTGCCAGCTGCTGTCAGTCTGACTCTGACATGCTGCTCCAGTGGCTGTCTTGAATAAGACTTCCCCCCCATTAGTGCAAGCTCCTATAAGTACCCACAGTTATGTTTTAAAATTAAAATTCACTTTGGTTTTCTGCAGAAACTTTTCAAAATTCAGTTAACATTGCAAAAGGTGATTTAAATGAGCCTAAAAGGGGAAAAAAAAGATGTGATATGATGGTTCCAACATGATGCTCTAACCCTGGTTTCCTGGCTGATAGTTCAGAGGCTTCCCACAGATGCTTGATTAGATGTCACCCGGGCAGTTTGGAGTCCAAGTCCCCGGATCCCCGTCCGCTTGATCTGCAAGTTTAGATGGTGTGTGTCAAAAGCATAGACTCATATTTTTGCTAAATAAACATTTGATGTGGTCAATCAAAGTAAAAACACATTATTATCATGAATTTAAATCTATTGCTCCATTAAAAATTCTATCATGTACCACTGTCTTAAGTTTCCTGACTCCCAGAATGGGACTTTAATGATTCATCTTCAACAGATATGTTGGCTGCCATCCAACCAGAGGAGCTTTATGTAGATGCTATACAATAACATCAACATTTGGCTGACTGACCCTGACACAGCTGGTATTTCCTGCTGACAGAGAACATGGACAGTCTGTGAGTAGATAAAATTACTGTAAGGATACTGTACTCAAAATAATTTGGAGTTTTTATGCACAAGAACAGAGGCTACTGCAAGCTCATATTCATACTATTGACAAAGGAGCCGTAAAGTAACCGACTTCAAAAGCACAAATAAGTAACCTAAAGAAGATTCCAGCTGTTTAAGCCACTTCTCTGTTGCCCGTGAATATTTGCAGTGTTATTCAAGGAACTGTGTGATACAAAAGTAGAATTTTTATCTACTTAAAAATCTTAAAAGCTTTTTTTGTTTGAAAATACTATATGTTTTTCACAGAGGAAAGTTGGCTGTGCTGCAGGAGCACTTTGAGAAGTTTGTGGATGTTTTAAAACAGTTTTTTGCTCAGTGAAAACCTGTCACTTTTTTCACACCTTTGTAAGTCACTTGAACTGAACTACAAACTTTCCAGAGTCGCCTTTGAAGGCAAAAGTAGGCTATGCTTTTATACTAAAAAAGGTATTTGGAATCTGTCTCCTCATCAGCTGTAAAACGCTCGCTGGATATATCCTGATTATTGTTGTCATTTGCCTCTCTGACTGCGCAGTCTTGAAGGGAAATATAAACACAGACATAAAAGAATAGTGCCTGTGAGCTTTATCTCAGTGCAAACACGTAATCTCACATGGATCAGAAAAGAGGTCAGAGACACACTTTTATCCCTCGGGGCTGTACCCTGCATCCTCAGGGTGTGGACGGCCATAAAACTAGTTCCAGCTGATCCCTATAGCTGTTTATCTGTAAGAAACAGAAATGACAGTTATGGCTATACGTCAGCAACACTCAGCACTTTTACATCAGACAAGCACAACATGTCACAGAGTCACAGATGAAAAGAAAATCCTCTTCTTTAAAAGTTTAGTTGTGGTTCATAGTGAAAACAAAAACTGTGTGAGCGTCACTACTGGAGCAGTTTTGATCAGTTTTGAATGTTTGCTCATCTGCAGCCATTATGTTTGTTTTAACACAATGCCAAAGAGGAAAGACGTCAACAACAATGTTTAAAAAGCAACTGTTGCTCATCAATCAGGAAATGGTTTTAAGTCAATTTCCAAACAGTGGGAAGTCCGTCATTCTACAGTGAGAATGCTCAGCATATTCTCCCCAAGGTCAGGCTATTCAACCCGAAACCACAACCAACCAACCAACCAACCAACCAACCAACCAACCAAACCAAACCAAACCAAACCAATCAATCAATCAATCAATCAATCAATCAATCAATCAATCAATCAATCAATCAATCAATCAATCAATCAATCAATCAATCAATCAATCAATCAATCAATCAATCAATCAATCAAACAGACCCAAGAGATACATCTCTGACTCTACACGGCTCAGTTTGCATTTTAAATATTAAAATCTGTGACAGTATAATTAGAAAAACACTGAATAAGTGTGGTTTGCTTGGAAGGGTTGTCAGGAGAAAGTCTCTACTCTCCAAACCGACTTCTGGAACAATGTCTTAATAATAAACAGCACCATTTTTGTCAAAAACCAAGCACAGCATGTCAGCGCAAACACCTCATATCAACAGCCAACCATGGTGGTGGAGGGGTGATGATTTAGGCTTGTTTTGCAACCACCAGATCTTTGGCACCTTGCAGTCATTGAGATGACCTCTGTATACAATATATATTATATATAAGTATTCTAGAGTCAGGTGTAAGGCTATCTGTCCAACAGCTAAAGCTAAAGAAACAATAAAGGTGCCATGGTCCAGTCAAAGTCTAGACCTCAACATGACTGAAATGCTGTACCGGGACCTTAATAGAGATGTGCATAAAAGAATGTATGCCTAAATATCATAAAAGAAGACATGTTACTACCCAGGAAACCCAGAAGGCCATGGTTATTTCAGCAAGATAATCCTAGACAACGTTCTACAAATATTACACTATCATGGCTTTGTACTAAAATAGTCTAAGTACTGAAGTGAGCTAGCTGCATTTCACACCTGCTAAACATTTGTTAGGTAACAGGTCTGAACCTGCTAAACGTTTCCTTTTTGTTGCACTGCATGAACAAAATGACAAAGCTTGCACCAAGCTGAGCTGAATTGCTGCATTAACAAAGATTATGACAAAATTTGCTTTTAAAACTATAGAAACTGGTGTCCTAAGTTCCCAAACACATACTGAAAAAAGAAGCAATGCACCACAGTAGTGAAGAATTTACCAGTATAAAATTAATAATGAAGATATATTTTAAAAACCCAACACAATCGTATTTCTCATTTTTAACCTCTTTTTAACATTTACAATGTAAAACCCCAAACCTGATTTAGACGCTTTCATCATTATAAAGCTGTTGTTGGAGAGTTTTTCAGATTGTCTGTCTGGCTTCTCCTAATTATAACTCAACTAAAAGAGATTCGCATTGCGGTACTCAAAACACCAAAAAAAGTACATTTAATAAACTCTCTTCCAAACCTTGATGTGAGCAGATTTATATTGGTTCATTTGTTTTATACAGTCCAAATCAACCAGCTGGAGAACTGTGCTGGACACTAAAACCATTGAAGTTTTGTAAAAAATGATTTATTCATAATTAATTTATATTCTACAGTTTTTTGTTTGTTAACCACTTAACTTTTGCCCCCGAAAGGAAGACAAATCCACAGAGTGTGACTGTGTGGAAAGATCGATGTTTCCACAACATCAGCATCGCTGCCACTAAACACACAGTCTCTTTGAGAGTAGTTCCAGGCACTCATTTGCAATTTGCAAAAGGTCTGACTACCACTACCACACACACACACACACACACACACACACACACACACACACACACACACACACACACACACACACACACACACACACACACACACACACACACACACACACTATACTTTGACAGGAGGGACCATGGCCCTGTCTCACTCTGGGATTCATTACCTTTTGCAGGCACCTTGTCTGAGGCCGATGAAGTCATTATAATGAATCTCTGCTGTTATGAAAAACCTTGTAGGTCTAGCTGTGCAAATGATCCATTTTCATTTTTAAGAAGAAAAAAAGGCTAAAATATCATTTCAAAAATTAAAGCGTGTGGACACGAAATTATTTAAACCTGTTTTACCCGCAGCACTCATCATGTCGGCTTTTATGATGCTGCTTTATTATCTAGCACAGACATCTGGGACAACACGTCTGTGGAGTTGAAAGTGAGGCCATCGTTTATTAAATTGAGTTGTATTTGTTTTCACTTCTAATTAAATTGAAGTGCAGTGAATCAGAGACACGGGTCCATTAGGCAGACTGGGACATTTTCTTTTGATGACCAAAGGCAGCGTGCATTTTACGTGAGCGAGCTACACGTACGTTAGCGGCTCTACTTCTGTCATCATCAATCAGTGCAATAACCCTTCAAAACGCAACAGTGTAGCTGATAAGCGTTGTCGCCCTGACCTCTGCTGATTGATGGTTTTACCTTTATTTAATCACAGCAATGGCCGTAATGTGAAGGGTACGTGTTACTTCTGGTGTTTAGACTAAGCTGTGTCGCCACATTTCACACAGTTGGTGTGCATCTAGCTCTCTGACTGTGCTGAAACAAAGCAAACATGCTGGTTGAGCATTTTTGAATTTGGTTGCCAAGTCAAGCCCAGAGAATCTGCTGCTAAAGAGCACGTAATATGGACACAGTGCAAAAAGCACTGTGTCAAGATTTTGTAAATTGTATACTAGCAACAATCAATCAAACATTTGGTTAACTTAATTATTCAGAATCAAAACCCGCTCACGGAAGAATGATCCTCATTCAGGACTTGGGTCTTCTCTTTGTGGATCTGAGAAGGGTCCATATTCCCTAATGGCCTTCAAAAGGACACAGCGTTCAAATGGTTTTCCATTTCCTTTAGTCAGCTCCCAAATGACCGACAAGTCTTTAAATACAGTGAAGGAAACGGTAGAGAAAACGCCTCTGAGGTCTCTGCAGGAGACCACCCTACTTCTTTTAATTGAATGGCCTGATAGCATCAAATGTCTCTTTTCTTGATATCAAATAACAATTCACTGGGGCGAAACTTTTCCGTTTGAATACAAACTATTAACCAGTGTCCAGCACAGTGTAATTACCCAACAGGGGAACAGCAGTGGCTGTAATCAGATGTAAAACGACCTCCTCCTCTCCCTCCTCCTCCTCCTCCTCCACCTCCCGCCTCCCCCAGCTCTACATCCAGAAAGCAACAGGTTTAAATCCTGTCTGTGCACGGCTGTGCAAAGCTTGTGTTTGCTGTGAACAAAGGCCTGAATTCATTTCTTTTCATGCATTGTTCCTGATTTACTGTAAACTGGAGCAATGATGTTTCGGGCAGCAGTCGAGCATGCTAAGAAGCACCCCGGTGTAAGTAATCTTTTAAATTCTTGACCAGTTTTTTAGGTGTTTCACATTTTGATAAGCCATGTCCAGCTTCTTTTAACATGCAACTTACATTTTAATAGAAATCCATCAACTGCTCTGCATTTCTGAAATTTTGCTTAGGATAAGTGCTTTGAAATTATTCAAACATGCTTCACTGAATGAAACTCGGTCTGTCACTAGTGAGGTTGGATAAACACTTGAATCCAAGGATGGTTCTTTTTTTTCAGCTCTGTTTGTTAGAAATATACACAACAGTATTAAACCCACAGGTTTGTGTATTTATTGGTTTAGTGTATGCTCAAAGTAAATATTGCCCAATGATGAAGCCTAATATAATATATAACGATTGCTGCACCTAACTGATTTGATTCTAGTGCCTGTATTGAGGCAAACTCCATGATACCCTAAGCAGTGTATGTATGTAACAGGTAAATGAATTGGTTAAAGCAGCAGGTATGTTTAGAAGTCTAATTTTGTCTCATCTAATCTTATCTTAGCTCTGTTTCAGTCAGTTAAATTGCTCCAGTTGCTCGTTTCAAAATCAAGCTGAACTGAGAAGCTTAAGACATCAAAAACACATCAGCGACTTCTGCAAACCCCTTAAATCTAAACTGACAAAAATCTAAGCAGTTCACAAATGTTTAGTAAGAAATTTTTAAATTTGAGTAGTCCCTACAGGGCAGGGGATTATTTTTGCAGTTTTTAACCGGCTCTGCTGTCAGAGAGGGGAGTGACAGAGTTTTAGCTTCTTGTCACTGGCCTCCCAGGAGAAGGGGAGAGAGAGAGAAGCAGCGGGGAAGAAATCCGTATGAGACTCTACCAGCGCTCCGTGATGTGGTCTATCATCCTGACAGGCAGAGATGCTGAGAGACAGACTGTAAGGGAGAGCGAGAGTGAGGGAAGAGCTGCAGGAAGCAAATCCCTGTGAGACTCTACAACCCTCCTTGATCAAGTTACAACAAACAGAAAGACGGAGAGACTGAAAGGCTGTTAGAGAGAGTCCGAAAGTCTGAGCCCCACAGACAGAGAATGAGCCAGATGAATGCATCGTTGGTCAGATGGGAAAGTAGACAGAGAGTCAGGGAGACAGACAGAGAGGAGATGGAACCAGTGATTAAAAGCAGAATGAGACAGACAGACAGGTGGTGGCAGCACTAAGACGTAGAGCCAGGCTGAGGGTCAGTTATACAGACTGTGTCCAAAAATACACTTTTCACAAGTGTGTGAACGTCAGAGGATTCTTGTACCCTAAAAAAAATGGCACATGGAAATCCAGCATGTAAAGTTCCTTAGAATCAGTGATCACTAACCTCTTAATAATTACCTTTGTGCATCTGTGGCTTCGTAAAGATGAGAAACACTTGCAGCAGTGCTAATGTGGACACGGAAGAGAAGGCACAGTTGCCATATTGGAAATAAATAATATGGCATGCTGCACACTATTTCTTTCAACCTTGAAAAAAATAAGCAGGCAAGTGCTTCTTACTTGGCACAAAGATTAACTGTGAAAATTGGTGTTTCGGTGACGGCTCAGACGGTGTAAAGCTCATTGCATGAAGTCAGTCTCCACGGGGGATGTCAGAGCAGAAGTAAAGCTTTTCCAGAGGACTTGAAATTAGGTCTAATCAATAGTGGCAGCATATTCTTTTGGTGGGGTGAACCAAAACACATTGTTTTATTGGACCAGATGGAGTTCAGCAGGTTTGGTGTGCCAGCTGTAAAACACGGAGGTGAGGGTGGGTTTATGTGGTACTAAATAACACATTATGAAAATAATAATAAAAGAAATACAGAAACTTTTCTTCTTTTACTGTATTTTTTGTGTCATTTTAAACTCAGCACAACAAATTTGAATTTTATTTACAGCATTAAACTAGAATTAAACAGTTTTGTCTTAAAAAATATTTATTTGTTTGTCATTTTATTGATGTGTCATAGAGTTTGAAATAACAGGAAAATTCTGTAAAAGCAGCAGCAAAAGTTTTTTTAGAGAAGGAATATTTATTCTCAGAAGTTACTGACAGAGAAGTCAGAAGTGCAAAATTTCCCTCTGAGATTTAATTATACAAAAACACGCACATACGCGCGCACACATGAGCCAGATGTGTGTCAGCACGTTCACTGGGATGATGCAGGATGACGGAGCAACAGCAGGCCAAGACTTAATCCCCTGAGCTTCAGTGGGTCAGCTGCTCAGATCACCTCTGTTACAGCAGATATTAAGTATAGACTCAGTTTTAAATCGAGTGTCTGTTTTTGAATAAATGATGCTATTGCTGAAGGCTGACAGCTAATTTAGAAGAAAGTTTCTCACAGCTGAATAAGTTGGCTCACTTCGCGCCTCACCTTAGCTTAAAAAAAACAGGTGCCGCATCTGTCTTGAAATTCAAGGAATGTGCTTTTTCTAACTGAGACATTCGACTCGCAGACTGTCAGGAGTCACGAGGCTGAAGATGATGCAGTGCTGGAAAAGAATGACAGCTTCCCGTCGTGATGATAGTTATTTAACAACCTTTAACCTTTCTGTTTTTTGTGACCGACAAATCTGGACTTTTCTTTTTTCTTCTTCTTAATCATGGAGGTGGTGATTTAACACACCTGGATGCTGTCGTGAAGCTACCTGTTATTGCACGACAAATTCTGTGATGATGACAAATCTGAAAATGACAGGTTAGCTGAAATGTAAAATAAATAAATAAATAAATAAGCAGATTTGGCTTCACGTGAAGAAGAAACATCAAGCGTCACCAGTGAACTTCTATCCCAAAAGAAAGTACAAAGCAGCCCACATGTTCCCTAAAAGTAACAGTAAAAAGAGGCAAGTTATACTACCCTTCCTGTTATTGTGCACATGGTAACAATGGATGCTTGTGAATATATTCAGGGTGGTATGAGTTTATCTTGAATAAAGACTGCAGAATGACAGCTGAAATAGAAATAATGCTCTGTTTTTCTAAATCACATAAGACAAACAAACTGCTGCTGGCAGAAAAATATCCAGATTACTTCCTTGTATATCAGCCCTGGATGTGGCAGTCCCCGGGGTCTTCATCTGTCTTCAGGGTGGTCTGTGAGGCATCTGGCTGAAATGTATTTTATCAGCTTTCCTGAGTTTCCTGAGCTCTTTCTTTTTAAGTCAAACGTCCATTATGTTAAACCAAAACATCATCCTGGCCTTGCAGGAAAAGGTACAGCTGCCAATACACCGGTGAACAGTGTGGTGCAGATGAGCATGTAGGTGTAAACGTGTTCTCTTTCACGGTTTAAGTGTAAAATATGTGTAAAAGCCTAATTCTTATTTTTCTGTAGCTCATCCCCCAGTTCTTCTTCATTTGTTTGGGAATGGGCGGAGCATCCTTGTATCTGATCCGGCTGGCCAGAGGACCCCATGTTACGTAAGCACCCTCAAATTTTTGACTTCTGATCACGCGTGAGAACTTTTTAAAAACATCATTTAATTGTTCGTTATCATTACTGTTTTTCAACTGACAAAAAACAACAAGCTAAAAGTCATTATCCCATCATCTTTTAATGAGACGTGTCACAGCTGGGAGACCCTGTGTTTCCTCAGGTTTGCACATCTGTTTAGTTTTGTTTTCACTTTAACTGCATGCAACTTCCAAAGAGCAACCAGTGCCCCCCTACCGGATGATCACAGATGGACTCCAAACAGAGAAAGGACTTAGCCTTCCTTCCTGTGATAGTCTTGATTTCACCCTCAAATGCACATTTGTTAACATTTATTCAAAGGCATGTGGAGAGGAGATGAATAAGTGTTTCACATTCTAAGTGGAGGGATTTGTTTCACGATGGTTTCTGCCAACAGGGAGTCCTGCCTACTCTCATCCTTTTTGCTTGGACTTTCTCTTCTCCTGCTGTTACCCAAGCGCTTGATATAAGAAACTCCAACAACAGCAGACATGGCTAAGTGCTTTTTACAAGACCTCACGGGATGGAGCACTGTCTTTTTGTTTCTTTTGCTTCTTTCTTATTTTATTTACCAGTTGAACAAAGCGGGGATGAAACAAAAAAGCTCTCAGGAGAAAGCTTGATTAATTTTTCATCAGATTTAATCATTTAATTTTCTGTGTCTTCAGCTGGGACAAGACCAACAACCCAGAGCCATGGAATAAACTTGACCCGACATACCAGTACAAGGTAAGGCAGCACATGAACTCTAATCTGACTGGGTTTTACTGTCGATTGATTGTTAAATCAGCGCACACAAACACAGTTTTTTTCTACTTTTTTCCCCAGTTTGTGGCCATCACCACAGACTACAAAAACCTGAAGAAAGAGGGACCTGACTTCTGAATCTCACAAACCAGAGTGTAATTAAAAAAAAAAAAAAAAAAAAAAAACCCAAAAAGGATGACAGATCCTGATCTTGGGTCAGACTCATCCCCCCTGCCCTTCCTACACTCAAGAAAAAAATTATTTGGCCTCATAAAAATGAATAATTTTGTGTAAAATGCATTTGAAATAATCATTAGGAAACATACTTGGTATAAACTGATAAACTGAATGTAAATAAATCAAATCCAGAAATAATTACTTGTGTAATAAAATCACATGGAATATTTACATCTAGTCAAGTTACTTATAGTTAGCATTTTGGACATAAATATTATAAATACGCTGCAGACGGGGGAAACAGATTCCAGATCAGGATGCGCCTTTAGTGTCTCTGATTCTGTTTGATGTTTGCAGAGCTGCTGGTGACCTGGTTAATGTGACCGGGATTGTCGGTCAATCAATCCTGAAGGCCCATATGCACAATAAAAAAACAGGCTTATTTCCACATATATGCACACACTCAGCCTTTATCATATGTCATTACTAAGGAATAACCACAACACATTGCTAGCACAGGAGCAGTGGTTTTGCATGCGTAGACAATTGTAATCACAAATACAATTGTCCATCAGATTGGCCTGTTTGAGAAAGTTTCGTGCTATTCAAATATTTATATGTAAACACACAAGGTAGTATATGATAATATAGTCAGGGTAGGGTAGATCTGTTTTGTGTGTTGGACAGAAATCAACTGAGCTGCCTTTAATAAGAAGAAAAAGACAACTATTCTGTATCTAGAAATGATTGGTCATAAAAAAAATGAGGAGCTGAAGCCTGTAAATGCTTTGTAATGCTTTTTGCTTTTGTTTTCACTTACTGAAGGTTATATTTCAAACTTCTGTATACACTCTTCCTCTGTTGCTGATTTTTTAAAATGTTTTCCTCATTATTTCTGCAAGTGAGGAGCTTTAATTGCACCAGCTTTTCATAACATGACACTGGCCTGCTGTGCTGCATCACAGTGAAGGTCATATTAGTGTGACCAGACTGCATGTATTCCTTCATAACTGTCATATGATTGTAGGTTTAGCAGCCACTAAATTCAGCGATGACTGTGTAAGTTATGAAAAAAGCTGAAAAAAGATGCATCAACTTTGCAGAATTCTTTCAATAAATAAACTGTCTTATTTGTGTTTAGAAGAGCTTTTGTTGTCACTCTGCGCTTTCCAGCACATACACAGGTGACTTTCCTCAAACACCTGCACCGAACGGAGCCAGATACAGATCTTTTTCCACACCTACGCAATCAGTAACTCTGATGGAACCGATCCATCTGCTGGCAGTGCAGCTGTCACTCTGCAGCCTGATTAGTGTTTTTACAACTGCATTTAATGTGTGTGGTTGCATTTTGTATTTGTGTTTGTCCGTGTGTACCAGTGTGTGTGACAGGAACTCAGCGTCTTTGAAGAGTGACAGGCAAGGCAGGACGCTCAACAGTCCTCCCCCTGAAAGACTTTGATGTATAACCTGTGCATGTGTCCTACACACCGTATTATTTTCCATTAATATATAGGACATGAAAAAGTCTTAATACACCTCTCGTTTCTTTGTGTTTTGCTGGGAATATTGGAAATAGGTGCAAACATACATAAAATATAAGGCAAAAACAGTCTGCACAGTTCATCCAAGCTAGTCAATATTTGGTATGACCACCTTTGTTCTTCAACACAGACTGAACTGTTTTAGGCAGCTTTCCTATAATTTCTTTTAATAGTCTTCAGGAATCATTCTCTGCTTCTCTTGAAGGGCATTCAAAGCTCTTCTTTGGATGTTTGGTCCCTTTTGGTTTGCTTTCTGTCAAGATGATTGGCCTCCCCAGATCTCTTCAATAATGTTGAGGTCAATGGGGAGGCCAATCCATTGTGTGTTTTTCTATCCAGGTATGCTTTTACTGCATTAGCAGCATATTTGAGATCACTGTCACGCTGACAAATGAAGCTGTTGACAATCGGATGGGTTCTACATTGTATTGCATGATAGACCAAAATCTGATGATACTTTTCTGGTACAAAATCCCCCAAAATTCTGAGTGAAATGCATCTCCAAACTATAACAGAACTCCATCGTTTTTTACAGATAGCTGTAAATACTCACTGTTGTACCTCTCTGCTGACCACATCTGTACAAACTGAGGATGATATGAATCAACATTTTCAGATTTGGATTTGGACACTCCATCAAACCTGTTCCCACTGAATTTTAGCCACGTTCTGGTGAAATTTGTCATACCTCAGCCTTTTCTCCCAGTTTCTCTTCCTGAATGGCCTCTTGACAGCCATCCTTTCACTGGGATCATTTCTGATGAGACTACAGTAAACAGTAGATAAATGAAGGGCCAGATACATCGTTCAGGTCCTGTGCCAGGTCTTTGCTGGATTTGCTTTCCTGTTTTTTAAGGATATGACTATCAGATACTGTTTACCTGCTATAGATAGGCCGACCACTTCTTCTTTTGTCCTCTTCTAGTCCAGTTCCTTTGCATTTTTGAAGGCATATCGCGCAGCAGGCTGAGATATTCCAATTTTTCAGCTAATAGCTATTTTTGAATCACCTCGTTGGTGCAGAAATACTATTTTATGCCTGTCAAACTTTGAGAAATGGGAACAAATTATGTGTTTCTGAGACAGGCTGCTAGTAAAGTTCCTGACAATTGCCAAGTTTTCTGTTATGTGTAGACACAACACTGGTTCATCCTGTGAGTTAGGTGCATTTTTTACACATGAATAATTCATATGTCAGTATCAAGTCACTTAATAAATAGAAGACTGGACTAAAACTGAGTGAAAAAGCAGCCAATGTCCAACGAAAAAATCTAAAAGACCTTCAGAGAGCTTGGAGAACTGTTGCTCAAGACAACTTTAAAAGATTACAGGAAAGCCTGGCTCTTTGGAAGCAAAATATAAAGAAATTAAATTACATTAGCTTACATATAAATCCCACTGACTTAATCTAAAACAAGGTAATAAGATTAGTATGCTTTCCATATTGCAAACAGAAGCAATTTTTGTTCAGTTAAAGAAACTTTCTGAGGCTTCAGCATCACTGAATATGCTAAATATGCTAAAACAAAACCAAGTAATCTGACAATCAACAAGAAAAATGAAAAAAAAAGGTATAAGCACATAATAAAACCACAATTTTCACATTTAATTGGAATATTGGATGTTTTGCACAGTGTAAAGTGCAGCATTAAAGTATTAAAAATATTCATATTCACATCTGTCTCCTAAAATAGTGGATGGTGGGTGAACAAACATCCAGACTGAAATATAAGCAAGAAAAAAACAAATTCAGATTTTAGGCTCATACCGAACGCCTCTTCATCCCTACTTTATGTATGCTTGTTGTTTTTTGTAAGCAGAGAAAAGTAAAATGAACACAACCTGAAGGAACTTTTAGGAGAACGCCCTTGTTACTCAAGCGTACACGGATTACAAACGTGATCATTTTTGGGGGCGGATCTCTTGGTTTTTTGGCTGAGGGTCAGTCTCATTTTAAAAAAAGATCCTTTCACAAAACAGTGAAACAAACAAAGAAACTCCCTGAACTCTGATTTGACGTTAATCTCAGAGTCAGTTTTGTGTTCCTCTCAAAAAAAGCAGTGGCGAGAGAGCAAAGAATAGTGAACGTCAAAAAATTCTCCTCCTTGTGAACATCACAAGGACGGCTGTGGCAGTAAGGAGCGCTAGGACGACAGAACACGAGGGGGTCAAACGGTTTCGCACAAACCCACAGGAGCTGTCAGGTCATGAGAAAGAGGCACGGAGATGAAGCAGATGAGCTGTTATTTTTGTGTTGTGGTCCTCCGTGTGTGCATGCGTCTGTGCGTCCTTGGGTTTGTTTGTGTGTCTTTTCTGACGACAGAGCTGAGAACATCCCTGACCTTTAACCTGTGAATCTGCTGCCTGGTCTCTATGGAGGGCACACATTCCTCTGGCAGAAACTGAAGCAATGAACTTCATCTAAAACACTGGAAGACACGACTCACTCAAAACAAAAGTCCATTCAGTTTGTTGGTAAATTAGATATTTAATGCTCCAATAGGCAGCAGCAGCGCTTCGTGTTTGATGCTAATTTAGTGCTGCTTTACAAAGCACTCAGTGTCTCAGGGGAAATCCTCTCAGAATAATAAATAAATACATCAAAAATGAAATATCCTCTCAGCCCAGAGAGACAGAAAGAGGAGGCGAGCTCTTTTTATGTGTCTAGGGGGGGTAAAGATGTTACTGCAGAGAAACAGTGGGAGAGGAAGCTTTTAAATAAACAAAAATGGAAGGTCTGAAGGTTTAGTGAAGACAGTCAAGGATTCTGGTGTTACATAATGCTCTCATCTTCTCAAGTATATTATAAGGTGTCAGTGTTTACTAGAATTATGTAACGTGGAGGAGCAGCTCGACATAAGGCAACAGTATCTCTAAAATAAAAAAGGGCTTTATGATCTAATTTCTAATAACAATGATAATAATATATATTTTTATAGGTGCCTTTAAAACACTGACTGATACCTTAATATCAATTAAATAACAACATTTATGTTTATTTATGTTAAGGTCCTGCTTGCTTTTGTCACAAGCAGCTGTGGTGATGTGTCCAGCACCTTGTGAGTCTGTGTGTAACGCTGTTAAACACGGTTCTGGGGCAATATGAAAAGTAAAAGGAACTACTAGTTTTGGGTGCTGTGGCAGGGGTTAATGGACACAGACCATGCTAATTTCAGGTCTTAATAATTAAAACATAAAGTTTCTTTTTTTTTAAATTCATGGTCCCACAATAAGGCGGGGAATGCTTTTAGGCAAACCCTGTAAATCTGTAATTCACCCGTTACTGTCATATAAGCCTGCAGTTTCACTCAGTTTCCCAGTCAATTCAGTGCCGTGCTCATCATGTCAGATTTCCAAAAGCTAGGATACAAGACTTCAAAAATGCTGTTTTACTGCAAGATCTGTTGAACCAAGGAATCAACATCAAGCAGTTTGACAAAGTGAAGTAAGCTAAAAGACCTCAAAAAACAATACATCATGTCACAGTCTAAAGAAACTGCTGAGAAACAAAATCATTGAGTCCCGAAAGCCATTTCTAAAGCTTCTGGCCTCCAGTGAACCACCTTGAGAGCCTTTGTTCACAAATAGAGAACACTTGGAACAGTGGTGAACTGTCCCTGGAGCCAATAAAAATTACCACAAGAAGTTTTCTACGATTCATCCAGGAGGTTGAAAAAGAACCTAGAACAACATCTAAAGATCTGCAGGCCTCGCTTGTCTGAG
Organism: Oreochromis aureus; assembly: GCF_013358895.1. Taxonomy (NCBI): domain Eukaryota; kingdom Metazoa; phylum Chordata; class Actinopteri; order Cichliformes; family Cichlidae; genus Oreochromis; species Oreochromis aureus. Next base: position 24,679,897 of record NC_052961.1, on the reverse strand, counting down.
TTAAGGTCAGAGTGCATGATTCAACAATAAGAAAAAGACTGGGGTGTTGTGCTTGAAAATCCATCAGTGTTGCTGAATTAAAATAATTATGAAATAATTATGTGAAAGACTCATCGACAATTGTAGCAAACACCTGATTGCAGTTCTTGCTGACAAGACTGGCAAAACAAGTTGTTAGGTTTGGAAAGTAATGAATTTTTTTTCACAAAGGACCAGTTAGATTTCAATAACATTCTTTTTTGATAAAGTTTATAGTTAAGTCTGGATCAGGTGACTGATCCATCCTTAAACTGGAGTTCTTTGTTCCCAATGTCTCAAATGAAGCAGAAATAATATCTAGAGTTGATTCAAAGAGGTGAATTTGTATTTTATAACTTTTCACTTTTCACAGCTTTAAAAATGAGGCTCAAAGAGGTCAAGTGTGAGTGATGGAGGCCATCAGTAACAGAAAACAAAAAACAAAAAGAAGGAATGAGCAATACTTAAAAAACCTGAAAGACAATGAAAGTGGATGATGGCTGAGGCAGTTGCTGCTCAAGTGCTGCAAAACTGATGGCACAGCACTTCACAGTGCAAATGGATAACGATCCAAAGCAAGAAGCTGCACAGGTTTCGCAAAACAAATAAATGGGATATTCTTCAATGACCAAGTCAGTCACCTGAAGACAAAGCTGAAGGCAGAGAAACCCTCAAACTAGCAGTTGTTGAAGGCAGCTGCAGTAGACACGTAGGAGAGCATCTCAAGGGAGAAAACACAGCATTCTGTGATGCCGGCTTCAAGACTTCATGCAGTCACTGAGTGCAAAAGATTTTCATCCCAATATATAAAACAATTCTTATATTTAAAATTATGTTAGTTTGTCCTAGTACTTTTGAGCTTCAGAAAATGGGCTGTAATGTTCTATAAAAATAGTCGCATGCTAATGCGATACTTCTGTTATTTAGCTGAAAGTCTTAACTGCACATCAAACCATAATTTGCTCAGTTGTGGTTTACGGAGACAAAACTACGAAAATTTTGTGTTTCTCCATCAAATTTTGGACCCAACTGTATATAACAGAAAATGTAAAAAGCACCAAAGGTTCACTTTACTCATCCTTCAGAGAGCGAACGTGGTTTTAATCATCATATCATGAAATACCTTATTCAATAGAAAACAATATCAGTGTCCAACTGAGAGAGGAAGTCAAACCGAACAATTCAGACATCTGCAGTACAACGAAAACAAATCAAATGATCCAAAGTTGTTTTTTTCCTTTTGTGAACCTGAAGCTGTGATCCACGGACACTGTTTGGAGACTAGTTTTTATTTTCTTTTTCTTGACTATTCCCAGAAGTAAACAGTGAGAGGACATGAGCAGAGGAAATTCCAGCAGCTTAACATGGATCAGTGTTTACAGAATCTGAAGATGCTCCTCCCTCTTGGGATAACACACATAAATCATCAACCACTCGATGACATGCAACTCAGCAGCAGGTAAAAAAAATGCATGCAAAAAAAAAACATTAGAAAATTCAACATGTAAACATTCAGCATCAGTTTTATTGCAGTTTAAAAGATGCATATTCATGTTATACATTCCTCAGAAATGATTTCTATAGAAGTCAAAGTAAAACTACAAAAGCTACTATTACATTAGACACACACACATACACACAAATCTGAAGCCTTGTTTTGAAACGCCTGTGCTACTTTACTGTTTTCTATTTGTGTTAGTGGATCTGTGGATGTAAACTGAACCTGTGCTCAATTCCCAACACAGCTGCTGCAAGCTTCCCAGAGTGCAGGACAAAGCCTGAAGTCAGTAAGAGCTCTTAAGCAGACTTAGCAACCAAATGCCAAAAATACCTGAAAACACATAAGGGTCCTTCTTGTCTTTGGGCAGCAAATAACAGTCCTGACAAGAAGGCGAAAGCAAATTCCAGAGTGCTGTTAACTCACAATATAGGTCCATTGCTGTGTAACATTTACACTCTAGTCATATTGAATACCATTTTTAATGAATATAATCACTACTATCCACCTATCACTGCAAGCTAGTAACAAATCAAATCACTTTAGATCCTTTATAGTCAATGTATATAGTAAATTGTTCCACTAAATTGATCGCTGATACAATGAAACAGAAGTTAATAGTATCCACTTTGCTGTAACTTAGCACAGATTAGTTATAAACTGCAGTGTATGTAGTAGTTATTTATACCACTCTATAAGAACACTGCAGTAGTTTACATTAACTTTTAAAACATACGCCTTCTCCTATGAAGACATTTTAAATGTCTGCATTAGTACAATGTTATACATAATGAATGTTTACATGTTGCTTAGAAATGCAGAGTTAGAACTGAAGAAGCCTCTTGGAGCTGAGCTGAGAAGCTGAGTTGCTTTCTTTAAACCTCTTTAGAGTCATTTTTTAATGAGTTGTGACTTTTATCATTTATTTTTAATGCATTTACCTGGCATTTCTATCCATATCACTATCTGTTACTGTGTTACATTTTTTCAGGTCAGCTGGTAATTTTAATGCTTCCAGTTAATGTGGAAATGTCATGCTGTATTGCTGCACTCTGATCAATTTAAACTGATGTTTGTTACCAAAGCAGCATTAAATGTATGTCTAAAAAACAAAGCAAAACCTAACACTGTGCATTACAGCTTGTTTGTCTGAGTTTTTTTCTAATGGTCAGTAAATCCCGGCATGGGGAAGGGCCTGGCGAATAGCTCCACCCGCTGGCGGAGCTCTGCGATGCGTGACACTGTATCTGGGTCCTCCAGCAGAAATGACTTGAAGCTAGCCAGGTTTCCTGTTTGGAGACAGAACGGCAAAAAAATTGCCCTTATTCTTTTTGCTTGTTTCCTGAACCCTCCTCACAGCTAATAAATAATGCACAGTCCTTAGCTGCAAGCGAAATAATGAATGCTGAACACATATTCGAGCATTAGTAATCTATGTAAGCAAACAACATGTCAGCATGGTGAATCTGCTGTACACAAAACCCCAAACACCACCACTCCCACTGGATGAATCACAGGTTTAGACGAAGCTCCCTCACCGGTCTTCTTCTTCACGTCCAGTGCAATCTGAATCCCTTCATCAATCAAGTCCACAACTTTTTCAAAATCTGCCTCCTTAAACTGTCGAGAGGTCAGAGCTGGAGCTCCTGTAAGAAAGTGACAGATAAAACAATCATTAGATTAATTGGTTTGATTGTTGTCAATAGTTCATAAAGAGAGGGTTGGTTTGAGGTACATGGTGACATACTGAATGATGGTCCGGCGATAAAAACTACAGATACAGTGACATGTAGCAGGAAACACAGACACATCACAGAGTCAGACACTCCGAGTGAGAAGAAAGGGTCCGCTGCCATACGGGCAGAAAGACAGAGTGGCTGACAGTTTCTGTCCAAAGAAGCTCCACTCCTGTAACTCTTTCCTAGATTACTAAATTTTGCAACACTTTCTGCACAAGCTGCACTTCTATTAAAGCGAGTACCAAGTCGAAGTCCTCCAGGAGTGAGGGCGCTTTTATCTCCAGGACAGGTGTTCTTGTTGGCCGTGATTGACACCAGCTCTAGGACCCTCTCAGCTCGAGCACCATCCATACCACGAGGTCGAAGATCAACCAAAACCAGGTGGTTGTCTGTTCCACCTGAGAGAAGGAAGAGGAGAGATCTATAGGATCTGTATTTGAGGAAATGTTTCTGATGGCAAAATTCTCATCAAGTCTTTCCTGGAGACAATGAGGAGACGTGTAGCTGCTACCGTAAAATATTACTTACTGGTTTTTTTTCCATTCAACTGTCAAGTGAAGCTTAAGTGAACTTTTCCAAAGTTATAAAAACAGAATGCAAATGAGGCTGAAGCAAATGCAAAGTGATCCAAAAGCAATTGCATCAGGCACTGGAGAGGCAGAAATGCACTGCTCGTTTAAATGCTGAGTCTAATTTCATAGTCAGGGAAAGAAAACAAAAGCATTTGACGTTATTTTAATTTGTATGAAATAATATGTTTTTAATGTAAAAATATACGATTTCAACATCAAAGACTCACTCAGCACCTGACACCAAGGTGTAGCCTTTCTTAAGCAAAGCGTTGGCCATGGCTTTGGCGTTCAGCAGCACTTGATGGATGTATCTCTTGAACATGGGAGTGGAAGCCTGCAGAAGCAGAAATCATGTCGTGTGAGAGAGAAAGATTGTATTCAGATACTCCAAATCCAGACCTACTTGACCTACGCTGATGTTCTGTCTGAGGATTTCCTCTTTTAATTGAATTTGTGGGCTATTATTGAACATTAAAGATTTAAATACACATCTTGACCTGTTTGAGGGTGACAGCCACCCCAGCAATGGCATGGTTGTGAGGTCCTCCCTGAAGTGATGGAAACACAGCAAAGTTCACCCTGTCCTGGAGGTCATAGAGGACTTCCCTGCCTTTCTTATCCACGGACCTCACACCTTTCCGGTAGAAGATCAGGCCAGCCCTGCAGAGAAAGGACACCAAACGTGCTTAGCTGGATATGTGCAGAACCACATGTATAAAGCTGTTATCTGAATAGGCAACTATCAACACACCTATTAAAATTAATTCATATTAGGGCTCAGATCCTAACCTTGCTCCACGCAGGGACTTATGGGTGGTGGAAGTCACAAGGTCAGCGTGCTCAAAAGGAGAGGGAACAGCTCCTGCAGCCACCAGGCCACTAATATGAGCCATATCTGCCAGCAGGTAGGCGTTCAGCTCCACACACAACTAAAAGACACACAGATCAACACGAATCCCACAAACGTGAAATCCTGTTTGATTATACAAACTACTTTCTCAGCTTTTATTTAAATTTCCAAGTATCTCATCGTGCTTCAGTAACTCAGTAATCTGATGTGTGGTAGAGTTAACAGTTGTTGGAAGTTTCTGAGACACCTTCTCGTAAACGTTATTAAATGAAGCACCTTCTTCATGCGAGAGTAGTCGATGAGACGAGCGTAGGCGCTGGTTCCTGCTATGATAAGTCTGGGTCTGAAAAGGCGAGCAGTCTTCTCCAGCTGGTCATAATCTATGAGACCTGTTTGGGGCTGAGGGGGATGGAGGAGCAGGGGGTAGAAAGAACTGCTTACACTTTCTTATGTCTTTAAATGGATCACAGGTTTGAAACCTTAATTCTGTTTGCAAACTACTTACTTCCAGTTTGTAAGGCATCGATTCAAAGTAAATAGAGGTGGCTGAGACTCTTTTGTTGTCTGACATGTAGCCGTGGGTAAGGCTGAAATGTGAAGGACAAAATATAGATTTATAACAGAGCGCACGTGTGCAGAAGATGAGCAGGTGCAGGGTGGACAAAAAACTCCTTATAAAATGTTATTACGGGAATGGAAATATCCTCTGCTTGAGCATGTTTAGCATGAATGAACTTTAACATATTGACTCACTGTCCCCCGTCAGGCAGATCCAGGCCCATGATGCGGTCATGAGGCTGCAGCACAGAGGTGTAGGCTGCAAAGTTAGCAGGGGATCCAGAGTATGGCTGAACATTAACGCCCCACAGATCGGGATCCAGACCAAAGACTGAGAGCGCTCGCTTCTGACACAGCAGCTCAATCTGGTCGACAATCTCTGCACCTCCATAGTATCTGACAAAGACAAAAAATAGAAACACAGAATAATCCCATATCATTGTAATGCATGCACTTCATATTGTATTTAATCATATTGTATGATAACTGTATAATTCTGCAACAAATCATGTGTACTGAATCATGCATTACCCTTATATATCCTTATTATGTATAACACGGATAACTGTTGTGTGTCACATCAGATTTTATTACATCGTATAGTATCATATCATTTCTTTTGCATTAAATCATATCATATTCAACAGACTTTATTGCACCGTATGCTGTCATATCACTCATGTCACTGTCCTTTAATATACTTTGTGCACTTTTAGTTCAGGGTAATTTTATATTGTGTTGAGCTGGGTTATATTGCTGTATGCTTTGTGAACAGCCCTGAATTATGCTGGGGAAAGAAATGCAAACCTTCTTGTTTTAAAGCCCATTTGCCTTTAAATGAAATTTAATAAGCTTCAAGTGCTGGCTTCTGAAAATAGTTTTAATGACTAAATATATGTTTAAAGTAAGTGATCCTTACTACCTTTGTCCTGGGTATCCCTCAGAGTATTTGTTGTTCAGACAGGAGCCCTGTGCCTCCAAAGCTGCACGACTGCAGAAGTTCTGGCAGGACAAACAAAAAAGCATCAAAACCTGCTGTAAATTTTTATAATACTTATATTTTCAGAAGTCTGTCACCAAATATAACCTGTTTTTAACCAAATATAGCTTTTATTTATCTTCAGTAGGACGACTGAATACCCTGCCAGGGTGTTTTGCAAATACTTATTTCAACAAAAATGGAGCCGATGCTTTTAACAGCCTTTTGTATAAGCTACAAATGAGCCATATTTGATTATTTAAAGAAATCTGAGCGCATTAGAGGTACTATAGTGATGTTGAGGGCTGAATATAGAAGAATCTAACTAGTACTGAATCCTTGCAAAGTTCAGCACGGTGTCAAATGTCAGAAAAGAGATGGAGCTGCGGAAAAAGGAAATGAATGTAAATGAATTTATTTCCCTGTCTCAGTCTTTTTTTCTCCCACTCACATTTCAGCTTATCTTCTCTCACTGTCTCTCGCTTTCTCTTTCTCTGTCCTCCTCAGCCGCCTCCTCTGGGTTGTTATTTTACTAAACCTGTCACTGTTCAGGGATCCCTCAATCATTCCAGTGGGGTTGAAAAAAAGTCCCCCAAGTGACATAAATCTCTTTCCATGACATTTTGAAACACTATCTTGACACACACAAACACACACATACACGATCGCTCCTCCTTCTCTGTCTCAGCTTTAAACGTGGGGATCAGTGGAAGAAATCAGTGGGGGGAACCTAATGGGATCATTTGACTATGTTCCTGAAGATGAAAAAAAAAGCAGGGTCTCTCCTCTGGGAGTTGGCTCAGAGCGGCAAATGACTGATAGCACATGTAAAAGAAGATGAAAACCTTTCAGATGTCATCGTGAGTGATAGTGCTGTGGATGCATAATTGGTGGAGAATAAAAGAATAAAAGCTCCCGTCTTTTCCCACAGCTTCCACTTAGATAAAATCACTGACTTAAAAGGAGTTGGTGGGGTGCATCGGAAAGCTCAGTGTACGCTGAAGAAAACAGTAAAATTCTGGAAACTACAACTCTGATGACTTGAGATTTCACTGCTGACAAATGTGCTCCTCTGTGAAGAACAAAACATCTTTCAGCCCAAACTCAGTGGAGTATTGTACTGTAAGTCTGTGGAGTGTGCAGCTCTTTCAGGAATTTTGTGTCGCAAAACAGATTTTTATCCTGGCTGACCAAAAAATAAGGTCTTAATGTTAAATGTAAGCCTGTAGACTCATTACCCTGGTATTTATTTTTGACTGACATCATCTATGGAACAAGCAAGTAGGAGGAAAATTAAAAATCTTATTTTTAAAATATTGTTCACTGTATTTAAAAAAGCTGTAAAAATACAGGAAATTCGCCTATGAGTATAGAGCTCTTTGAACTCTGTAAATGCCGGTGCCTTTAAGGTAAACTCGATCATCATCACTATTTTTTTTTGTCTTTGTTGAACATAAATACACACAGGACTGTTAATATTTTAGTTCATATCAATAAGTTATATTTTGATTGCTGGCTGTGCACGTGTGATGTGGTTATTGAGCCACCATGACCAAAACTCTAGCAGTGAGTGATTTTCTGGGTGTTTTGAAATTTTTAACACACCAGGATTCTTATAAATGTGTTTCTAGGAATAGAATAGCAACAAGTTACATAACAATTTTATGATAGTCAAACAGCTGACAGTATTTCACTGTAAAGCTTGTATTTTACAGTGAACAGCACATTTCCATAAGACTTGCAGTTGAAACTGTCATTATAGATTACAGTAGGTACGCTGTGAAATGACAGTTTAGTGCCAGCAACTCTAGTTTCTTTTATTTTACTTTAATTTAACAATGAACAGCACAGTTTACGTGTCAAAACACACCTCTTTTTCCAGAACTAATTTTGCACAGAGATTATGTGTGACGTAATACACAGAGCAAACATTTAAACAGCCACTTTTGATTCCCCTCAGCAGGCTGCTGCTGAGGGGAATCATAAATATAACGTGTTGTTTTTCCAATCAAGATTTACTGAAGATTTAGCTTTCATGTTTTTCCTCTTTTATTTAATCTCCTTATGGCACTTTGATCACATTTTCTTCTCTTTCATCTAAATGGGGTCTGACCTCTGATGCGATGAGCTCCAGTCCCCGACACTGCCTGTCCTTCTCCTGCTGCAGGAGTCTCCACATCTCTGGGTCATCCTGAGCCAGGCTCTCCTGCCCTGTCCACCCATCGCTGCTGCTGCTGCTGCTGCTGCTAAAGTGTCTTCTGCAAGATTTTGCAGTCATCTGCCTCTGTCGGCCCAAACATGCTGAAGCACTGAGAAAAAGGGGCTGCAGCGTGGGGGGTAGTGGATGAACACACAGGAATGATTTCAGTCACTGAATAAATGCACACTTTTTGAATAATGATTGCAAAGCTGTTCACTAGTAAGTACCCTGGGGCGACTGTGTTACATTTCTTGCAGCCTGCTGTTCTCAATTGCTCAGAGAAGTTAATAAAAACCTCTTGAAGGCACAAATACCAAGTCACGGGGTGCGATGCAACTCTCCATTGTGCTTTAAATGCTCTGCAGAGTGTAAAAAAAAAGTTTCTGGTGGGGGGTTCTTTTTCATCCTTTGGTGTCTTTTGAAACCCTGATGAAGAGTAAGCATGTGCAAAAATACTTTCATCACTCAAAATGGTAACACTTTGCACTTGGGGTTTGTAAACAAGGGAGTTAGAATAATGTGGCTTTTGATGTTCTAAACAATCCATTAAATGAAAGGCTGTGAAAAAAAAACAAAAAAACAAATGTGTTATTCAGTGGAGCAGTTATGGAAAACCTTGGACTTGAAAAATGTACTGCATGTGGGCTGGTCAGACATGGAGGGGCTTAGTTATCAGGGTCTTGTTTGTTGAAACCAGCTTGTGCCTGCATGATAGTTATGCAACTATGTGTTACTTTGGCCTAATAGACAGATTACTGTTGAAGCATAAATATATGTTAAAGTAAGTCTCCTTTCATCTTTTGTATTCGCTGTGTTTTCTAAGCCTTGAGTATAATAAGTCTTGCATAAAGTGCAGACTGTGCAGTCAACTTTCTTTCAGCAAAATAAAGAAATAAATAAACTGGGACAGCAGTGTGTGTTTCTCTTTTGGACTGAAAAATACAAAGAAAAAATCTTCAAACCAGACATTTTTATCAGGGTTGACTTTTAGTGACAAGCTGGCCTACTTACAGTTATAAGTGACTTATTTACAACTACTCTTACATGCAGAAAAAGGGTCTTCTGAAGCAGATATAAGTGCACGTAGTTTAAAAATGCCAAATAAATTATTAGACAAAACGTACTCACCTGTAATCTTTGCCGTAACGTCAGAGAAAGCATGTCTGCAACAGCTGAGGGAAAAACAGAAAACTTCCCAGGTGCAAAGGGTGAAAGTAAAATCAGTACTGGACGTAGCCAGATACCGGACGTGTACTTTGTGTCACTGATAAAAATGACTACAGTAAATAATCCCTTTCATCTCGCTCTGTAAGTTCTTTGAATAGGAAACTTCCATAAAACGAACAGGCATAGAAACAATTTCATAGTAAAAACATCAGCTGAAGTCAGTCTGTGCTATAAAAGAAAACCTACATGTTATTCTGTCCTTAAACATAGATACATATACAATATTATCTTTGATTTTCAAGTAAAAAAAATAAAAAATACAGGTCAAATACAGGTGATGCAAAAGTTTTAAACACAAAGTCAAAAACAGCGTTAATGTTTTAATGAGTGTGCTTTCAGACAACGCAAAGCTTACACAAAACTTACATCCTTAAAAAAGACAACACAAGTTTTGGCTCAATCTGCGTTCACTGACAAGCTGATGATGTATCTTTATGTTGAAGGTGTTTGGAAAACTGAACATATGATTCTGAAGGATGTTTGAAGGACGAGTGAGAAGTCAGTGTATCATATCTCAGAATTTGTCACCCGAAGTGCTGCTGGTTCTGCTCAGGGCAAACTTTCTGCACCAGTCTGTAATCCGTGCCAGTGAAGGCGATGAAGATGCATATAACCTTAAATGGTTTGGCACAGATCCAGGCTGCCTGGGACTGGGTGTTTTCTGAGTAGCATGTCTGGCCTGGGTCGTACATGCAGGGCTTGGTCTTCTTGGACCGGTTGGTTCTCTGGTACTCGATCCGGCAGTTGAGTTCAGTCACCATCATCATGTCCTGCTGCTGCTTCTGCTGTTCGGGAGGAGTGGAGCTGGTGGATTGAGGAGGGCTTGGCAACTGGGACATCAGATCTGGGAGCAGTACTGAGTTTTTAGTGTGAACACTCTGAGCTGCAGGATCAAGAACCTCCCATCCCACAGCTTTGGAGGGTGGAACGATGCTGACGGATATGTTCCCCAGTCGGGATGAGTTGTGGCGGAAGTAGACGCTGAATGTACCATTGATGTGATCCACAATCTTCCCTGTCACCAAGAGGCTGAATTTCACTGTTTTCACGTTAAAGTAAAAATCCCCCCAGCCCAGGATCTTTTTGGCCTTTGGGGAAGTTTTAGCTGGAGGTTTGGATTTGGGAGGAGGACGATACAGATACTGATCCAGGGCTTGTGAGACGTTCTGAGGCCAACCGTATGGGCCAAGCGAGCCATAAGCAGGTGTTTTATGTTTGGTGGAGATGATCTGTAAATCTTTGGAGATATGTTTAACTTTCAGTGCTGCTCCACCAGCACCTTCTCTTCCTCCTTCCTCCTCACCCCACTCTTGGCTTTGAAATTCCAGTTTCTTGGATATCTCTTGGACCTGTGGAAAAAAAGTATAAAATAGTGAATTTTGAAAATGTTCTTCGTCCATTGTTACAAGATAAGCTTATTTGTCAGCTTACATACAGCTGTGCTCAGAAGTTAACAGTCACTATGGGCATAAATGTCATGGGGCTTTGGGGTTTTAGTGAACTGTTCTTTTTCCAGGGATTGTACAACATACATATTTAATGACTTAAAAAATAAAGCAATAATTAGCTTCACAAGTCTGAAATGTTTTGGATTTGATCTAATCCACACAAGCTCAAAAGCATACATAAACCCCACCAACATTTGGTTAAATGTCTTAGTAAGTTTCACCTAGACCAAACACTTTTGGTAGCCACCAACATGCTTCTGGCATCATTCCTGCAGGATATTTGACCACTCTACTTGGCTTCTTTTAAGCATAGTCCACAAATTTTCAATAGGATTGAGATCTGCACTTTGGGAATGCCATTCCAGAAGCTTATTGTTAGACTGCTTTATCATGTTTTTGAGATGTTTGAAATCATTGTCCAACTGGGACATGCAGTTGTGTCCAAGCTGTTGATTTGAGGTGAAGTTGAAGTATTCGGAGATAGCCCTCCTTCATCAACATTCCATCTACTTTGTGCAATATACCAGTACCAATGGGAGCAGAACAGACCCAGAGCAGGATGTGACCACCACCATGCTTGACAACAGGTACAGTGTTCTTAAATTTGAAAGCTTTGCCCTTACTCCTCCAACAACCTCTTGCCATTGTGGCCACACAGCTCAATCTTTGCCTCATCGACCATTAAAAATTTCTCCAGAAGCCACTGTGTGAACAGTTTTCAGCAGACTTGAACCGTGGTGGTTACCTGGTTATTCCTGAACATCCTAACCAATTTCCTCTCATCTGAGGGGAGAGCTTGGGTGTTCTTTCAGACTTTGACAAAGTGGTAAAACATCCAAATAACTTTTCTTACATTTAGTTGTTTAAACCGATTATCCTCAAATTTGTAGTTGTTTAGAAATGGCCCATTAAGTTTCTGGAATGGCCGTGCCAAAGCCACAACCTCAGTCCTCTTTAAAATGTGTAGACCCTGCTTAAAAGCTCCATGCCACTAAACGACCTTGTTTAAATGAAGATTGGTCAAATATCCAGCCAGAATTATGCCAGAAGCTTGTTGTCCAAAATAAATTAAAACTTGTTTACATAGTTATTTATTTTTCTTAATCATTAAAGATTTTTGCTGTACGATCATTCCACCCTGGAAAAAGAACCGTTCAAAGAAATCATTACAAGCCCCACATTACCATGACATTCATGCCCATGATGAGTGTAAACATCTCACCACAACTGTGTATCCACAGGGGTAACTAATTATACATAGGTCTTGCGTTTTACTTTGCATTAAACACTGAGATGCCAGTTTTTGAGATCTCCGGTGCAGTTTCAAAACAATGGAGACAAATGGAATTTGGCCACGGTGTTGTGCTTTTGCACACCATTTTTCCATAAACACTACAGAATATAACATTTTGTAGATTGTTTTAACTGAAGAAACAGTCCCTGTTAGGAAACAAATCCCCCAAATTTGTGTTGTAATTGGCCAATTTGCCAAGTAGTGAAAAGACACGTTGCCTTGTTTTTTTTTAAAAAATTTATTTATTTATTTTGAATTCAGTAAGCACAACATGTACAATTTCATCCAGCTTTTTGATACTGGCGTAGATATTGATATTTCAAAGAGTGGCAGAAAAAGAAAGAGAGACCCAAATCCTAAAATCGAACCGAAAGTGGCTGAATGCTAAAATCTGTGTTTTGTTATACTAATAAAACAACTCTTAAAAGCACCAAATGAAACTCATATCCACCAATGCTCATAGACAACTAGAAGAACTTTATCATATCGACTGTAACCCAAAACAACTCTGGGGTTGTCAACATTGTCGCCATTAAATAGGAGAAAAGTCACAGGATTTTGTTGTTGGACTGTAGAAAGTGACAAGAAAGGCGAAGAGCAAAACTGCCCTTGACCACCTGGATGACCACAAAGGAAGGACAGCTTGACTGTAGCTGCACTATAAGGCAGCACATAATCGATTTAAATAATTATTCTTCACTGTTGCGGGCCCTCGCACTGAGAATGTCTTGAAATTGACTGTGATCAATAGGTTATCTCCTTCAGGCAAGGACTACAGTAATGAGGAACATGCACACACCCACACCACAAACAAACACAGTCCCGTTCTTGCTGCCATTAACACGTTTTAATTTGCCCGGCCGTTCGCCCTCTCTCACTCCCCCTTTAAAACTTTCAATCCTCGTTTCTGCACGACCTTGGTAATGGACCGTCTATAGGCTGATTAATCAATATGCTTGAGATAGAGAGAAACGTGGCTGCTGACGAATCAATAAAATAATAAATGTATGAAAATATGAAAAATATGCAACTGTTTCAGGCGCATTTCCATATTGAGCTCCTTCTGTGCCAAATATGTCTCAGTGGTCTCAAAAAGACTAAAAAATCTTTAACCTTTTTCCTCCTCCTCCTCTTCATTACCTTAAATATCCCAGCTTCTAATCTTGGATTGATTTGGACAGCTCCTTGAAATGAAAAAGGGATTAAGCTTTCACCTGAATGCATCTTGTTAGGTAAGAGCTTACGACTTCACGTTTTGTTCGTTGTATTCATCACTTCCACCCACATTGTCCTCCTTCCTTCTACTGTCCTATTTTGTCCCTTTTTCGGGAAACAGATTGTACAAAGGTATCTACGCTCCCTGGCCTTTCCCCTGAAGTCAAATCAGACGAAACAGTATGGTTGAACACCCTGCAGACTATATGAAAAAAACACCACATCAAAATGATACATTAAGCTGCCTTTTACAGTGTTAACTCCACTGTACCGGAGAAACACTCCAAATATATTTTACAGGAACTAAAAACCAATCTGTTGCCACTAATTGCTTTAATGTTAAATATTTTGGCTTCTGTGATAGCGCCACATTTCATGCACAGCTCACGCAGAACTGAAGACATCATTAACACAGAGAAATACGGTAATTAACTCCACTTGAATGTCCCTCTTGGGTTTAAAAAAGAAATAGCACTCCAAAAATATAAGAGTGTGACCATGAAAACTAAATACGTCTTCATACTGATGAAGCAGCTTATCATAAGCCAGGCGACCACCTGCTGTTGTGTCTATTAAAATACACAAATCCCAATAAATCAAGTGATGTTTATGTAACACATTTGCTCTGCACGGCTGACGTGTGGAGCTACGTCGCAATATGCGAACTGTATATACAAAAAGTATATAACACCAATTTTGCACAATGAGTTTAGGATAAAAACTAATTGGACACTTTTCGTTTTATATAAACACTCACTTTAGCTTGGGTGTAATGGTGGATGCTCTGTGGGAGATGGGACAAGATTTTTTTACGCCTCTAGGGACATGAGTTGTGCACAAAGTTGTGCACATTCATTGTTTAGGACTTGATTTCTGTTTTTGCCATAATGTGTCAGAGGCAGATGGAGGTTTAGGGCTAATCTCACCTAGATTTCTGAATAAACAGCTCCCAGGATATCATTATTTTACTCAAACAAGCGGGATTCATCTCCCCCTCCACTAACCACCTCATCCCTGTGTGCCAATCTCTGCCTTCCTCCCCTAACCAAGTGAGCTCCAGCTGTGCCTATTGTTACAAACCCAAAGCTCCAGCTACGTGCTGTTCTCACCTACCCTAATTGGAGCCCATAGTGTGACAGCAATGTCACCGGCTCAGTGTCAAGATGCCAGCACAGTGACTGCAACTGAGCAACAGCAGTGGAGGGGATACAAGCACAACACGTGTGTAAAAGTACCTGCAGAAGCAAAAAAAAAGTAAAAACTGAAAAGCCTGGGAGGAGTGTTTGCTTGTTTTAAGGACAGAGAGATAGAATTCTTGCCACTGGCTAAAAAGATCCTTAATGTGTCAGTTTTTTGTTTTTTTTTACGACTTAACCAAGAAGAAAAAAAGAAAAGAAAAAGAATGTTTTTAAGCCCCAGGGTGATGAAACTTCTTCAGACTGACAAAGCCCGTGCACTCATTTAGTTCAAGTAATAAAGCACAAAATGAGGTTGCTTTGAGGGTTTTCACTTGACATCTTAAATACCAGAGATGCAGATGATGCAGTCGGCTGCTTGTGCAGCATGAGAAACTTGAATTAAAGACAGGGGAGCAGATTAAATGACAACTACGCTTGAAAGAGAATTAGACACCATGGGACTGGAACAATTTGAAAATGTGATAGCGGCATATATATTCATCTTTCCTGAACTTTATCTAACAAAAGATTCCACTTTAATCAAGTCCTAGTACAATTTCACACAATGAAAACGTCTTTGGTCTTAAGTTTGAAAGTAACAAAGCGAATCACATCAGAGCAAGACGCCGTTTCTAAAAATGAACAGGTCTCTGATTTTTTTTTCACAATATTCTCAAAACAGCAAATCCCATGAAGTCTTTACCAAGTCATTAAAACTATTTTCTACTTCTTAAAATCCCATGGCAAGTTACTTGTTACATTTTAAAACTACAGTGACGTTTGGGATCATTTTGACAGTCCACGTCTTATTCTGCAACAGTGCTGTAATCTCAGAATGAGTGGCAGAAATCAAGCAGCAGATTTATGTGATTATAAGGTACTGATCAATAATAATCAATGATACACATTTACAGGAAATCTGAATGGAAGAAACTCTTCATGCACTTGGTGCAAAGGCTGTCTGCAATCTACTCACTGATGAAGGAAGAAGCCACAGACAGGTGATGGCAAAGTTCAAACACAGAGCCCTCATTTTGCAGCAGCCTTTCTCCATCCAGAGAGTGGGACTTTGTTACAGGCAATCTGCCCGAGTGATTAATGGAGTTAAAGTCGACTTTCACTTCTAAAGAAGAGGAGACAATCCGCAGTGAGAGACTCGAAAATCCCCAAGATCTGGAGTGAACGCTCCGCTCTGCTCGCCTCTCCTCTCCCTCCCACTGACTCCTGTTCTCTCTCTCTCTTACTCTCTGTTTTTTCCTTCTCTCTCTAGCCCCCAAGACACACACACACAAACACACACACACACACACACACACATACAACTGACTTGACGTGATCAAAAATTTATAATAAAGTATAGCATCCATAAGAGGAGAACAAATTTCTTGTACTGTAAATGTTCACACACACACACACACACACACACACACACACACACACACACACACACACACACACACACACACACACACACACAGCCTCATTTTCACCACCTGGACAGCCCTTATTATGACTCATCAACCCGTGAAAAGGCGCTCTCGGGCAGACACAGTTTGACAGCCCTCCCTGTCCCCGCATAGCCACAGGGAGGCTGACAGAAATGACGAGGGCGCTCTCTGGGGATTGTGAAAAATTACTGACAACTGGTGAGATTCAGTGCCGCAGTGAAACT
This sequence comes from Oreochromis aureus, assembly GCF_013358895.1. Classification (NCBI taxonomy): domain Eukaryota; kingdom Metazoa; phylum Chordata; class Actinopteri; order Cichliformes; family Cichlidae; genus Oreochromis; species Oreochromis aureus. The sequence goes on along the minus strand of NC_052961.1, from coordinate 24,663,449 downwards.
TTAAGCCAGAGAATCACTGCGAGCAGTAACCAGCTACCTAAACTGAATAAAGAACCAAAATTAGATTTTGTATAAATGCACAAACCCACCGCGCTCCATCTGTTCGAGCACCTCCACACTAGTTCTTTCACTTGACAGATAACGATGAGTGTGAAAGAGCACCCGCATTTTAAACTGTTTTAACTTTGAAAGCATATGGTTGCTTGCTGCCTTGAGTGTGAGTTAAATCAACTTAGGTTTAATAGTTAGTTTAAAGTAATTTTGTGATTTGACATAAAAATCTCACTAAAGCAGGTAGGATTACAGAAAATGTAAGACATGAAGATCGAGCCACTGCTTTCCGTGAGGGCATTTCTACAGCCGGTGTTTGTGTCATATTCACAGTTAGTGAGTTTTTACATGTGGTTCAGTGTTTCTGTGGCAGCAAACAATTTGGTAATGTGAAGGGGATTAGCATTCTGAAGTATTTTAAATATAGTCCCTAAGCTGACCTTTACATGTATCTTTTTGTTTTGTAGACAAAGATAAGAAGTTACAATTGCTCACAAAACACACACACACACACACACACACACACACACACACACACACACACACACACACACACACACACACACACACACAACAGGCTTTTGAATCATTGCAGCAAATAGGTTTTGCATGACATAAAAACTCATCATAGGTAAAATGTGTTTTTCACCAACATGTTCTCCACAAATTAAAGCCACTTTTTTCTTTCTTTCTTTCTCCTCAAAATCCATTTACAGGAAATAAACTGCTAACTATCAGCATTTTAATGACCTGAAATTTTACAAGTGAGATATTTACTTACTAGATAAGTGAAAGAAAATGGATGGGTAGATATTTACTGATTTACTGTACCAATGTATTTTATTTTGTAGAAGATAAAGTTTGTGTTAACCACAGGCATCTAACTGAAAATCCAGTGACTTTGGGGCAGTGTAACTAGAACTGCCAGTTCTTAGTAGTTTTAGGACTCCAAGTCTGAACAATGAAACAATAAATCAGCTTTAGGGGTGTCAAACATAAGGCCCGGGGGCTAAACTTGGCCAGGTGAAGAATCTGGTCCAACTTTAGAAAATGTGAAGGAGTGCATACATTTTTAAACTTTAACTACAATTTCATTAATTTGTACAGCTTTTTCTATTGATAAAGATGGCCCTCCCCCACTACCTTCCATTCTACATCAAAGCAATAATTACAGATAAACGATTAAATGAATGACCGGAAAGTTTTTTAGCTATGCTATTAATAACTATGCTCAGCTATCTATCATCTTAATTATAGCATAGTCTGTTATTTTTAAACTTAAACTTTAAACTTTAAAAAAAAGAAATTCGATTGTATTGAAGTCGATGAGAAAATTTTCTGACTTCACATTTGATTTGATCGATCAGAATAAAAACTTTGCCGGAGAGCTCATGGTGACAGTCACTGTTCTCAAGTGTTGTTCAGCGCAGCATGATTTGACATATGATGGCCACACGTGCATGTAAAATGAGCATGCAGTCAGTTTTATATCTCTGTTGATCATCACGTCCAGTTTTAAAAACCCAAGATGGAAGCCAAAGAGTTGAACTCGGGGCTTCAAAACAGGATTTCACAAAACAGTTTGTGACATAGGCTATGTTTTTATCTTTTTAAAAATATTTACAGTATATGCCTGCTAGAAAATATGTATATGTAATATTTTTTGAAGTGTTGAGGATTAAAGTAGCTGTTTTGTTTGAAGTATTATGTCTATGAGAGATTCCTTTTCTCACTGACCACGTGAGATCTAAGTCATCATTGCTCCTGTGTTTTAGAGACAAGCAAAAGGTTTTGGGAAAAATGTTGGAAAAAAAAAATTTCTGATGCTGTCTGTTACAGTGATGTTCCTGTGTGCTCTGATTGTCAAGACTTGGAAGGGTCAACTTTAAATAAACAAATAAATAAATAGGTTATAGGTTAGGTTTAGCGTTAGGATCATGTAGATGATAACATAGATGTCTTAAAAATTTGGATGCCGTCAAAATGAGATATCATACCGCCATCTAGTGGACAATTCAGAGGTTGATCTTATTGCTCGCCCTGTAAGAAAACGTTTGTCCATATTTCCCACAATGCCATGCGCGCAACGCTACTTTAGTAGTAGTAGTAGTTCACATTTATCTGTCACCCACAATAACTTTGTGCTGCATATGTTAGTGATGTCTGTAGTAAAAGTTTACCTTTGTGCATCAAATAAAAAGTCAGGGTTTGGGTTGTTTTTTTTTTGCGTAAACCGTGGGTGATCATACCAGTGGGACAAATGGGCTCACTATCTCAGCCGTATTTTATTTAGCACTCTTGTTTCTCTTCAGATCGTATAAATCTTTCGCCTTTTACTAAAGATTTCCGTGGAGGGGAGCAACAAGAGATTTACTCAATTTTTTGATGCCCTGCTTTCGTGGGGCTTGTTTTTCATGTTAAAAAATAAAATGCAATATCGGCAACTTGCTGTATTATTTAACTCGGTGACTTAGTGTCAGTTATGAAAATGTATGTTTTATTGTAAAATGTATCTATTTTGATTGTAAGCCCAGCAAGGGATAATTGTTGAAAATTAACAATAGCTATAAACTTATGTGCGTTACATCAGTTTCATGTTTTGTACTTGGACTATGTTAAACTCCACTGTCCCTTTTAAATAAATAAGTAAATTCAAATTCTCCCGAGTGCCCCTTTGCTACCGACCTTCTTTATTTACCAGTCCTCCGATATGGACTTTATTGAAACTCGGCACCAGTTTCATGATAGATTAAGATAAACATGGAAATTCGTGTTACACCATTCAGAGACTGCTGATTATTTTATTCAAGAGTCACGTCATGTTTTAAAGGAAAACCCAGATAAATTTTCACCGTTGAGGCGTCTAACAAAGCGCAGGGGGCGGGGTCTCCATATTCCCACAATGCCATGCGCGCAAAGCAGTTAGTGTTAGTCTAAGTAGTTCACATGTATCTTGTCTTCCACAACACCTTTGTAGTGCTTGTGCTTGTGATATTTGTAGTAAAAGTTTATCTTCGCGTATTAACGATAAAGTCAACTTTTTCTTTTTCTTTTTTTTGTAAACCGTAAGTGACCAAGCCAGTGCGAGAAATGGCCTCATTATCTCAGCCGTATTATCGTCAGCGCTCTTGTTTCTCTTCAGATCGTATAAATCTTTCGCCTTTTACTAAAGATTTCCGTGGAGAGGAACAACAAGAGTTTTACTCAATTTTTTGATGCCCTGCGTTTGCGGGGCTTGTTGTCCTTGTGAAAAAAAGAATTGCACTATAACAGAGATTTGGGTTTTACGTCATTTAGACAAAGGCCGTCCCCAGAAACGCTAAAAGCTCACGATAGACTCAGACAAACATAGAACTCTATGTTACACCATTCAGAGACCGTTGATTATTTTATTCAAGAGTCACATCATGTTTTAAAAGGAAAAAACAGACATTTGGTCACCGTTGAAACGTTTAAAAAGAACAATGCCCGCAGAGCAGCTTTAAGTGTTTCACATTTATTTGTCACCCCCAATAACTTTGTAGTGCATGTATTAGGGATATTTCTAGTAAAGGTTTATCTTTGCGTATCAAAGATAAACTCAGATTTTTTTTGTGAGTAAACTTTAAGTGATCATACGATTGCGAGAAATGGCGTCATTCTCTTAGCCGTGGTTTTGTTGGCAGTTTTATTTCTCTTCAGATTGTATAGGTCTTTCGCGTCTTCCTAAAAATTTCTGTGCAGAGGAACAATAACAGTTTAACTTAATATAATGATGCCTTGCATTAGTGGGGGTTCTCTTTCAATGTTTAAGGGGAGAGCCTTAGACATAAGGTTAAGTTGTCATTGTGTCAGCTGTAACGCACCCCTGTGGCCACTAGGATAAACACTAAGTAAAGCAATGATGTGGCATAATACACACACTGATACTTTGCAAGTATCCGTCTGTCAGAGGCGACACAAAGCCCTGCCCCGCTCGCTCCGTGTCTACGGTAGAGCAAAGTCTATGGTGACTGTAGACGGTTACGCTACAACTGATGATGGCGACACTAGAATATCGTGTTATAAATCCAGATGCCCCTGCGCCTCGTCAGCAGGCCGGGTTAGAAGTATGGTCTTCACCAAACCTCGACAGGAGCTGCTCAGCCGACTCGCTGCCTTCACTCACGCACAAAGGGTATCCCCGCACCTTCACGTCAGCAGTGCCCGGTGGTGCTTTCGGTGGCTCGTTACAAACGATGTGAAATATATGAAGTAGTAAGTGTATCGTATATTTAATGTCATACTAGGCAGGTTTACTGCATTTCCATTTACAACACATTTACCCGTGTATGGCTATTGTCAGTATATGTTGCTCGTTGTAAACTTTCTTTAAGTGACATTCATTTAACATTCACAATGATATTGTTGATGGTAACGTGTATCATTCCAGCATACCTGACAGGCACTTTTGACTGTACACAGTTGATTTTGTAAAGCCCCTTGCATTGCATTCATAATAAAGTTCACTGACTGTCCTGCAGTGCTGTTTTCATGTATTCCTGTTTCATCCGCTTTAATAAAGTGTCATGTGTTACAGTAACAGTGAGTTGTGGAATCACTTAAAGAATCCCTAAGTTGGGCTTTAATCTGCCTTAGATTTACTGACCTTCTTTGAATCAGCATCACAATAGTCCTAAGGGCACTGACAAAACATACAAGTACAAATAAATAAGTCAGTTGGTCACCCCCCAGAAACGCCCCTGTGATACAGGAAGTTATGTCAACGGCAGCTCTTCTCTATTTATAAAACTGTACTTTATTGAAACTCACCAGCAGTTTCATAATAGACTCAGATAAACATATAAATCCATGTTACACCATTCAGAGACTATTGATTCTTTTATTCAAGAGTCACCTCATGTTTTAAAGGAAAAACCAGACATTTGATCATCGTTGAGACGCTTAACAAAACAAAGGGGGCGGGGTCTCCATATTCCCACAATGCCATGCGCGCAAAGCAGCTTTAGAATAAGTATTTCACATTTATCTGTCGCCCTCAATAACTTTCTGGTGCATGTATTATGGATATTTATAGTAAAGGTGTATCTTTGTGTATCAAAGATAAACTCAGAAGTTTTTTTTGAGTAAACCGTAAGTGACTAAGCCAGTGCGAGAAATGGGCCCACTATCTCAGGCGCATTTACGTCAGCGCTCTTGTTTCTCTTCAGATCGTATAAATCTTTCGCCTTTTACTAAAGATTTCCGTGGAGAGGAACAACAAGAGTTTTACTCAATTTTTTGATGCCCTGCGTTTGCGGGGCTTTCTCTGCATGTGAAAAATATTAATGTTTTTCTTCAGCATACTATTCCCGAAGCCCGAAACTGGTTGCTAATCTGCGAGGAATGCACCAAATTCATATTTAATTTGTCGTACACATAACCACACAGTACGACATGTGGTGAAATGCGTGTTGCTGTGCGATTCCCGGTCATTAAACGACAGTAGAGAGTTTACCGATTTACAGATTATGACAAAATGTAATGATTACAAATAATCCATCCATCCGCTTCCGCTTATCCTTTTCAGGGTCGCGGGGGGCGCTGGAGCCTATCCCAGCTGTCATAGGGCGAGAGGCGGGGTACACTCTGGACAGGTCGCCAGTCTGTCGCAGGGCCAACACACAAGGACAGACAACCATTCACACTCACATTCACACCTAGTGACAATTTGGATTATCCAATTAACCTATCCCCACAAAGTGCATGTCTTTGGACGGTGGGAGGAAGCCGGAGTACCCGGAGGGAACCCACGCAAACACGGGGAGAACATGCAAACTCCACACAGAAAGACCCCGGCCTGATGGTGGAATTGAATTCAGGACCTTCTTGCTGTGCGGCAACAGTGCTAACCACCGTGCCACCGTGCTTCCGGTTACAAATAATAAATTATAATAATAAAATTTTATTTATAAAGCGCCTTTCAAGACACCCAAGGACACTGTACAATAGGATAAAACACATAATAGAACAATGACACAATGAAGAACAATAAAACAAAGGCACAAGATAAAATTAACAGTAAAAAAGAATGTGCAAATAACGATTTAGGAGATAAATTATAAGAAGTGTGCAAATAACAGGGTGCATGCGGTGACGTGTGTATGAGAGTCCAGTCCTACACCTGGTTCAGGGCCCGAATAGCCTGGGGGAAGAAGCTCCTCCTCATTCTCTCTGTTTTGGCCTTAAGGGAGCGGAAACGCTTCCCAGACCTCAACAGTGAGAAAAGTCCATTGTTGGGATGGGAGAGGTCCATCATAATCTTCCTGGCTTTGTTCTAGCACCGCTTGGTGTAGATGGACAGGAGGTCAGGAAGCTCTGACCGGCCGAGCGCACCACTCTTTGCAGATCTCGTCTGTTAATGTGACAGGACCATGACAGGTCCTGAGTTATGTGTACCCCCAGGTACCGGAAACTGTCCACTCTTTTTTTTTTTTTCAACTTTGTAACAGACATACGTCTTCCTGCAACTGTTAGCGGCACTTCAAATAATCCATATTGCTGAAAGGGGCACAGTTGTTGTTTCTCATTTTGTTTTTGTGCTCAGGAAAAATGCCGCTGTGTTCAGACACCAAATAAAGAGTTTTGCACGTCATTACTGAATTGTGACTTAGTGTTCTATCAAAATTTAAAACGAATGTCCTCATATGTGGATATCATTTTTCTCAGAAACTACATCAGGTGAAAAGATAATTCTTTGTTTTTCCATTCATCAGGTCCCAATCAGCGCAAATAGCAAAGAGAAATTAAAAATGCATGTCATGAAAGAGTTCGAGTCTCAGGAGGTTAAAGCTGAAGAGAAAAAACAAACTCTCCACTTCTTTTTCTATCCGTCCGCTGGTCGGCAGCAGTGCGCATAGAAGCGGGTTTCCAACAACCAATAAAATCCAAAGAAGGGGGACGGCAAACGGAACTAAATGGCTGCTCCCTTATAAGCACAAGTTAACGAGAGTACATTTATTTTAATCTGTTTGTAGATTCAATGTAAACACTGTACAGTGCGCGACGTAAAAGAGCGCGAGCGTGTACACGCACAGTGCTACAGATGTGCGGACCTTTATTCCTGCTTTTGAGCAGTTTGAATCCCTCAGCCGAGGACAGTCATGGTTGCTACTCATACTGTAAAAGCTGAAGTTTTCAATGACTGTGACCGTTCTGCTGATTTCACACACAGCACGCGGGGCAGCGGAATAATGAGAGCGCCATCTGGAAAGATTTTACTAGAACTAATGTTGATGCAGGGTTTGTAAGAGAGCTGTGAGCAGAGGTGATGGATTCACAGTTTTGTGCAAAACGTGACTTCCCGTGTTTGTTTGTTTTTACGTCTCATATAGCTACTTACACTGGTAGATAGGCTGTACTCAAGCGGGGATTTACGAAGGTATCATCTATCTATCATCAAAGGAATTACCTGTTGTGCAAATATCATTATTGAATCTAGGTTATAACATATCTTTATAGAGCTAGTATGTTATAATTCTTGCGATTTCTGGTGGCCTATTGGCTGGATCTCTCCTAAAACCAGACATTTTTAATGTCAAAGAGACTTTTTAGCTGGGTAAATAAAGGATATGTAAGTTAAAGGATAAGTAAGTCACGTTGCCACAAACTGATTGCAGTTTCTACCTTGTGACAATAGTGTTGTTTGCGTCACAAAATATATCACGTGATATAATTCATGAGCCATATGTTTGACATATGTTCAGTCAATTTTTGCCAAATACAGAAATCACTTTTGGCACTACAGTATATCAGGATCTCTGATGATGCTTTGCATGGACCTTTTCCATACCTATTTGTGGAGAACAAATAATTATGCAAACTCTCTCAAGAGAACTGGACCAGAGTGTAAACAAAAAGGAAAGCGGACCCTGGGAGCACTGAAGGCAGTTTTGTGAGTTGCACACTAATAATTGGAAGAGAAAGTTCTCAGCTGACTCCTACCTGTCTTGGACTGTCAGAGGGTGGATATGGTATACACAAGCATATCAGTGCATTGCTCAGTATGAAGGTTCCTCAAAGAGTTCACACTCCTATAGAAGTCTTGCAACAGCTGCAACATTTGTTGAATAGTGGCAGAGTATGGCTCCACGCAGATTTACTGTTGAGCTCTTTGTCCCTAATAATGGATGCATCAGAGTAGTGACAGCTGCTACTGAAGGGTGTCATGTTGTGGTTAGCGTAGACAGTGCTGCGAGGCAAATTACCAATACTGACAAACTGACAAGCTAAACTAAGAGATACAGGAGCAGAGTGTGCGCAGATGGATCTTTGTGGGCATGTCTTAGCATCAGTGGATTTAACAGAGGCTATAGTCGAAATCCTGGAGCCAACTGAGGAAGTAACACATTCAGGATGCCAAGATGACCCATCTATTTCCTCTGTGATTATGTGCACCCAGGCCCTCAGCGCTGCTCTGACTAAACTTACAGTAAACAAGGGTGTGAGAGGTCTGTAGGAGACTTAGAAGTTAATATACCTGCTTCATACCCAACCGCTTCTTCATATATATTAAACTGTAATCTTAGGTCATATTAAGAGCACTTCTTTATCTGGATTTGGTAATCCCGTAAAAGTCTTTATCTGTAAAAATATTTATTTTTATATGTAAAAGTTAGGCTTTCTATCTTGAGGTGTAACACTCTCTTTAAGTTATGTGCCACCAAAAAGCTTCCTTTTAGTAAATGTGATTAAATTATATGATGCAATAAATATAAATACAAAAATACTATTTTCATTTGGGAAAAAAGTTTCTTTATGAAACTGCTTATAAAAAAGTTTGATTGATTTATAATGGCACATGACTTCAGGGAAGAGTAATTGCTGGTGACCATTTATTCTCAGATGAGGTTTTATTTTCTACATTTTAAAGAAAGCATCACAGACCGTTTTTAAGAGCATTTTCGGTTTAATTCTTTAGGCACTACAAGCATTACACCCACTTAATTGTATTAAATGGTGCAAACACACTAAACAATTTAATGTATAGCACTGATGTTTTCTTACACAGATTTTTTCTGTTTTCAGAGCCATACATGTGAAATTATTTACAAATCCAATCAAAGCAAATTTTGCTCTTTTCAAACTTTAAATCAAACTTTAAATTAAATCGAACACTTGCATAACTATACCGTTCACAGCAAAGCCAATAAATCAGCTAAATGTCTCTTCAATGCAGGCATTAGTGAACATGACTTTCAAACCATTATGTCAAAGGCACAGCTATATTTAGCTTTTCTATTAGTAGCAAATGTAGAAAATCAGGACCTCCAGTTCTCGCTAATACTTTTCGTTATTATGCAATGGATTTTCCATTGCATATCAGGTTGATTAAGTCACAGTGATCTCCTGCAGCAGATCAGCAGGGAAGTAGCCCAGCTTGCGTCCAGTGCTGACCTTCAAGTAGCCGCCTTTCTCATCTCCTTTCTTCACCACAATCTGAAATACAGGGTAGCAACAGATTAAGCAACCTTACTATTATAAAGACAAAGAACTTTGATTTACAATTTGGGTCATAATTTATAAAAGACACACAAAAACACAGAGGATTTCAAATCAAACAATAAAGATGTATTCAAGTGCAGACTTTTGACTTTAATTCAAGTGGTTATACACATTTTTTACACATCTTATGTGCGCGCGCGCGCACACACACTTGTCTGTGAAGGTTCTCAGTCATCCAGGTCATCGTAGTCTAAGGAGCTTGGAAAGAAAAGCGTACCAGATTTTAAGCCCTATGGAAGTGTCCCCAAGAGGGTCACAGACCCCCTGTTGATCCTAAAATCTACGACTCTATACCAATTGCTCTTAGAACTGAAGAAGCTTCTCAGATGAGAGGTGAAACATCTTCAAGGAAACTTAAAGAAGTCCAGATGCTTTTCTTTCCAATCTCCTTAAACCACACACACACACACACACACACACACACACTGAAGTTACCTGGTCTTTCTTCAGTGTAATTTGTCCCATCTCTCTGTTCCCCACAAAGGAGCGGGTCACCTTGTAAACTCTTTCTGATGCTCGGACTTTTATGAGGTAGTTGGCGGGGAAGTAGCCGGACTTCTCTCCCATCTTTCCCTGACAACACAGAGCAGAATTTGTGTACTCATCATCAATAGCACAAACTGAAACAGCATTTGTAAACCTCTAAGAACTTTAACTCACCCTCCACCACTCTTCATTGGAGTCATCCAACACTGTGATCCGATCACCAGGGCTAGTAAACACATTCTCGGTAAGTGCTTTTGTCACTGCCTTTATGTTAAAATTTCCATAATTAAAATTGAAAGTTGATTAAATTTAGCAAAATAGAAAGAATTATTCATTATGAATTAGTGTTCATATTTGATTGTGATTTTCTTACTGAAAGTCAAGGTCATCTTTCTCAATGGCCTTGAAGCGGTAGAGAGCCAGGTAATAGTGGGACTGGGAGAAAGTGCCTTTAGTCTGGGGACAAAAAAAGCATGGATGCTAGTTTATATGACAAATGTTATTAAGTTTAAATAAAAAAAAAAAACATGCACGTATGGTGCTACTTAGCAACAAAGCGTTACTTGTATGCAATAATCGACTGCTTACCTTGTCATCTGCTTTGTCTCCTCCTTTCTCTTTTTTATCATCAGGCTTCCCTGTTTGAGTATCAGACATCACACAATCATATCTTTTATGACTAACTTGCATATTTTACACCACAGACATAAGCTCTTGCTTTAACTCTACCTTCTCCTCCCTCCTCATTCTCTTTGGGCTGCTGGTTCTCCTCTTCCTCCTCTTCCATCATCATCATCATCTAGAGGACACAGCAGTGTTAAAACAGCACTGATCTCATGTTTTATATATCAAACATGAAATCTGTTCTTAAAATGATTTCAAACACTGCATTTTCTTGATTACATAAATTGTATTTATTTTATTTGCAGTGAGTCAATCTCTAAAAACTGTTGAGATTCATAGATTTTATGTTTTGATTAAGATTATTATAAATGCCTACATTTTTCTTATCATTTTCATTCTTCTTACGCTCCTTATTTGCCATGATGACGCCAACCCGCAGGGTGTCAAAAACTGGGTCGTTCCGGTTTGGGTTGTCTGGTTAAGGACAGAGATAAACACAAAATCAACATGCAGCATAAGAATTGCTACACTATACTACACTAGATTGACTAGTCTACGTTCTCAAGATCCCGAAGAGTTAATCTAAAAAGGAAAACTACATTTACTCATTCAGATATTTCTAAACATCTGCAGATTCCAAGATCATCAGTTCAAACAATTGTACATAAGTTATTCAAATGTTTCACCAGATTGCCAAGATCTGGAAGAAGACTCAAATGTCACCTGCGGAAGAGTGAAGGAACCCAGGAACCACTAAGATTCAAGCCTGCCATGAACTTGAAACTGTTAAAAACCAGTGTCACTGTCCACAGTGTACTAACTTTTATATCACTCCGGACTGAGAGGGTGTTGACCAAGAAAGAAACCTCTGCTCCAAAAACAGCACCTTCAAGCATGGTCAAAATGGACATGGACATGGACAAGTCAAATGCCTTCTGGAGAAAAATGTTATGATCAGACAAGACAAAGATGTAACTATTTGTGTAACTATTTTTTGGAGTAGTAAAGGTGAAGCTTTCAGACCTAAGAACACTGTACCAACTGTTAAGCACGGTGGTAGTAGCATCATGCTTTGGGGCTGTTTTTAAGATAAGATAAGATGACCTTTATTAGTCCCACAGGTGGGAAATTTGTTTTGTTACAACAAAGTGCAAAGTTGTGTAGCAGAAATTAGAAAACACTGGAAAGCAATAAAATACAATAAAATAAAATACCATATACAATAGAATAAAATAGAATAGAATAATATATACAATAGAATAAAATGGAAATATAAATACTATATACAACTGAGTAGGAAAATACAAAAATACAACTTCGTCAGAAGAAGAATTGCACATATAGCAGTCTTATTGCACATGTGTGGATGTGTGTGTTTGATCAGCTGCAAAAGTCTTTATTGTGGAGTCTGACAGCAGTGGGGAGGAAAGACCTGTGAAATCTCTCCGTCCCACACCGTGGGTGCCGCAGTCTCCCACTGAAGGAGCTGCTCAGTGCTGTCACAGTCTCATGCATGGGGTGGGGGATGTTGTCCAACAGGGATGACAGCTTAGCCGCCATTCTCCTGTCACTCACCACCTCCACTGGGTTCAGAGGGCATCCCAGAACAGAGCTGGCCCTTCGGATCAGCCTGTTCAGTCTCTTCCTGTCCCCAGCAGAGATACTGCTGCCCCAGCAGACCACACCATAGAAGATGGCTGAGGCCACCACAGAGTCATAGAAGGTCTTCAGGAGTGGGCCCTCCACTCCAAACGACCTGAGTCTCCGCAGCAGGTACAGCCTGCTCTGCCCTTTCCTGTAGAGGGCGTCTGAGTTATGAGTCCAGTCTAGTTTGCTGTTCAGATGAACACCAAGGTACCTGTAGCTGTCCACAGCCTCAATGTCCATACCTTGGATGTTCAGTGGTTGCAGTGGAGGATGCTTGTGCCTGCAGAAGTCTACCACCAGCTCCTTGGTTTTACTGGCATTGATCTGGAGGTAGTTCAGCTGGCACCAGTCCACAAAGTCTTGAGTCAGTCCTCTGTATTCCTTGTCGTCCCCATCAGTGATGAGGCCGACTATTGCAGAGTCATCAGAGAACTTCTGCAGGAAGCACTGGGTGGAGTTGTGGGAGAAGTCTGCAGTGTAGATGGTGAAGAGGAACGAAGCCAGAACCGTTCCCTGTGGGGCCCCCGTACTGCAGACGACCCTGTCCAACACACAGCCCTGAGTCCTCACATACTGTGGTCGGTCGGTGAGGTAGTCCAAAATCCAGATAGTGAGGTGATGGTCCACTCCAGAGTTCTCCAGCTTGTCCTTCAGAACCGAGGGAAGAATAGTGTTGAAGGCACTGGAGAAATCAAAGAACATGATTCTCACAGTGCTCCCAGCGGTCTCCAGGTGTGCGAGGGAACGATGTAGGAGGTGAATGACGGCATCATCCGCTCCAATGCCAGGTTGGTAGGCAAACTGAAGTGGGTCCAGTGATGAGCTCACCAGGCGCCGAAGCTGAGCCAGGACCAGCCGCTCCAGGGTCTTCATCAGGTGGGATGTCAGAGCCACCGGCCTCTAGCTCTTGAGGTCCTTGGGGCGTGAAGTCTTTGGCACTGGAACAACACAGGAGGTTTTCCAGAGCTGTGGGACTCTTCCCAGCCTCAGGCTCAGGTTGAAGAGGTGCTCGATCCGCGCAGGACCTGACGACCCTTGAGCTGATGCCATCTGGGTCCGCTGCCTTCTTGCCATTAATCCTCCTCAGTTCCCTCCTAACCTGGGTGGTTGAGAGAGACAGGCTCGAGCCTTGTGATGAGTGTGTATTGGATGCTGTTGTTGGGGGTGGGGAGGAGTTTTGCTGCCAGCGGTACTGTTATATTGCACAAAGCGGATGGAATAATGAACAAGGAGGACTACCTACAAATTCTTCAAATTCACCTCAAATTAACAGCTAGATGGTTGAAACCTGGGCACAGCTGTGTATTCCAACAGAACAATGATCCCAAACATGCATCAAAGCTGGTTTTGGAATGGATAAAGCTGGCTAACATTAAGTTTCTGCAATGGTCTTTAACTTCAACCCTAAAAATTTGTGGACTATGCTGGTTGGATAGCAGGAAGCCAACAAATTTATACTAATTCTGCTAATTCTGCCAAGATGAATGGTCAGAAGCTCGTTGATGGCTACCAAATTTGTCTGGTTGCGGTGCAACTTGCTGAGAGACACTGAACCAATTTTTAGTGGGGTTGTATGTAAATATTTGAGACCACATGTATACTTTTGACCCCTGTATAGATTATAGATTATAAACTTGTGCACCCAATTATTGTTTTTTTCAAGTCACTAAGGGTGTATGCTGTACAATCATTTCCCCCTGGAACAAGAACAAATCAAAGAATTAAAATGCTAAAATTACCATGACCTTTGTGATAAATTCTTATTATTATTAAATCACTAATATTTAGCAGTTGGAGCCACTGCAGTTGCTGCACGGAGGACCAGGGGAAATAACAAAGTGAAGGTAAGTGAATGTGAATTACGGAGGGAAAATAAACAAAAAAAGAGTTTGCTGTTTCACTTTACTTGGTTTCTTATTTTAGTGTTAACTAAATGTATGAAGCACTGGGATAAAAGGATCAGTGTTATAGTGACATTGACACATTCTGCTGTTTTCCTAAGAAATATTATTTCCCAACACAAAGGTCAGAATGTTGCTTGAGCGTCTGCTTTACACTGTCCTTTAAAAATGTCATTAAATTAATCATTTCAAGCATGTTTAAGTTTAAAAATATTTAAATGCACCTTGTCAAATATAATAATCGTAAGTGTTGCTAAAGAGGAAATACAGACACCGTGCTTAGTTTCCTTTGCGGTAGCAGCCTTGAATTTAAGGTTAAGAAATTTAGATACACAAGAGATATATTGCCATGCCAGATTCAGTGGACTCACTTGGGTCTGGTTGGTCACTGCTGTACAGGGGGGAGCTGTAGGCCCTTCTGAATCCAGGTGGCTACAGGAAAGAAGAAAAAAAGTTTTTTAAAAAAGTTTTAAAAAATATATCTCTCTCACTCTCAAGGGCAGTAAAAGGAAACTGCAGATATAGTTTCATATCCAGTGCACACCAGCAAACTCACAATTTTGCCAAAACACCTCTGAAACTCGACATACGACTGACATGAGTGGTGGATGTTGGTCTTACAGTTTTTGCATCTCAGGCAAAATTTGTTGTTCACTGAAAGATGAGGAACCAAAATTAACAGTCTCAATCTTTAGAACAAATACCTATGGGATTATATGATGATTGATTATTTATAACATTAATATAAAAAACAGCACTTACAGACTATCATGCGAGCGCAGACGTCACAAAACTTGGGCTTCTTGCAGTAGTGGTCCTTGAATTTGTGGGGTTTGTCATTGACCCGGACGACAGACTCTGAAGGAGGTTCTGGTTCCTTCTCCTCCACCTCCACTTCCTCCTCATATATGAAATAGACCTGCAGACCCAAGGGACATATCTCAGACAAAAACCCCCAACAACAAACATGTGATAGAGTTGTTATATAAGTTGTTATTAAAGTTTTTAAATGTTAAACATACTGAGCTGCCAGTGTCAATGTCACACAGTATTATGAAGTATTACATTAGTGTCTTGCCTTGTTTGTTTATCAGCTGGTACCTGATCTCTGTCTTACATTTAGCTTTTCAGGACCTAGTGAATAACATTTCGATGACTAATCCAGATCAGCCAGCAGTGCTCATTTTTTCCATAAGGTTGTATAAGACAGGGACACTTAAGCTCATATTGTTTCCAGCTGATGCTGCACTGCAACCCTGTCCCAGTTGGTGGCTATTTTAAACAGCCCAAGAATGGCACTGCTAATGGCGGGGGGTTGACATGGTGCTGTCACTCACAGTGTCTCCGTCCTCCCTCACTACATTGTCAGGAGCTGGGGGGTTGTCATGGATATCCACAGAGTTTTTGTCATCGTCCCAACACACACACACACACACACACACACACACACACACACACACACACACACACACACTCAGCCATGAGTGAGGTTAACTGCTGCGACTATAGATAGTTATTTTGTTTATTCTCAACATTATGATCACTTTTTATTCTAAAGGAACATGTAAGCATATAAAGCGAGGAAAAAGGTTTTGCCTATAAACAAACTTTAAAAAAACACAAGTAAAGTAAAACTCCCATTCCACCTTAAAATAGTAGAATCGTGGCAATTTAATATACGACTCAATTTGTTTAAGGATATCCTTGCCGCACATTCTTTCAAGTGGACATAGAGCTGCTTTAGACACAGATGATGCTCCAGAATATTTTTCTGGCATGGGCTACTTCAGTATTTAGTAAACAGGAAATGGAATTAAGACTTAAATGGTAAAGAAGTGCTACGACCAAGCCAATAAAATGAGTATCAAGAGGCAAGTATATTGATTTTAAGAATTATACTTACGGATCCATGGTTTGATGTAGACAGCGTCAGTTCACCCCCACCTAGAAAGTGAACAGTTAGGTGGGTTTTTTTCCCGAAAGATGAGACAGTTTGATAAAAGTGATATCATGAGAGAATGTTCTACTAATTATTTGTTTACTCAAAACTTTGAATGACTTAGCCCATATGCACTATTATGTCAAATTGTTTTCAAAGTAGGTGAAAAATCAAATACATATTCCTGAACTTCTTAGAGGGAAGTTTAAAGAAATATTAGAAAATAAGCCTGCATTTGGTTTTTATTAAAAATGTATTTAAAAAAATATCAAATATGGTAATACAATAGAAAATATATTTCTGTGTCCGTGTGAACACTACATGCACTTGCATATCCACACAGTGTTAGAATGTGCTTGTCTTCTATACTATTCTAGGGTTGTGAAATTTAATCTCATCACAGCTAAATTTGGCTGCCTCTGTCAGCCAGGAAAAAAGCAACTAAAAATTAAGAAAATGTTATGGAAATAAAAAAAAAAATATCATAGTTTGTAAACTGACAGAGATAATCTCAGAGTTGGGGTTGTTTAGCTCGTGTTTTAAAACTAATGGAACTTCACTCAAATTAATTCAAATAAACTGAGTGATTATAACACAGGTCATGCACAAACATTTTTTTTCATTAAAAACATTCTTTAAACTACAGCAATAACCTACCTTTTGTCTAAATTTGTACAGATCGCACTGAAGAAATCATAAATCCGGTGTGCTGGCAAAATCTCAGTGAATGGGTTTTCACCTGCTGGCAATGACCAGAGCCCTGTATGGTCAGTATGTTACAAAGCAGCTTCACTTCAGGCCCTCGGGATGCTGGGCTGTCACAAAGTCTGGTCCCTCTGTCTTCTTTAGATATTTTCCAAAGTGACTTTAGGTTGTAGTTTGAGTGTATATCTGGAGTTGTGTATCTATGATTTTGGGTGTGTGCTTGTGTGCATGCCAGGCTTAGCGGTCCTATGTCAAGCTGACACTTTGCAACAGCTGAGGACCTTGGACTGAGCACCGATGACGGGGGGGAAATCAGATACATTTTCTCCTTCTGTCTTCAATACATCTCTTTCCCCTTGTCCCACTTGTTCACAGACAACAGAAACACTGCTAAGCATCCATGCTTACTCACTGTCACGGTCATCCTTTGGAGCCTGAAATGAATAATGCAGGTGGCCTTTATAATAAACATATTTTTTCCATATCATGCTGTATCTCTGTGCATATTAATTATTATTATCGTTGTGCTATACAGTTATGATATGCCCCTTACTATGTTTTACTACATATATATATATATATATATATACATATATATATATATATATATATGCCTTAATGGATAGAGTATGTTTAACTTTTCATTTAAATTTCGTGATATGGGCCACAAATGCAGTGTAGACAGGCGGAAGTGAATCCACTATTGTCAAGTGAACACATGTTATTATTCTGTCATTATCATGTCCTCTGTCAAGGAGCTGAACACAGCTTCATTCAGGTCTGTCTGGAACACTACAAAGGTCCCGTTGCATGTCGGGTACAATATTCCTTAAGCGTCTAATGCGCATGCTCAACAGTAAAAACTCCATTATTTTTTGCTCGGAATTTGTGAGAAAAAAAAACAGTGGGCAACTGTGAACTGGGGATTACATGGGCCGTTATGGTTGTCGGAATATATTTGAAAGCTCCACGGTTTAGCAGAAGAGAGAGCAAAACAACGGCCGGATAGCTGCAGACCGGGAGCGGGACATCCTTCAGTCTTGTCGGGACACTCCACAATCAAGTAAATTTCAGTCAGTTAGCTGACTGGCTAGCTAGCCTAGCTGGTTGCAGCGTTAGCTCCGAGATCCCAGGCGCAGTAAAATGAAGCGTTATTGCCCTTTGTTTTTAAGTCGGACTGGCAGACGTTGTATGAATGCTGAGAGCTGAATGAGCACACCGCTGCGGGAATTGGATTACACAATGACTTATTTTGCGCTCATTTATTAAAGTATCAGCCGTTTTCAAAACATTATCTGGCTAGCCCGTTTGCTAGCCAGCTAACTCTTGATTCTCCCGCGAGCCAGAAAAGCCAAGACTCCAAAACTTCGCCAACACAGAGCCTGACGCAGAGAAAAGGTTGGTAGGACCTGCTACTATTGACGTTAGCTAACGGATATCAATAAGTAAAGTGTGATGTAGGTATCCGATTTATAAGAGGTTTTTTCACAACGCGGTATTGTGCGTGGGTCGTATGTTGTTACTGCAGCTAACGGGCAAGAGTTTTGTATTGGAGTGTTTTGTGCGCCTGACAGCTGTCACGACAACACAGTACAAAGTAGGGTAGCTTGCTAGCCTAGCTGTTAGCCTGGACGCTAGCTGCCGTGTATGAGCCGTGTACTTTGTGGGATGTTTTTTCATACTTTACGCAATTTATGATACAAAATTAAGAAAAAAAAGGATACATCAGTTCAGAGCTATATTAATTGCTCTTTCATGTGCCAGGGTGTTCGCTTCGGAGTTGGTTGTTGCAGCTGCTTATACTGTCGCTAAACACTGAGTAAACTACGGGCCTAGGCAAACACACCCTTCTACTTCAAAGCAGCTAGAGCTTACTCTGAAGTTCTTCTGGAGAAGACTAATACATCTGATGTAGTCGTTTTTCAAACACGCTTAGATCATATCAGTTACAGAATAGGTTTATTGCACGATATCTTTACCGCGGGGGTCGCTGCCAGATTACATAATCCACCTCCACCTTTCTTTGCAGGCTCTCCACCTTCACCCACATCCCTACTCTGATGTGAACTGAACTAATAAATCTGCAGGAGTCATCCTTTAAGTGAGGGATCTGCCTCATAGCTGAAGAAAGTCGAGGTGTTTGGGCAAGTCAGGTTTTACTGGCAGTGTGCTTCTAACCCACCAGCATGTACACTGGACAGTGGATACTCTAGCCAAAACAGATCCTGGCTTCCCAAAGATGACAAGGTATGCAACTTTCTTTTTGTTTGTCTTGGTATTACTTTTACATTGATAATAAACCAAAAACCTTTCTTTTGCTGTGGCCACTCCCCCTTTTCAACATGTTTACATCACATTCATTCTCTAGGGGCTTGTATTATCTTCAGCACAGACATAAGAAAAGAAACTGCAGGGTACTTTCCCAGAACTTTTTGACACACAGATGACAGCTAAAAAGTAAAGGAAATGATGCTGAATTAGTAGAGTGGAATTAATTTGCAGTGCTTCCCTTGTTCATGCTGCTTACTTTAGTTCAGATCTTGGCTGATTTCATCACCATGCATAGGGTACATTTTGTAATGTTTGATATCCGACATCGATATTTGATGTTGTGTAATAAGCTGAATGTGACCTCAACATTAAGCATGCAGGTTGGTTGAAATAAAACATTAATGATCGCAAGATCTTTACTGCAGAAACATTCACCCATCTTTTGTGTTTACTTTTTTCAGTGACTCACTCAGGCTTAGTGAACTTCCCTGATACTTGCACAATATACAGTTAAATGAGGAAAGCTCTTTCAGAAGAGAAGAGCAAAATTTATTGTAGCATAAGCATGACAAATTGAACTATTTTTCCAGTTAGACTCCAAAAAGTCCCAGATGAAAGTGGTGGGGATGAGTAAGCATCTGGTTCATGGAGGCTTTAGTATAGATAACCTTGACAACCCGGATAATGTAGAGATAGCAGGATGAGGGGGCAGGATAGATGGCTTGAAACCCAAAATAGATGCTGAGACTAAACAACTGTTTCCCCCCTTTTAGCATTGGATGTTTTTTTGCGTGTGCTTAAGTAAAGTTGTGCAGTAGAGGATACAACAAGAGTTAAACTTTCCTTAGAAGCAGAGTCCCTGGGTCCACTCTTGACAGGCTGAACTGTTACTACATGATACCTTCATGTTACCCCCCTCCTTATGTTAAAAGACAAGATGTGTTAACACTTCCTGCTTTTTAAGGTGCTGGCAGGCTACAAAATGATGGGAGGCAGTGATACTGTCAGTGGGGACAAGGATGGGGTCCACACCACTGCAATACACGTCCCCATCGGCTGGCAGAGGAGAGTGGAAGGAGGGCAGGTACTCTATGTCAGGTACGTTGGTTCCACACACATGAACTTGCTGATTTTTAATAGTTGGGCAACAGATTTTGAAAGCACACCATGAATAATTGTTACATAATGTATTCTTGAAAAATGACAGTACTGGTTTTGCCAACAAATTTTGGGGGATATTACCTGGCAGGATGACTGCAGTTTTGGATTCGTTTTTTGAAGTTTGTTTCTAGCTATAGACAACAAAGAAGACAAGAAAATGTTTTTTTTGCACTTTTAGGAAGTGCAAAGCGAGTAAAATTAAATGTATTCATTTTAATGTTCTATTTATTCTGGGGAGCACTTATTCTGGTTCTATTTATTCTTATTCTGGTAGTTTTAAATACTCATCTATTCAAGCATACCAGGTCTTTGTGAGGGCTCAAAAGCAACTGACAGATTTAGGCTTTCTATATATATATTATGTTGTTTCTACCAAAGAGAAACATATTTTTTTCTTTGTTATCAGTCGTTCATCCTGAAGATCACCTAAAGACTTCTTTGATTTACTGCAGGTGTGCTCCACTCCACACTTGCCCTCTTCTTTTGCTGTGAAAGGATTCCCCTTGCCTTAAAATACTGGGTAGCTGAGGCAGAGAAAAAAGTATTTTCATTTGGATACCAATATTTTTGTTGAACAGTGGTTTGGATCATGCTTGAATTTAGACATAAAATATGACATTATAAATATGAAATTTTGTATTACTCATTACTCATACTTTTTAGCCACTGAGTTGGAAAGAAACTTGGCTGAAATTAACTGTTCACTTTAATGTTAGCCATAACCTGCGTTACTAACTAGTAACCCATCTAATGCCAGACACCCCAGCCCTGGAGCAAGACTCTGAAACTTTGCCTTTTTTCAAATATACCCTGATTGAGACTTAACGATTCACAGGAACTTATGCTATATGTTGCTAATTCTCCATGGAATATTTTTTAATTATTGGGCCAGTTTGTGCGTTTTACAGGTGTAGAAGCACCACAGGAGTGGATTTGTGTCCTTCAGACTCTCATATGGGTCAGCAGTGTTTGCAGATGACACTAGTGGTTTCTGTCATTGAACTGGATTGAATTAAACCTTTTTTTAATAATTATCTTCTGCACATTCGTACAGTCAGGAGGGAAACTTTTACTCCTTGACTGGGAGTCTCAAGCCTGTAGCTCTCTTGCCCTTCTCCATTAGCTCCCCATGGCTCTAACCAGGAAAAAAACACAAACTGCATGAATGTTATGATGGAATTGAAAAATGCACAAGTAGTTTATGTTTATCAGCTGACACCTTACTCCTAGTTTTGCTGAACCTCACTACCAGTGGCTAGTATGGATGTAGACCCATAAATGGCTGGTCTCTCAAAAGTTGTTCATGAATGACTTTGTTGATATTAAAGGTTGGCAAACGCTTCCCTAGAATGAACAGTATACATGTCTCTGCTCTGAGAGCTGCAGCTTCAGCTTGAGGCTCAAATTGATTTGGCTCAGCTGCACCATAATGATGCCTTCAAATGATTCTTGAAAGGAAAAGTTCTCTGCTGCAGTGGAGCCTTCTGTGGCATCGATGCCTTGCGATTATGTGTCACGCTCAATTTTCTTCTGGCCTTGAACAACTCCTGTCATACATCATTGTCCACCCCTTTACACTCTACCCACAGTTGCATTTTTCTGACATTTTGCACTGGCTGGTGTTAGGTTCAGAGCCAGGACAGCGTTTGTGCTTTAACTGTGTCTCATTTGTTACAGTTTCTCTCTGCCTTCTTCCTGTAGTCCCAGTGGCACTACCCTGTCCAATCTGGAAGAGGTCAAGACCTATCTGATGACTGATGGCACCTGCAAATGTGGCCTCGAGTGTCCTCTCATCATCAACAAGGTGTTGTCAGTCTGTCAGTTTGTTTGTGCTGTTGATTTGTGTGTTTCTAGTAAGGTTTGGCAATACACAACAGTTTTAGATTTAATAAGCTCTGTGGTGTTAATCTCACTCTCATTCTTGTGTGAGTGTGTCAAACTTGTGGACCACAGCTAAGCAGCTGTTGTACATTTTTCCTAGTCGGCATGGAGAATACTTGTAGGAAGCATGTCTAGTTAGATTTGTCTGTTTAACTAGTCACAACAAATTGATTGGGACACAGATGTCTGCACAGGGCCTCGCTTTCACCCTCTGATAACAAAATTTACGTCATCCTGACCAAAACAGAACCTCACATACTTAAGGGAAGCAAAAACTACTGCGTAACAGTTGCATAAAAGTACAGAGAAAATCTATTTACATATTCTCCATAAAGTTTTGTCTGAATTCTGTCTAATCCTCCTTTTTGCTGTCGTGCAGGTTTTCAATTTCACAGTGGGTGTGAAGGTGGAACAGCACAGCCAGCCACTGGGCAAAGCAGAGCAGGACATGACCAAACTCTGTAATCATCGCAGGAAAGTGGTGGCAATGGCTGCCCTGTGTCGCAGTATGCAGGCTTCACAGCTGCCCTTTGCCAACTTTCATCATCCAGGTAACCAAGGTGAGCACTGACATGCAGTAGGTTTGAGGCATGGTACTCATTTATCAGTTTGCTCTTAGATAATATCAAATAAAATAAAAAAACAAACATTTTAAAGAGTGATACTTTTTTTTCTTAATTTCTACATATTTCCTTTAAAAGAAAAGCTGAAAATCAGAAAATGCTGAGTTTTAATCTTTCTTTGAATAAAGTCTCTATGGGTGATGTTGACAGGTTCCCCTCACAGCCTTTAATGTTGACAGTGTTGTGTGCACAGCAGTAACATCAGGTAAAGGACTTTGCACACATTTCACTATTACCATGATCGTAGAACCAATTAAAGAGGAAATTTCATTTATGAAATTAAGAGGCTGTTATTAATAAAGTGTCTTCAAGTCAGCCTTCAAATCCAGTTCCTTCTACCTCACCACTCTACTCTCTTGCACTCTGTTTCGATTAGTAGAATATCAGAGAAACTCTAACAGAATCCACAATGTTTCGATGCAATTTATTCCACTTTAAGCCACAGCCTTACACACATGAATTTGCATCCATATTATGGATCACATGTGTTTGACTGTGAGATGCATGTGGGAGTGGGTTTGGCCATCTGCATGAGTAGCCAGTGACTGCCGGAAATCCTGTGGGAGCTGGTGGGTGTGGTTTGAAAGGAAATTTGTTGCTTGTAGATCTTTTTGTGTTGTTGAATGCAGCAGCTGTCAGCCACACAGAATTGAAACTGCTGTAGTATTGGTGTCCTTTCACCCTAAGAACAGAAGAGATTCAGGAAAACGATGATTTCCAGTTCTGGCGTGCTTTGTTTCCTCCACTTTATTGTTTCTTATTTTCACCCAAAAACTGTTCGTGTTTTGGTAAAAATCAGTGTTGAGACACAACTCTCTTCAATTCTGTTAAAAATTTGGGTAAAATAGGAATTATTTGAATGGGCAGAGCTGCTCTGACTCAAGTCATGTGAACTGGATATTTTAGTATGGTGTTATTAGTGTTAACACTCCTTGTATACACGACAAGTCAGAGAAAGTCACATGGGGTGGTGAGGAGCAACTGTTGAACCAGGCCTTTCCTATGCACTCTGTGCAGTTATATTCCTTCATTAATGCACATCTGTGCATAAATTCTCTCATTTTGGTTGGTTAGATAACTGCTCACTTTTCTCTAGATTATTTAATTTTATATGGTTTTGGTCTATTTTGTATTGCAGAGCTTGGCCTCCATTCTGATTATTCAGCAACCATTGGATAACAAAAGTAAAAGGGTCTTCTGCACATATTAGTTATAATTTCAGCGTTTGATTTTTAGAAAAAAACAAATTGCACGCCATTTACCTCAGTTACTAAAAATTGATTGTTTAAATGCTTTTTACAACCTGTAACAACAAATGTATCGAAAAACCTAAATAAATGTCACAATACATTTTTAAGCAATTAAATTGCACAAAATTGACAGATGTAAAAAAATGTATGAATTAAAAGTCATGCAAATTTATATTTAATTTTTTTTGGTCAGACTGTTCAATAAACACTCCTTAAAAAATGAATTTTCTGGCAATTATATCACAGTTCAGACATTAAAGGGAAAAGAAATTATGGCAGATTTGTCTTTCACAATAATTACTCTGTAATTTAGCATTTAGCAGTCTCGGGAAAATGGAGTAACAAGCTGTATTTTTTCTTCCCACTTCCAGAGATGAGCAATCGGGTGGACAGTCGTGATACAAAGGGCGAATCCACAGAGCGTGAAGAAGAGGACCGTGGCATTTTCTGTCCCAAACTCCATCCAGTCCCAGCTCGACCCCAGAACAACCTTCACCCAAATCCCTGCACCAGTCCTAAATCCTCTCACCATTTTATTTATCCTTACAATGGCTCCTCCTCTGTCCTTCACCCAGCCACAAACTCTCACTATCCACTAGATGTCTTTAGAAGACTTCACCATCCTGCTTTCTCAGCATCTTCCAGCTCTTCCTCCAGCTCATTTCCAGCGTACAGCACCCCCCAGAGGTCACCCCGTACTCCCACTCCTCAAAGCAACAGTCAAGGTCAAAGAACACCTAAAACCCCAGAGACTCCTGTTTCTCCTCGGCTAGGACCCCTCTCTTCACCTCCCCCCTCGTCCCCTGTTACCCTTGGTGGAGGAGGAAGAGGAACACAGACTCATCCTCATCATCCTCATGTTGTAATTGTGGGAGGTTCTACCCCACCCTCCCTCTCTCCCTCTGTCCATAACATGTCTATGTCTCCACACCAGCGCTCCTGCCACCCATCAGCTTCTCCATCCTCTCTGTCTGAGCAGGGAGGAGGCTTACCAGCAGCAGAAGGAGGAACGCTGATGGGAAATAACTTGCCTCAGAGGAGGAAATCTACCTCTTCCTCTCCACACTCCCCACTTCCCAGTGGCTCCCCAAACCCCAGCCCCCAGCTCCCCAAATACAAGCTGGAAGACATCCTGGAGCAGTTTAAGAACTCAGGCAATAGCAGCACTAATAATCACCACCTCCTAAACCCTAATAATCCCTCCTTACTGACCAACCAAAGCAGTAGTAACCCTCATGGTCTTTCCTCAAAGCCCTCAAAGACTCCAACCTCCACTGCAGGATCACAAGTTTTTGGGTTGAACTCTGCAGGGCCCTCTAGTTTACCTCTGGGGCCATATCTGAACCACCACCATAGCCATCAGGGCAAGCTGCCACATCCAGCTTCTTTCCCTGCAAGTAGCCTCCTCTCTGCAGCTGCCAAGGCTCAGCTGGCTAACCAGATAACCCAGGGCCAGAGCTCAAATGTGGCCAGCAACGCAGTGACCTTGGCCTCTTCTCTGGAGGTCCTGAAAGAGGCACAACAGCAACAGGCATCAAAGGTAACAAACAGCACTTTACATAACAGCCACTCTCCCTCCTCCATTGCTTCTTCTAGGCTTCCCCATCCCTCCCTTGCAGCAGCCTCCACTGTTTTCTTTCCTCCATCACACTCTCTGGTCCAGTCCCTGGCTTCCTCCTCATCCCATCTGCCACAATCAGCAGAGCGTAACACATCGTATAGGAAGCGGCAACGTCGATCTCCCACAGTCCTCAGCATGCTAACAGACACCAAGCAGCTCTGTAATGGGCTGCGGAAGACCCCACCAGAAGATGCTGTTTCTGCTACAGTTATCAATCTTTCCTCCTCGTCCACTTCATTCCCCTCCTCCTCCTCGCATTCCTCCTCTACCTCAGCTGTGCAGAATCAGAATGCCATCATGTCAGATAACCATCATCAACTCCTCTCTGGGCAGATGCCCAGGTTCCCTGCTCCTCGACAGACGGCACAGCTTTCCAGGCCTCTGCGCCCAAATGAGGCCCTGGACTTCACTACAGGACCGACACCCACAGCCACCCCTCTTGGCTTGGATCCTCCAACCCAGCCTTTGTCTGCCCTGTTACACCTGCTCAGTTTGCAGAATGTGCAGGCCACAGTCTCAGCATCCAGCTCTGCCTTAGCTCAGTCTGGATCTGTGTCTGTTGAAGGAGGTGGACACACTAATAAACAGAGCCCCAAGCAGTCACCTTCATCTCCAACCCATCAGTCTAATGTCAGGGACTCGCCGACTCGGTCACCTTGCCGAACAGATAACACTAATTCTCCCTCATTGAGTCCACAGCCACTTTCTCCTCCTCCCCCCTCCTCTCAGTTCACATCAGCGCAGTCTCATCTTTATCCTCAGTCCACTAAGTCAACTCCTCTTCAAAAAGATTCTTCGTGCACAGTGTTACCAAACTCAGATTTCCACAACAGCAGCAGCCCATCTCAGCAGACACCCCCATCTTCCTTTGGCAAGCATCAACAAACCGATAATCACATTCCTTCAGTAGATCCTGCTTCCCAGTCATCTTTACAGGTTGCCTCACCTCAGGGCACTGTCACAAGAGAGATTGTTAGTAAGAACGAACCTACGTCAGTGGACCTTAGTCATCCTCAAGGCAGTGTTCCTGTAGGGGTATCCACTTCCCCAAAGCCTCTAGATCTTAGCAACCACGTCCTGGCCATTCTCGCAGCATCTTCTAATGTTCCCCAAGGGGAGGGCAACTCTTCCAGCCATACCTCTGATGTTGAGATGTCTTCCCCAGGAAATCAAACTGCAGGTGAGGATGTTATGCTCATGCTTCTAGAGTCTCTTTCTGACAGTCTGTGGGGCACTGGACTTGGTCCTTTTGTTCCTCCCTTGGTTTATGCTGTCTAACTGGACAGATTGATATCCCTAAATTTTAACTACTTGGTTATACTGTGATAAACAAATGGTTCCTTATTTTTTTTGAGCTATATATGTCAAGAACAAGGGGTGCATTATTTTTTTCTTGTTGCTCTGAATCAGAGTATGCTGTTGTTAACTTGTAAAGCGAATGTAGCATTGTAGTTGGGTATTATAACTGATGCATACCATCCAGCACGAGATCCATATAAAAATGTGTTGAATGGTTAGTCACTTTAAACAGATTTAAATAATTGCTGTTTTTCCCACAGGAACGGAGGAGTCTGAATTTGGGGACCCAAAGATCTCCACATTGACCAAACCTCCAGCCACCAGTCCCGGGCTCACTAGCTCCTCTCGTCAAGGAGAGAATCACAGTCCTCCTAACCCTTCAGCTGTAGGTGACTCAGCCACTCCTTTAAGTCTGGCAGAGGCCTTTCCCTTCATGAACCAAGAGCAGCTGCTCCAGCTGCTGTCGTCTACAGGAGGAGTACCATCTGTCCTGGACCCCACAGTCCTGGCTTCATTGCCCCTAGGGGGCCTTTGGTTGGGAGGACAACATGCACAAGTACCTCCTGCCAGTGTTGCACCGCAGCCACCACATAATCTG
This sequence comes from Oreochromis aureus, assembly GCF_013358895.1. NCBI lineage: Eukaryota > Metazoa > Chordata > Actinopteri > Cichliformes > Cichlidae > Oreochromis > Oreochromis aureus. The sequence goes on along the minus strand of NC_052961.1, from coordinate 24,635,870 downwards.
TCAGACCAGCAGTCAGAGCAGCAACAGCAGCAGTTACTGATAACACAGCAAGAAGATGCACAGCAGCAAAACCAAGACCAACAACAAAAGCAACTGCAGATTAACAACAATCATCTGTTTCCCTTGTTACCCCTGTTGAGTGGTGCCCAAGGGGAGTTCCCTCTGAACCTTTTAGGGCTGCTGAATCCACTTCCAGCCCCAGCGTCGGCCCCTTCTGCAGGGCAGGAGGCTGATTTGACAGAAAAACCCAACCTTCACGCTCTGCTAATGGCCTCCTTGTTGCAACAGCAGGCTTCCTTGTTACCTCTATCTGCGCTGGGTCAGTTGAGCCAGGTCAGCTTGGAAGTTCCTATCCAGCAGTCACAGCAGATCTCTACTACATTGGAGGGCCTCAGTCTGGATAAGACCTCTGGCCTGCTGGACCCATCAACCCTAACTGGGCCAGGGCTCTTGGAGGTCACTCAGGGCCTCCTTCCTATTCCTGCAGGAGCTGAAGGCTCTATCCAAGCCCTTCAGTCTCTACTCATTCCCGCCACTCTTCCTCCTCCCTCTGCAGCCTTCCTGCCCCTCAGCCCTGCCTTGCTCACTGCTGCCCTGAGCTCTGCTGAGCTCCACCCGCCTCCCAATACCCAATTAGCTCCTGCACAGCAAACCCAACATACCCAACCTCAGGTACGCTCTCGATTTCCTATAGCTCTTTCCTCTGAGGTCATCCTAGTTTCCCTTGGAAAAACTATAAACTCATTTCCTTAACTCCTCCATTGTTTTTTACTGCATTAGTTTCCAAAATTTCTTTCCTTTTTTGCTACCCTGCTTTATAATGAAACCCTCACACTTTACAGTTGGTTTGGTTACAGTCTTTCTGTTTTAATGTACCCATTGGCATGTGGCACGAATGGATAGTTTTTCATCCTGTTTATAGTTCAAATATATGAACATAGAAAAAACACTCAACAGTAACTAAGAGAAGAAACGCAACAATAATAATAATAATTATAATGATGATGATGATCATGATCATGATCATGTGTGAAAAGGAGTGGGAGGTGTTCTTTTCAGCCTTTGCAAAAATGCAGTGTCTGCATTCTCCAAAACTTTTTTTAAGGTTTTTTTTTTTATACTGAAAGTTAATATATGTGAAGAATTTATTTATGTCTCCTGGTTTTTTTCAGCCATACCTTATTTATTTTATAATTCATTATCTAAAACCCCAAACCTTTATATTCACTTCAGGTACCCACAGATGCTGGTGTTGACACGCTCATACCCGTATCTCTTCAAAGCAAGGACAACCCCATCCTCCAACAGTTACTCCCCACTTTGCTGAACCCTGCTATATTAGGTGAGTTCACACACACCCTGTATTATACGTCTTTGTCATTGTTTTAGGAATAAATATTATTTGCCTTTCAGTGTTAAACTTTAAACTCTGCAGGGACTCTGTAGCAGTATTTTCTTATACACTGTGTATTAGTGTATTTTTTGCTTTATAGGAGATCTTCCTGGCCTCACAGGCCTCCATAACATTGTGGGGATTGGAGCAGGTTCCATTCTCCTACCACCAGTCCAGGCCTCTGCTTTGGGGATGCCACTGCTACAGGGCCATGATGGAGCAATCAACTTACTCAACAACATACAGGTACATACCTAGCATGAAGTCTGGAGAACACAGCATTTTTATCCTTTCTTTGCTGTTTATACTAGTGTTAAGGATTTGCTATTTTCCATAATAACCTTCCTCTAGCTGCAAACACCATGTTGCATTTGTTAATAAAACCCTAAGTGGGTAAATGTGAATGCATATGTGCTACACAAAATAATGTGCCGCAATTTGAGAAATGGTGTTTCCTAGATTCACTAAAAAAAAAAAAAAGTTTTGTTTTTTTTTCATCAGTGAACTATGGTGTCCAAAAAGTTAAGATACTAACTTTTTTTCTAGGAATGACTATAATGTTTCAGCTATAGAAGCTGCAGATTATATCAGCTGCAACATCTGTGTCATTAAGCTTCACTTTTGAGGATCGTGTTGTTTTCTATAAAATTTGAGTTCTTCTCATATTGTATCAATACTTTACAAATGTTTTCATTTATTTTAAAAAAAGTCCTGTTGTGTTTTGATCTGGAAGCGTGTAAAAATTGTTTCTTTTTTTTGGTAAGTGAAAAATTAAACCCACGTTCAGACAAGTGTTACATTATACACACTGAATTCAGTATCATCAGATGTTGAAAGATTCAGATTTGTTTTTCCCCTGGATCCTTTAAGAAAATCTAAAGACAATTTAAAGTTGAATATTCATATATAAATGGAGGCAATTTTAGGCAATTTTGCAACAAAGAGAAAACACATTTTAAATTCTCTAATACTTTCAGGATCTTTGAAAGTTACTTAACATATCTTTTTCTTTTTGTTCCTCCAGCTGAACCTTGCTCCAGCCTCAGAAGGAGAGAAGCCAGTATCCTTGCAGGACGCTCAAAGCCCTGCCCCACAGGAAGACATGCCAGCCAGTCAAATCACTCCTGAAGTGATCCCAAGTCCTGTTCCAGCTCTAGCTCCAGCTGCTGCCCAAGAATCCACTCCAGCCTCTCAGCGAGGATCTGAGGGCAGATCTGTCATTGATCCTTATACTTCTTTCATGGACACGATTTATACCTCTTTTCTTCAAGTCAGTGCTAAAGAGCAGGAAGATGGGGCCCATTTGGGGCCATCTGACCCCACTTCACCCTTCTGTGCCTTACCTCCAGTTTCTTTTCCTGTGGAGCACCATACACCGTCCACAACTGTCCCAACTCTGCCACAAGCAAGTGCCCCAGTTTCCCTTAGCCCACGGCGGGCTTGTTCCCTACGCAACCCAGACTTATCCCGACTTAGTCTGGAAGCAGCAGCCCATTCTCCAGCCCAAGGGACACCCAAACCCACTGAAGATGGGTCTGTGTCCCCCTTACAAAGGAAACCAGTTATGGTAGAGGGACATACTCACCCAGAACCTCCTCTTCCACCTATATACTTGGAGGAGGCCAAGACAGACTGTGCTGGGCCTGCTGCATCTATGTGCCCTTATGTAGATCCAGGTGTGGATAGGCAGGGGCATCTTCCCCAAGTAGGGTATCTCAGTCCTGGGGATGAATGCAATAGTAGGCCCACTGAAGAGACAACTGGGACATTGCTGCACTCTGAACAGGGAATGGTGAGTGCCCGAGTCTTCTGTTTCCTTTATACTCCAAGGCAAAAATGTTTTTGCTTCTTTTAGACACCAGAATGTGGACTTTAACAATGGTTGGTTATAGACTTTTAATGGATTTAAGTAGCTGAAATTTAAAACAATGATGCATGATTTAATCATAATAACCTTGTAACATTATTTCTGGTTACACAAAGGACCAAGCAGGAGCAGCGGGTGGAGCCAGAAGAGGAAGGAAAAGGAAACAAACGTAAGATTCCTTTTAAGATGGTTAATTTCTCAGTTATACTCGATACAGAAAGTTGCCTGGATAATTCAATTTCCAGTAAAAATCAGAGTGCCTCACACATGCAGTTCTATAATAACTGTCCTGTCAGGTGTATTTGGCATACAGTAGTGCATACTAATGCGTTTCTTACTTTATCAGGCTTCAGAATGTGTTAGAAGACTTCAGAGACGTGGATGCTACAGCACTAGAGGAAACCAAGGCTACAGTAAGACTTGTCTCCCTCTCGATGACTCATGGATTTATTGTTCTTTATCAGAAGGGCTGGTTGTTGTTTACCTCTCACCAGTTCTATTCAAATGTTCTTAGTCAGACTCTGCAGTCTTAAAGAAGGGCCTTGTTTTCCCCCAGCTATTGGTATTTGCTGTTGTTACTTTTCCACAGTTTGGCATGTTTTAAATGACTATATGTGAGTTGCATGTTAACACACTTTGAGGTTAACATGCATGGCTTCTGGTGAAAATCTATCAACAGCTGTTGAGTTGGCAGCACTGAGACATGTACTTGTTAAAACAGTCTGTAGGGAAATCTGAAACCTGGTAACAAGTGGGTCCAGAGGCCTAATCAGACCCAAGTATCAACAAGCTCTTATATTTTTATTTCTTCTCTGAGTACTGCAGAAAAGAAGTAATAGATTTCCTGTTTATTGATCCTATCTTAGACATTTGATCTCACAAACTGATCTCCACGAAGATTAAGTCATTTACTTTGAAGTGAGATTTGACTTCAGTAGAGTTAATGGTCACAGTGCTCATTGCCACACATCATTTGTATGTAAGGCTGGAAACACAAGCAATCTTTTGACACCTCGAATAAAACTTCATCATGCACTACATCTTTTCTTGCCCAAAGTCTGTATACTGTGGAATAGGCACTCAAAACCACACAGAGGAAATGGCATAAAAGTAAAATATGTATTCGTTTTTGTTTTGTCAGGTGAAGAATGGAAGAGAGGCACTATAATATGAGTGAATACAAAATGTAATAAAGTAACACTATATAATGAGTAGAGAACCAATGATCGATAAGCATTTGTCACAGAGTCATGGTACCTGGGGCTGTTTGATATAACGATATATCAGATGACGATATAAAAATGTTTCATATTACGCTATCGTTTTTGTTTCGTGGTGTCGCGAAATAAAATAAAAATAAAATGCAAAATAAAAACACTTCACGTAAGTTGAGCTGCCCGAGATTCACAGAATTTACAGAAAATGTTAAATTTTTGTGATTTATATCGTTGTCGGAACGATAGATGTCTTATATCGGGATATGAGATTTTGGTCATATCGCACAGCCCTGATGGTACCGTTAAAATCCTTTGACTCCTCTCAAAGCTGCTAGCATGGGTGTAAAGAACAATGAAGCTAATATAATGCTATTTGATGTCTTCATTAGCATCAAATAGGTGGTGTGCAGTGAATCCAAGTATTTTAATTTGTTCATCCTTGAAGTATAGAAATACCACAGTAATGACAATGCGGCACAAGAAATGCCACTAACAACCAGCATTTAAGAAAAATATTCAGCACTCTTGGGTGTTAGGGCCTTTCAATGATATCACATTATGTCATATAAATCAGATAATATAATGTCACGTTCTTCATTAACTGATTGAGTTGTTGATAACTGTAGAAACTGAAACTTTGATATATATTTTTTCTGAATATTTGTAAAAAGAGAGCTCTTAAAGTCGTGATTTTCCAACAACAAGACATGAGGGGGGCTTGGTTTGTGCAAGCTTGACGTGCAGGATTCAGTGTAAAGGATTTGCTGAAGGGAGCAGTTTCTGTTTGGTGCTGTGAGTCTTCTCAATGATTGTGCAGTTCTGACTGCAGTGCAAAGTCATTCCACCACTGGCAGCTGCAAAGATATGAGCCTGATGTGACTCTTCTCTCACACTCTCTCTCGTTCCAGACAGCACTGCTGAAGCCTGAGAGGTCAGTGCGCGGCAGGCGGCGACGAGGCGCCAGGTCTCAAAGGCAGTGATTGGTGGAGGGTGCCATCATTCAGAGCTGTTCACCAATGAAAGGCAACCAGATGCCTCTGTATACCCCTCCATCTCTCCAACCTCATCACTACTGTTTTAGACCTTAAAAAAAAAAATCAACTGCACTAATATGATGCTGTCATGTCAACCATTGTTATGGCAACCACTATGAACAGATAGGAGAAAGATCTAGTCTGAGTTTATTTCAAAAGGTGAAAAACATGAAGAGAGATTTTGTGGATACTTTTTTCACTTGTGTTTTCTCTTAGGTCACAAAATAATGGTTGCGTTACATTGTGAACAATGATCTGTCAATTAGGTTGGTGTTAGAATTATATCAATGAGAAAACATGAAAATAACAAACGAGTAATGTTTTCTCCTCATCAGTGTGTTACTGTGAGTCAGGACGAAGCCCATCTACTTGAACGATGCTCTCTGTTGAAAGTGTGTCTGTACACGTGTGGATGAGTGTGTCCTTTTATGTGTTTGTGTGTGTGTGTGTTGGACAACAGTGCTGTTGCTGAGCCCCCCACTGTCAGGCCGTTTTTCATTTCAGTGAGACCTTGTCTTTTTAGTAAGATGAACGTCTCTTTGTGCTTGTATTTTAGAGAAATGTTCCAGGTTTTCAGAAGGTGCTGAAAGAGACTACAAGAAGGAAAAAAACTTGACTTTTTTTTTTTTTCTTCAAAGTATGTTATAACCTTTGTGGGATAAACCAAGGAACTAGTCTGGTTTACTCAATCAGGTTTCTTAGGTAGTATATATCAGTGGCTGATTACAAACAGGAAAGTTTTTCATTGAATATAATTTCACATATCATGTGAGATGTATTGGTTTCCATGTTAAACCAACAGAAAACGTTAATTTGAAGTTGTTTTGTACAACCTTGAATCATGTTGCAATGCTCCAGGGTTCCCAGTGACTCCAACCATACTGATGTTTGTAAAAATTGCAAAACAGGCAACAAATATAGTGCAACTCATGAAACTCACGAGTGCCGTTTGTCATAATTTGGCAACCCATTTACATTTCAGATGCTGTGTTACTTGACACTGTGAAGAATTACATGTAGCTCTGGTGACTTACATGGGATGAGACCCAGCCAAGAGATAAGTCTATTGAAAAAAAAAAAATAAAATAAAGAGGCTTAATTTTGAAGTTAAACAGGAACCAGGTGTTTACAGAAAGTACTGTATGTCCTTTGATTGGATGAATGGATGGCTGGAATACTTAAAACACAGAGAGCGATAATGTCTTATGTGGATCTGTTGAGTCCGTGTGTTACTGTGGATTTGGAGTGATATCCTTGCTCTGTCTCCCCCGTCACTGTTTGAGCTCTCCTCCACACACTGCCCTGCCCCTGAGAGTACTGGCATCTCTAGCTGTATTTAAAATAAAATAACAAAAAAAAGAATAAAGAAAAGTGAAAAAGAAAGCAGATTATGCAATTTCTACACTTGGAGATTTGTACATATGTACAGTTAATGTGTTTTATTTTGATTTTATATTGTTAGAGACAGATGAGAGAAAACAATGAATTGTGAATTTTTTCTGGGAATTGTAATTAAGTATTTTTCTCATTCTACCCCTTGCTTTCAATACTTATGTTAAAAAAAAGACGATTAAATTGTGGACTGTAGCTTTCTTTTTTTATATGGGAGTCGTTTTTTATTTAATATTAAACTATTTACAAAAAATACATGTATCTTGTGCTGATTTGTGTTCTGAATATTTGAATATGATATGATATGTGTTAAAATATTCCTTCAGGTCGCACACACAGAATCTTTTGCTGAATATTTGTTGGAAACACTTTCTTAATATCTTTTAAAAAATTATAGATAGATAGATGTAACATAAACATAGAAAAAAATATATATATATAAGTAACATACGTGACTTCTCTAAAAGAAAAAACAGTTCAATTTCAGTGAGTTTGCACAATACCGGAACCCTGCAAATAGCTCATATACAGTGGCTTGCAAAAGTATTCGGCCCCCTTGAACTTTTCTACATTTTGTCACATTACAGCCACAAACATGAATCAATTTTATTGGAATTCCACGTGAAAGACCAATACAAAGTGGTGTACACGTGAGAAGTGGAATGAAAATCATACATGATTCCAAACATTTTTTACAAATAAATAACTGAAAAGTGTGGTGTGCGTAATTATTCAGCCCCCTGAGTCAATACTTTGTAGAACCACCTTTTGCTGCAATTACAGCTGCCAGTCTTTTAGGGTATGTCTCTACCAGCTTTGCACATCTAGAGACTGAAATCCTTGCCCATTCTTTGCAAAACAGCTCCAGCTCAGTCGGATTAGATGGACAGCGTTTGTGAACAGCAGTTTTCAGACCTTGCCACAGATTCTCGATTGGATTTAGACACCAGACAGGTCAGGGATAAAGTTATTGAGAAATTTAAAGCAGGCTTAGGCTACAAAAAGATTTCCCAAGCCTTGAACATCCCACGGAGCACTGTTCAAGGAATCATTCAGAAATGGAAGGAGTATGGCACAACTGTAAACCTACCAAGACAAGGCCGTCCACCTAAACTCACAGGCCGAACAAGGAGAGCGCTGATCAGAAATGCAGCCAAGAGGCCCATGGTGACTCTGGACGAGCTGCAGAGATCTACAGCTCAGGTGGGGAATCTGTCCATAGGACAACTATTAGTCGTGCACTGCACAAAGTTGGCCTTTATGGAAGAGTGGCAAGAAGAAAGCCATTGTTAACAGAAAACCATAAGAAGTCCCGTTTGCAGTTTGCCACAAGCCATGTGGGGACACAGCAAACATGTGGAAGAAGGTGCTCTGGTCAGATGAGACCAAAATGGAACTTTTTGGCCAAAATGCAAAACGCTATGTGTGGCGGAAAACTACCACTGCACATCACTCTGAACACACCATCCCCACTGTCAAATATGGTGGTGGCAGCATCATGCTCTGGGGGTGCTTCTCTTCAGCAGGGACAGGGAAGCTGGTCAGAGTTGATGGGAAGATGGATGGAGCCAAATACAGGGCAATCTTGGAAGAAAACCTCTTGGAGTCTGCAAAAGACTTGAGACTGGGGCGGAGGTTCACCTCCCAGCAGGACAACCACCCTAAATATAAAGCCAGGGCAACAATGGAATGGTTTAAAACAAAACATATCCATGTGTTAGAATGGCCCAGTCAAAGTCCAGATCTAAATCCAATCGAGAAACTGTGGCAAGATCTGAAAACTGCTGTTCACAAACGCTGTCCATCTAATCCGACTGAGCTGGAGCTGTTTTGCAAAGAAGAATGGGCAAGGATTTCAGTCTCTAGATGTGCAAAGCTGGTAGAGACATACCCTAAAAGACTGGCAGCTGTAATTGCAGCAAAAGGTGGTTCTACAAAGTATTGACTCAGGGGGCTGAATAATTACGCACACCCCACTTTTCAGTTATTTATTTGTAAAAAATGTTTGGAATCATGTATGATTTTCATTCCACTTCTCACGTGTACACCACTTTGTATTGGTCTTTCACGTGGAATTCCAATAAAATTGATTCATGTTTGTGGCTGTAATGTGACAAAATGTGGAAAAGTTCAAGGGGGCCGAATACTTTTGCAAGCCACTGTAGATGGTTCCTGTGTTTCTGCAGACAGGCCATATCTTATGATGCTAAAACAGCCTAAGTCCATAGTAGTTGTATTTTCAGTGTTAATTACAGGTTTCTGACATTCAGTGTGCTGTCTCGACATATTGCTGCATCACCCTGGCCTGTAATGCCACTTTAAGCTGAAGCTTACTCATCCCTTAATCAATAATCTCTCTTCCCCAAATGGTTTCATATGGCTTTCCAAGCAGTACAGTCATTCCTCGGATGAGAGCCAACGACTATTTGTGATGCATACGATAACAAAGTTATTCCTCGATCCTCTGTTCAGATGTGACGCCACACCTTGGGCCTTAGTGATGCTGAGGCTGTGGGTACCACTTTAAAGAGGCGGATGCAGACCACGCCCTTCCTCGGATTACAGATAGGAGGCGCTGTGGCGACCAAAGGAGGGGGATCAAGCAGCAGCTTTACCTCACTGCCCTTCCAGCAGCATCTCACCTTCAACCGGCCAGACGCACACCCACCGCCGCCCCTGCACAGGAAAAGACGAAACAACACAAAAAGAACCGACAAGCGAGAAACAAACCAGCAGGGGCAATCGATTCGCTTCAGAGCTCATTGTTTTAATGATGTAGGGGGTTGTTTTGCGCCTTGACATCCAATTTAGCTGGGCCGCCTCACTGCGACACGAAAACACCGTCCAGCTGCGCATAAATATATTATCGTCTCTCTGAGCCGGTAAGGGTAAGAAACAGGCCGACCTATCCGCCATCCTCAGAGCCGCCTCGATATAAAAGGACCGGATCCTGCGCGCATCACTCCCGCTTACTCAGACGCACAGATCAGGCCCAAGATCTAATCGCCTCCAGCGTCAGCAGCATCTTTCCTCTCAGCAGAAAGCAGCATCCTCCACCTTGAATCTGCGCAATGGCCGATGCCCCAGCGGAATGCAACATAAAAGTGCTGTGTCGCTTTCGTCCTCTAAATCAGTCGGAGATTTTACGTGGGGACCAGTTCCTACCCAAATTCCAAGGAGATGACACCGTCGTCGTCGGGGTGAGTAAAAAGGAGCCGCTTTGTTGTGCAGGAAGGCCCTCCATCAATAAATCATCAGCCCGGCCCATCTGTTTGGGTTGTAGACCAGCAGGAAAACACAATATTCAGGGGAGGAACGGGGGCACCCCCCCCCCCTCTTTTTATTTTTCCCTTAAATTGTCCTTTCACCTAGCATAACAAGCACACATGGCTTTTATGTAGCTAATATTGATAAAATGCGCACTCTGGCCTCCTACATCAGCTGACTAAGGACTGCACCGTGCAGCTTATGAATGACACACATCAGGCCCATCATCATGCTTTCTTTAGTTTACCATCATTAAACATTTTATGGCACATTTATAAAGAGACATATATGGTTACATAACATGTTCCAAACTGTATATGACATACACATTTAAGTTATTTTCTTATATAGGCCTGCATAACAAATTTCCCACGCGTGGGACTAATAAAGGTTATCTTATCTTATCTTAGCTTAGCTTATCTTATGAGAGATATAAGAACCTTTAATTTATAAACTGTTACCTGTATATAAATGAAGGTAAATAAATGTAAAGTATTGCCCAGGATCATCTTTGCTTTTCATTTTATTTATTGATTTAAAATGTTTCTATGCTTATTTTTATAATTTTTTTTGCTGTGCCGAAGTAGAAAACGTGGCCTGTTTATATGCAAAACACAAGACTGAATTCATTTCTGTTGTGTTTATTACTCAGCAGATGCTCGAAGCAGTAGATGTTTCAGCTTTGAAGACAGATGAAGGGTTGTTGGGTGGAACCAAACCTAAACAAGCCGCATGTGTCTCATTTACTGCTTTTAGATTTTTTATTGAGGTTAAACAAACAAAAATTATGTCCTAAAATTATTTTTTATAGCCAACAATGTCATCTTATTACAGTGCCTGCAATAACACTGCTTGAATGTCTAATGAAAATCACATAGTTTAAAGAAACCTCTGGAAACTAGAAAGTTAATGCACCATTAACTGTCTGCCATATTCAGTATACGAGACGCTGACTTCAAAGGAATATTTGTGCTTTTTCAATGTATTTATGTAGTTTTAGTGTTTTAATTAAAGTAGAATTGACGTATCTAATATGCAGACGGAGGAATCATGTTGAAATCTTGTCTACCAGTAATGGAAATATCTCATCCTGACCTTCCTCTCTCCCCTCAGCATGATGCTGTACAGTAGAGCCAGAAACTGATACCTCTAATTGCCCATAGAGATGATCAATAATCATTCAGTGAGCTCAGGCATCTCTGACTGACCTGCTTTATCTCCTTTCTGGCTCCACCTTTTTTGTGCCTCCCATTCTGGCTTTATCAACTATTTCATCCCGCTTTGGTGTTTTTCTCTCAGTCTTTTGTCGTTACTGTCTCACTGCTCATCTCCATCTGTCCTCCCATCCATTTTTATGCCTCTTTGTGTGCCTCCTTCATCCCTCCCAACCTCCCTCATCCTGGGACTGAATTGTCTCTCTGTTAAATCATGCTGGCGTGGGGGTGGTCTGCAGATGAGTCAATTTGTTAATGACATTTTCTACGGCTCATGTTCTGGCAGCATCATTCTGCGTTGCTTTGTGGACTCTGCCTCAGATGGGATGGTGACATTCAGGGTTTTATTAGACTGGTTTCTGCAGCCGTGCCTGTCTGGGGCTGAGTCACTCGTCAGTGTCTCACACAGTGACTCTGGATTTTAGGAGGAACCGATCTATCATGAGGACAACGTTTGAAAAATACAAAATACAGACACAATTTTAGACTTATATAAGCAGGATATGAGCTTCATTTGGATGATTTTATTCCCTTGTTTTTTTGTATTGTGTGCACGCTTTAGTGCCCACCAGCTACCTGTTCATCATTAGATTTTATGCTTGCATTTATTTAATACCTTTATAACAGGCATTAGATATGCTCCTGTTTTCTGTTTCAGAGTGTGATGAATCTCTGTTACTGGGCAGCAAATTCTGAGCATTTATCACTTTCAGCAATTTAACTGGAATTATTAAGCTAGAGTTTTGAGGCTGGAGGCGAAACAGCTAGCCTTGGTCTGTTCAAACATTAAACTGTCAACTGTAATCGTCAGCTGTTAAGAAATTTGCTGTGCCCAACCAAGAATTAATTTAGTACTTAACCCACTTAGAAGTTTTCATATTTACATTTTAGTTTTCATATTTAGTACAATATACAGCATGATGCTGGAAATAAAGCATTTCAGTACACCCAGCCAGTAATATGAAGATGCTACATCAAGGATGAAATATGTCTCTGACTATTTTACTCTGTGGTATGCATTTCAGACTCTGTTTCATCTTTGATTTACACACATACACCTACAGGACCTGATCGGCCAATGGAAACCCAGGCCGTGAAGCTCCTGGCACACAGTTTTTGTGCTGATGTTAATGTCAGAGGAAGTTTGGTGACTGCAGTTACTGAGTCAGCAGAGTGTTGGAGACTTTTAAGCACTATGCACCTCAGCACTCGGTGACTATGTTCTCTAATTTGTATGTGAATGATTTAGAACATTCCTTCACAGACGTGGCCCAGTAAGAGTATGGATAATGTCATGGAAAAAGCAACTCTTATTAAACTTTTTATGTTTTAATGCACCATCATTCTTCCTTAATGCTTGGTCGGGAACAAAGGATGCGTTCATTTGAACCATTAGTTGTACTTCAGTAGGATTTTATGACCTGTTTGTTCTTGTTCCTTGTCTACGCAGGGAAAGTCCTATGTGTTTGATCGGGTGTTTCCAACCAACACCACCCAGGAGCAAGTCTACAACACCTGTGCCAAGCAGATTGTGAAAGGTATGGATGAGCTGCTAAATAGATTAGAATTCTTCAAATTAATGAATGCATGTTGCGTAACTTCATTTTCTTGTTTTTTCTTCCTTATAGATGTGCTGTATGGATACAATGGCACTATCTTTGCATATGGACAAACCTCCTCCGGGAAGACTCACACTATGGAGGTAAATTTTCTTTTAACGTTCATTTTTTTGAGCGTTGGGCTATTATGCTGATTCTTTGTGGTATACCCATTTTTCCACTTATGGATGGTGATTTACCAGAGAATTTATGGAAATTTAAAGGCATTATTATAATGAAGAAAATATATCAAACTAGATTTTACTGTGTGGCTGTGTCTCACATGTAATTACATGCACAATTTCCTGTTGCAGGGCAAGCTGCACGACCCTCACCAGATGGGTATCATTCCTCGCATCGCCGAGGACATTTTCAATCACATCTTTGCCATGGATGAAAACCTCGAATTCCACATCAAGGTGTCACATTCGTTACATGCGTTGATGTCTTATCTTGTATTATGTTTATGTTTTTGTTTCATTGTGTTGAGCTTTGTTTGGACATACCTTCTTTTAAAAAGTAATTTTCTGCAGGCGTGTAAACCTGCTTCAGACAGTAATTCGCTTAAAGGTTTTTTTTTCCATATGAGGAAACTTTTTTTTCTTCTCCAACAGGTTTCCTACTTTGAGATCTATATGGATAAAATCCGTGATCTCCTGGACGGTTAGTATTTGAATAAATAACTCACATCAGTTTATTTTGATTTACCACTGTGATTAACCAGTGCAGCATTTTTCGTTTGCTCTAAAATATCCTCCAAAAAAGTCATTGATTTTCCTTTATTTACTTTTTAGTGACAAAAACCAACCTGTCTGTTCATGAGGATAAGAACAGGGTGCCATATGTGAAGGTAGGTGTCCTACCTGAATATCTGTTCATGGGCTGCATCAGGTAAATGATAATATGCTTGTCTCCTCTCCTCTCCTCTCCTCTCCTCTCCTCTCCTCTCCTCTCCTCAGGGATGCACTGAGCGCTTCGTTTCAAGCCCTGATGAAGTTATGGATGTGATCGATGAGGGCAAAAATAACCGCCACGTTGCTGTGACTAGTGAGTCTTTATCTTTGTGTTACAAGATGCATATGAGTAGTACAGTCCTGTCTGATGTTTTCCTCCCATAATTTTTATATATAATACTGTAACAAAAAGACAAATCTAAATGTTTACTCTGTAACATTTCTGATTTCTTACTGCTCCGTACCAGAATACCAGTTCTAGTTTCTCACTGTTGCTAATATTAGCGCTCAGGACTTGTTAGTGATGCATGAGATGGCAGCTGAGTTCATGTGGCCTGTTAATGTGTTATGTAATCAGCATGTTATTGTGCATTATCACAAAAAGCCTCACTCATTTTCGCAGAAATGAGGTTCTGTTATATGCATTTCATAATGTGATGCAATTGTGAGAAATGAAGTGGTTTGTATGACAATAACAAAGCAGGAAAGCAAAATTTTATTTGAATGAAGTCATAACAAGCATCAGGAGCTGCTGCACTTTGCTCCTCCAGTAAATGTAATTGGTGTGCTTTGATTAATGCTTTTAAACCTCCAAAACACCGGGAGCATAACTTGACCTTTTCTGTAATTCTAGTACTTTGTATCGACCTGAGTGCTGCTGACTCACACCTGTGTTGTCGGGTAATAAAAATGTAAGCAATTGATGTGTTCAACATACAGAGTTTACAGGTCAAGCTGATTATTTGGTCTCATGGCGTAAAACCTCACTGCAGTATATAATAAAAATAGCTAAAAATAACAGCTGAGCTTATTGCCATTAAGCCCTGGGATTTATTACATTAAAATTTCTGCAGAATTGTAAGTATGTCTTAAATATTTAGCCAGATAGATTTGAACTTTTCTGCAGTTTTACTGAGCAAGTTTAAAATTTATTCTGGTCAGTGAGACAGATTTTATAGCAGCAGAGATATTTAAAAAATAATAAAGAAACCCTGCTGATAAATATCCCTCCAAAAAATAACCACAGTGTGTGTGTGTGTGCACGCGCGCACGTGTGTGTGTGTGTGTGTGTGTGTGTGTGTGTGTGTGTGTGTGTGTGTGTGTGTGTGTGTGTGTGTGTGTGTGTGTGTGTGCGTGCTGCTTTTCTGTGGGTCATGTGCTGACTCAGCGCTGAACTCCATTGCAGGCAAAAAAAAAGAATGAGGTCAGATCTGCTTTGGGATTCTGTGTCAAACAAAAAACATCAGCACAGCTTCACACTTATAAATCTCAGCCTGCACAGACCTCCGCCATTCAGAGTTAGTGCCTTTTGTGCCTCAGTGTGTGTGTGTGTGTGTGTGTGTGTGTTAGTACACACAAAGTCTTTCTGTGAAATCTTTTGAAAATGGGCTTTTCTGCAAAGTGATTGAAATGGATCTTTAAGTTACCGCCTACTGCAGATTGTCTGTAGTTCAGAAACAAAGCAGTACATGTGTATGTTGATCCATTAGTTTGCTGTAAATGTAAATCTGGGAGACAGCGTGGACTAAAAAAGCAGCCATCTTGTCTTGTTAAAATGGAATACTTAAAGTTTAGAAGTGATCATTTCCAACTTTTCAGGAGAACATTTGCCTACATTTTTCCAATCTTAGTGCTTCTTTTTAAAACACAGAATATCAGTTAAATCATTATACTTGTAACCAATATTATCAAGTTAATTGAGCTGTATTCTGGTCAAAAACTCTTTATCTAGTGATGTGGAAGAATACAAATTCGTTCACATTTTAATCTGCTGTTCTGTGTTTTTTTAATGGCTTGTAATTCATTTTAACATTCCTCCTTCCTAGTGTGTGCCTTTAATTAACTGCAGTTAGCCTTCTTGTAAATAGTAATTTGATGATCTCAGCATGTAGGTAGTGTGGCAAGAATACGAATATAGGTCAGAGTAAAAAGTCCCATTCATATATGCATAAAATAAATTAAATATGCCATGTGATAAAACGAATGAGAAAAAGGGTAAAAAAAAAAAAACAGACTTTCTATCATCTAAGTCTTGAAACTGAAGACAAAGGGCCAAAATTCCTGTAAAAACAGTAAATAAGAGGTCTGTGTATGCAGTTATCACAGATTGCAAACATGGTAAAATATTCCAGAAATTTAATTCACTCATTTTCAATGTTAATACAGAGGTAAGCATCTTGGGCCACTTTATAGAGCCCTGAGACTTCAGATACGGTGTGTCAAGTTCTCCAAAGCTTTCCAAAGCTTCTGGAAAGTCGATAAAGCTGAAGGCTGTTTGTTGGGGGGATAATGTAGTAAATGGACTTAAAAACCTCCATGAAAAAACAAATCAATAGTCTGATGCAGAAGAAAAAGTTGTGCTGCCCTGCTCTATAAGCCTTTTCTCATCCTTTGTTTCAAAATGCAAAGTCTCTCCATTCAAACAGTTTAAACCATTTTAAGCTGCCAATATAAAAACAGGGAGTACATGTCAAAAATCTAGTTTCTTGTTTTTTCCATAGTGTCGGCGGCTTCAGTCATCCATCCATTGAGCTGATCTGTGAGCAGTCTCTTAGCAAACAGGCTAATAAAACACTGTCTGACCTGACACACACAATTCCCACTGACCTGCAGCTTGGATGGAGACAGCAGTGGACAGGATGTGATATAGCCTGTGATGCTGAGCAGCACGGTGTTGTCTGCTTCCTGTCGATGGCTGCTGACTCACTGTGCTGCAGAACGGTGTGCTGATAACAGTTTGATGGGCCGACACTCGGCACTGCACTGAGCTCATGCCCTCAGATATCATCTGCAGAGAAACCTGAACTCTGTCTGAGAGAAGCTTTTAGATCGATGCTGTTTGATGCCTGTTCTCTGTGAAATGCTGACACCACTGTCCTGCAGTGATGGCTGGTCTGGTTGATAAAATGTGAAAGATTTAAGATCCACCCCTGAATTACTCTTTATTGATTAGTTATTTAAAAATAAAAAAAGGAGAGCCCTAGAGAATGAAATGCCTGAAGCGAAGTCAGCCTGAGAAGACAATATACAAGTTTAGTAAACAGTATACAAAATTACCAGAACTTTTTAGCCCATTGTTTGTAAATTCGGGCCATATTAGTTATCACCAACAAATTCTTGACTCAGCAGTCAGTGATGAGCTTGGGTTGTGGGTAATGCTCGGTTTTGACAAGGTAGTTTTTAAATAACTGTTCATTTTGTTGGTCGTTAAAGCATGATTAGGACTGAAGTGTAATAGTCTTCCATCAATAGAAAGGATGATTCACAGTATTGTAGTTATTAAATAGATAGAAAATCAATTCTAGGACATTTGTTTATTCCATTTTCTGCATTTCTACTTAATAAACTCAGTTAGTTGTAGTTAGTTTAGTTTGGTTAACTGTTGATTCTCAGCTGGTCGTAGTTGTGAGTGTGAATGGTTGGCTGTCTCTCTGTGTTAGGCTCTAACCCTCCTGTGACTCCGAATTGGATAAGCAGAAGAAAATGGATGTTTCTCTGAATGTTGTGTTGTTGTTTGTGTAGACATGAATGAGCACAGCTCTCGGAGCCACAGCATCTTCCTGATCAACATCAAGCAGGAGCACGTGGAGACGGAGCAGAAGCTGTGTGGAAAACTGTACCTGGTGGATCTGGCTGGCAGTGAGAAGGTATGAAAGACTCAGTGTAAATGCCGCTGCTTGTAATGAATAATGTGTGATTATTTTACATTATTCTTTGTTTACATCGCAGTTTTAGTTAATGAGTGAGCCTGTTTTTCCATCACATTCTCCAGCTGCTGTTCTTTGATTTCATTCGCTCCGTTTTTCTTTAATCCAGGTCAGTAAGACCGGAGCTGCAGGTGCCGTCCTGGATGAGGCTAAAAACATCAACAAGTCTCTCTCGGCTCTCGGAAATGTCATCTCTGCCTTGGCTGAGGGCACGGTGAGCTATTTTCACTCTTTCCGCTATCTCCATGGACGGTGTGCCTCAAAAATAACAGTTTGTGATTTACTGTAAAGGATTTGTATTTTTAAGACGGTCTCCTCCTCCTTTGACTTTGATGTTAAACTTTTTTAGGAACATAGAGAAACGGTTTATACTTCCGGCTTTGATTTATATTTAAGGAGTCAATTAAACAGTTAAATTTAAATACAGAGAAGAATAATTAGGTTTTCCACCAGTGAACCTTATTTTTATTCTAGAATTTAGTGACTTTAAATAAGCTGAAACATGTTTAATTCACTCTCTACATTATAAAGTGTTTTGTTTACCTCATTTCTAACACACATGGACACCAACTGTCTGCCTGTTGACCTGCTCAGTACCCACACTCATGATTTTTCTCTTTCATTCCTGCCAGCTCAACAGATTTGGCCATGAAATGCCAAAACTATGCCTGCTAATTTTCAGAGTAGTTGGATATGGCACAACCAATCTGCCACTTTAAAAAGCGGTTCCGGTCCTGGTTAAGAATCCAAGCTGCAAAGGCTGAGAGGCAATGTTTGCTGAATTTATGCTGATGAATTTTTGCACGATTAAAATTAAATCAAGAAGCAATGAAGGATTGTTCTGGCAGTTCTTTTGCTTTATGTTGCTCGGTTTTCTCTTGATGTTTTTCTCTTTTCTTCTAATCACCCTCTCTCATCATCCCTACTCTGTCCTGTAGAAAACTCACGTGCCGTACCGTGACAGCAAAATGACCCGCATCCTGCAGGACTCCCTCGGCGGTAACTGTCGCACCACCATGTTCATCTGCTGCTCTCCCTCCAGCTACAACGATGCTGAGACCAAGTCAACTCTGATGTTTGGACAACGGTAGATGCATGTGTGGATTTAAATCACACGTCATGTTAGATATTTATTTCTAAACCAGTAAAATGTGTTTTGCTTCTTCACATGCAGACATATTTTTTTTAGCATGAAGTAGTGTAGTTATACAGTGTTAACCCTTTAAAAGCAGCATGGAAAACATGATGTCAGCAACATGTTGCCACCTTAACCTACTTGATATGATATTCATGCTTGACTTTAAATGTAAATTTACACATGACAGTTAAATAGTCCAATCTCAGGTTCAGCCAGTAGTAGAGGAACAGATAAAATAACAGGTAAATATGATAATTTAGCTCCTAAAATAGCAGGTAAACTAGGAAATGTGTTTATACTGTGTTTATGTGTTGTCACATTTTTCAGCAGGGAAGATTATCCTTTAAAATCAGGGCAACAAACTATTTTGGGCATGACCTAAAAAACCAATACAGCCTCAGATACCTACTGATGTGGCTCTTGTACGTTTGTTTTTATTCCACAAAGCCAATGAAGGATCTGAAGACCAACTTATTACCTGATATTTAAAAAAATGTGCAGCATTATTTGCTTTTTGTGACTGTTAAATTTCATGTTACCTTGGAGTCATATTACAACTGTAAAGCTGAGTTTTTGGACTCAGTAGGACTGTTGAACATAACATAATCAGCCCTTTCTCTCTCTCACAGTGCCAAGACCATCAGGAACACCGCCTCAATCAACCTGGAGCTGACAGCAGAGCAGTGGAAGAGGAAGTATGAGAAGGAGAAGGAGAAGAACAAGACCCTGAAGGAGACCATTCAGAAGCTGGAGTCGGAGCTCAACCGCTGGAGAAATGGTCAGAACAAATATTGGTGTTGGTGGGTGGCGATGTGTGTGTGGGGAGGGGACTTCAAGGCTGCGTACCTCCAACTCTTCTGTGCTGACATTACAAACTAAAGTGCAACATTGTAATGTGTCTTCTTTGCTCACTTTTTCCTACCCTTTAGGGGAAGATGTGCCCGAGACTGAGAGGACTACATCGGAAATAGTGACCCGTATCGAGTCTGTGGAGGAGCGTCCCATTTTGGACAATGACACCTCCTCCATTGTGGTTCGCATTTCTGAGGAGGAGCGGCAGAAGTATGAGGAGGAGATCCGCAAGCTGTATAAGCAGCTGGATGATAAGGTTCTTGCATACATTCCTCACACAGTGCCTGCAGTGTGTTGCTCTTAGCTGTTTTGCATGGTAAAAACAATGGTGTACATTTTATAATTGAAAGAAAATGTTTTCAGGGTGCTGTTCACTTCCATTTAATGTGTAATTATTGATTTATAGATTGGAGACATCCAAGTGACTGAGTATGGAGTTTTTGTGTTTATGATACCATCATGTGTGTGCAGGATGATGAGATCAACCTTCAGTGCCAGCTGGTGGAGAAACTGAAGCAGCAGATGCTGGACCAGGATGAGGTGAGATCACACAAACTCAGTCACACAAACATATCCACACTGTATGAGCGCGCATGCTGTGAGTGTGAGGATACTTGTTAATTCTAAAATTTAAGCTTTAAGCAGTTGTTTCCCATTCTTTTTATTACCTCCCATTCTTCAGCTTCTGGCCTCATCCAGGGGTGACGGGGACAAAGTCCAGGCTGAACTCGGCAGGCTGCAGGTGGAGAGCGACTGCGCCAAGGCTGAGGTGAAGGAGGTGCTGCAAGCTCTGGAGGAACTGGCCATCAACTATGACCAGAAGAGCCAGGAAGTGGAGGAGAAAGGCCTGCAAAACCAGCTGCTGGCTGAGCAACTGTCCCAGAAAATGGTAAATTTTTGGGGTGTGACAGATTTACTGAGTCAAACAGAACAGGATCTGAATTCAGAGACAGGAGGTGGACCAGAAGGATCCGCTTGCTTCCTCGTTGCACTGCAGAGACAAGCACCTGTTGTAGCAGCACCGTGAGTGGAACACACTGCAGGAGTTGTATAGGAGTCAAAAAATTGTTTGATTTTATAGTTACCAGTATTGTTAGGTGTATAAGATTTTGAACAGTGAAATAATTTTTGTAATTTTTCTCTGTACATCATCATAGTAGATGTAAAATCAAATAACCTAGTTGGCATTAAAGTGCAGACTTTCAACTTCAATGCCAAGGGTTTAAAAAATCTAACAGTACCCCCTTTTCAAAGCCTATTCAATTTTTTTGATCAAATATATGGTGCTGATTCCAAGTGTTGAATTACATTTTATAGCTTTTCACTGGAACTATCAATACGAGGTCCCAGAGCTTTCAGTGCAAGTAAAGAAGGCCATAATTAGGCTGAAAACCCATAAATTAACCATCAGTTAAAGTATGAAGGAGAGAAACAAGCTTGTGATTCAGGCCACATCACATTCTCTCTGAGGCCAATGCTATGACTGCCAGTGGAACCGGGTCACTAGTGTTTATTGATCATGTGACTGCTGATAGATGTAGCAGAATGAATCCAAAAGTCTACAGGCCCATACTCTCTGGAGATTGGACAGCCTTTCCCAATACAAATGGATAATGACCCGAAGCAGCAGCTGAAGGTGAAGCTGCAGTAAAGACCTGACAGAGCATCTCAAGGGAGGAAACACAGCATTTGTGATTGGCTGGAAATGATTTTCATCCAATTATTAAAAACAATGCTTTGGTTTAAAATGATTTTAGTTTGTCCAATTACTTCTGAGCCTCTGAAAGTGGGGGACTATAAAAATGGATGTAATTCCTAAAAAGTAAATGCAATGCTTTTGTTTAACTAGGTAAATTTAAGCTGAAAGCCTGCACTTCAATCACATCCTGATAATAATAACATTGTGTCATTGTCCAAGTATTTATGGACCTTATGTATCTCACACAAACGGTAGGCAGCACCACAGCAATACGATACGTTTAGAGCTCTGTGGTCTTGAGTATGACTCATTAGTATTCCTCTCATACACTAAATCTTAATCTTAATCTTGACTTTCTCCCAAAGTTTTTCAGCCAGTCTGCAGATTTTTCATTTGTGTATTTTTAATGAAGGTCCAGATGCAGTTAAAATGTTTTCTGACAAAGGCTTTAGTTCTCCTTAGGTGCTCACCTTCTTTTATTTTACAGGCCAGTCTGATGGAGCTGGAGGCAGAGCTGTCTCGTATGCAGGAGGTGAGCGGTCAGCAGCGCAAACGCATAGCTGAGGTCCTCAACGGGCTGATGAGGGACCTCAGCGAGTTCAGCTCCATCGTGGGTAATGGGGAGATAAAGCTGGTGAGCACGATCACAGAAGTTTCATTTAGAGTATCAAGCACCGATGGAGAAATTCTTGTTAACAAAAAAAAAAAAAATATTGTTTTCATTTTCACCCTTAGCCAGTGGAGATCAGTGGTGCAATTGAGGAGGAGTTCACTGTGGCCCGCCTCTACATCAGCAAGATCAAGTCGGAGGTGAAGAGCATGGTGAAGCGTTGCCGTCAGCTGGAGAACATGCAGCTGGAGTGCCACCGCAAGATGGAAGAGACTGGAAGGGAGCTCTCCTCCTGCCAGCTCCTTATCTCTCAGGTAGGAGACAGGATATGATGGGGCATCACAAAATAGAGTGAAATTGATGAGTTATGAGAACATATGTGGGCGCGAGATAAAAAGAAACAGACAGAATGTAGAAAATAATATGTCTAAGATATTTCTTCTTGTTAGCAGAGATTGAGTTATTATGTCTCTGATGTCCTGGGGTGGGGCGACACTTGTCTTTTTACAGCATGAGGCAAAGATCCGCTCGCTGACAGAGTACATGCAGAGTGTGGAGCAGAAGAAGAGACAGCTGGAGGAGAGCCACGACTCCCTGAGCGAGGAGCTGGCCAAGCTGCAAGACCAGGGTAACACAAACACACACAGACATACACACACAGAAAATCATGGTGTAAAAATATTAATATTTGACTAAAACCTTCCCTGAATTTGTTCATACTGGTTGAATTTGTTATTTTATGCTTCTATCAGATAACTCCCTGCTTGAGGAGAAGGATGGAGAGAAGGGTGAGACTGAGGATGGAAATGTGAAGGTAAGGAGCCTCCCTAGAAAAGAATTTAATGTAGACCACTGAGTACATTTCTGCCATTGGATCCCGTACACATTCAAAGTGCGTATTATTCCAGTCTGACCTGGTATTTTGGGGCTTTTAGCGGGCTCTATTATGGTGACCGCGCGCACTGTGCTTAACAGAGACTTTTTGCTCATTTTCCATTTTTAATGCAAAGGTGATTTTAATGCAAAGGTGATTGAAGTAAATATTGCACTCTCAGAACAGAGCTGTTACTTTTTGTCCTTAAGTAGACACATGAACATATTTAGTTAAGGGCAATGATGTCCCAATTGAAGACAGCAGCACAATAACGACAATTTAACACATATTTTATGGGGCGATCGTGGCTCAAGAGTTGGGAGTTCGCCTTGTAATCGGAAGGTTACCGGTTCGAGCCCCGGCTCGGACAGTCTTGGTCGTTGTGTCCTTGGGCAAGACACTTCACCCGTCGCCTACTGGTGGTGGTCAGAGGGCCCGGTGGCGCCAGTGTCCGGCAGCCTCGCCTCTGTCAGTGCGCCCCAGGGTGGCTGTGGCTACAACGTAGCTTGCCATCACCAGTGTGTGAATGGGTGAATGACTGGATATGTAAAGCGCTTTGGGGTCCTTAGGGACTAGAAAGCGCTATATAAATACAGGCCATTTACCATTTTGTTGTCAGTGGTCTCATTTCTTTCTGTATTTTTTTTTTTTTACCATATTTAGGGCACAGTTTAACACAACATGTGTGAATGACACAAACAGTGTGTGCAGGATTTTAACACATTCTTTATGAAAGTGTGAGATTTTATAGGTCAGCATCTTTAAAGAGGCGCTCTTCCTTTTTTGTTTTTCCTTTTCCAGAAAGCTCTTCGTCATCAGGGAGAGTCCCACCGTGGTCTCTACCACAAGCAGCTGGCCCGCCTGCGGGATGAGATCAATGAGAAGCAGAGGATTATTGATGATCTCACTGAGTCTGTAGTCATCTTTATTTGTTTTACATACATGTTTTTCATTTCTTATTCCTTACATGCTAACACTGTTAAAGATGACAGTATATTAAAAATACACAGAAATTTGCTGTTATATGTAAAACAATTCAGTTTGGTGTGTATTAATGAAGTATTTTAATGCTGTTTCCTGTTTCTCTTGCTGTCTTTGAACATGTGTCTTTTTTTTTCTTGTTTGCGTTTTTATACCTCATGCTTGCAGTCGTAACTCCAAGCTGGAACTGGAGCTCGCTCAGGTCCGCGCTGACTTCGAACGCCTGAAGAGCCAGGATAGTACCAAGAGCGAACGCCTGGAGGAGCTCTCGTAAGTGTTCAGGGGTCATTTTGTTCTCAGATTTCAATAGAGGGCGCTCAAAACGATACATTAATATGATATGAGATGATAAAGATAAGACATATTCTTATCTTAGCTTCTGGTTTTTCTGTCAGATTCCTGCACGAGCGCCATGAGCAGACCAAACAGGACTTGAAGGGTCTGGAGGAGACTGTCGTGAGTAAAACAGACTGTCACTACCTCTCTGCTTCATACTTCACATCATCCAGAGATGTCTACCTATCTAACCTCCTCTCCATCTGTCTGTCATCCAGGCCCGCGAACTCCAGACCCTCCACAACCTGCGCAAGCTGTTCGTTCAAGACCTCACGTCGCGAGTTAAAAAAGTAAGGCATCGACCATAAATGAAAGGAATTCTTTTTTAAAATCACACTAAGAGGGTTTTAAGGGGTCTGTGACCTTAATATTGCCTGCTAAACCTGAGTAGGAAAAACAATAGCATCCTTAATCCCTCTAATCCTCTTCAATATTTGATATGTTGTATGAAGAAATGTCCTTTCTGGGTAAAACTAGACACAGTCATTTAGTCAAACAGTCCATCATGGGTGTCGCCATACAGAATGAATAACTGTTCATGTTTTTGGTCTAAAGTTTGTACTGATTAAAAAATATTTCTTAAGCTTTTAAAAAAGCAGAACAGCTGGGACAAAAGGCCTGCAGAGAGCTGAGATCAGAGAGCTTCAAACCCAATTTTAAGCTCTTCTTTTAGTAGTAGAGTAACTAAAATTTGAATGAAAAAACTTCTGTCAGCCTTGCCTTAAGCTCTGCAGGTATTACAGTCATTTGGGACAAAATAAAATCTCACCCTTTGTCTCCTTTTTGTGTTTTCCTCTGCAGAGTTCCGAAATGGAACCTGATGATAGCGGGGGGTCTTGCACCCAGAAGCAGAAGATTTCCTTTCTTGAGAATAACTTGGACCAGCTTACAAAGGTTCACAAACAGGTGAGTGACTCAGAAATGAGAGCAGTTATAAGTTTTACTGATTCAAACATGTGCTGCAGACGGGCTTGGATTAGATCTCAGTTGCGGTTGTGGTGGTTTGTTTCTTAGCCACAAAGCAGTTTTGGAGGATAATTAAAATGCTGCACAAGCTGCACATTCTTGTACACAAACTTAATGCATATAGCATAGAATGCGATTTTGAATACACAGAACTGTATTATGTCCAAAAGGCACAGTTTGTGAATGAATTAATCAGGCTGAAAATTCTGTCCAGCTGGTTCGTGACAATGCAGATCTGCGCTGTGAGCTTCCAAAGCTGGAGAAACGTCTTCGGTCTACTGCTGAGAGAGTTAAGGCCCTGGAGACTGCACTGAGGGATGCCAAAGAGGGCGCCATGATGGACCGCCGTCGCTACCAGCAGGAGGTTGACCGCATCAAAGATGCGATGAGGGCAAAGAATGCCATGAGGCGCCCCCATGCAGCACAGATCGGTACTGCACCACCTGATGCTTAATTCTGCAGCCCAGTGACCCAGTTTCCTTGCGGCTGTACCCTGTCTTACATCGCTTTTTCATCCTGACAGCTAAGCCGGTGAGACCAAAACAGCTGACCGTTTGCTCTCCCACCAACCCGTTCTACGCCTACATCCGTGCTACTGAACACGCCGACACCTACAGCAATGCCCTCTTCCAGAGTAACGTGACACCACAGCAGTCCACCAGTGTCAGCTGCAATCCCAACTCTGTCCAGAGCAACACGTGAGTTTAAATCCTTTTCTTCATCTTTTCCAGGCAGATGGTAGATAGTAAACACAAGTTATTATGATTGATTTTTAAGGTCGCTGAGCTTCTGCATTGATCCTAAAAATGAAGCATCCTGTTGTGTTCAGGTTTGCTGCTGAATGTGAGGCCAAATGTATAACTGTGCATGTCTATGGTTTCTTCCGTGGGGTTTTCCACAGAGTTTCCACAGCACTGGGCTACAGAGCAGGAAGATATAATGGGGACATACTGGAATCCTACCCACTCAACATTGACAACGGTAAGTACAATCTAAATGTGTGTGTGTTTGCATGCACCTACTATGGCACTTCTGGTAGTTGTGCTTTAACAAGATACAAATATTGTCAATAGCTCAGTTTTTCTTATTTTTAATGCTACTGCAAACAAACTGATAAAACTATGTCTTGTTTCCAACAGGTAACAGCATCAGTGAAGCCAGAGACATTAATGATAACAGGTGAGGACATCAGTTGCAGTTTCTCTTGTCAGTTTGGATGCTTTACTTAATTTTATCAAATGAAGTGTGCAGTTTGAGTGCGATCCATTTTCTTAACCACTTATCGAGTACGGGATGGCTAGTGTGCATCCCAGCTTTACACAGGGCCAGAATCACAAATTAACTTAATGTGGATTTTTGTGGATTGTTGGAGGAACCAGTTGGAGTGATAAATGGTACATAAGGGTGATATATATTTGGTTATGCAGTGTTGTTTTTGTGTATCTGCGTTAACAGGAGTGACGTTCACTGTGGCAGCGAGGTGGATGATTCAAACAGGCACTACATGATTCAGCAGGAGACTGCTGCAAGTTAATACCTTGGTAACTAAGAAAATCCACTGGATCATAAACACACTTTTAGCCTTATACCTCTGCAGACACTCGCTGACACTTTATTCTCAAACCCCCAACCTTAACAGTCATAACTCAAAGCCTAATCCTCATCAGTATACTGTATTTTTGAGGGATTATCATAAAATAATCCCAGAAAGAGGAGGAAATGTCAGCATATGGCCTCCTTGCTACAACTGCACCTGCTTCCTAACTAGTCCACCACTGTAGACAGTGTAAAACATGAGTGTCGTAGCTGAGAAAATCAGTCTACAAGTTTATGTTACTGTTTGTATAACAGGTTGCAGATGCACAATAGATGCTAATCATATTGATCTAATGTGTTCAAACAAATACAACAAATGTGCTTTAATGGCAAAAATTCCTAAAAGTTAATTCCTAATCATCAGTAGAGCTTTGAATTGACTTCTGTTTCTCTGAACTCTAACTTCCTGTTACTGTCTCTTTGCAGAAGATGACCAAACACTGTACCCGTCCACCGGACCCTCCCCTCCCATTTGCATGCAGCCTGGCCCCCTCAACCCTGCACTGCATCACCGATAATGATGACAACCAAGATCTGTAGCCCTGTAGTCTTCTAATTAGTTGAAGCCCTTTCCTGCTCCAATGGTGAACACTTGCCCTCAGGTTTGGGGTCCGGTCCTTTTCAGTTCAATCAGGATTAAATCCGATATTTTTAATCAAGGAACGCCCCCGGCCAATCAATTTTTCACCACATGCCACTGATGCCGATCACCTCCCGGGGTGGTTGAACTGAAACGGGGCTGACCCCATATCTGATCAGTTAGTACACACATGTTGTAAATAATAGTGCCGTATACTCCAGTAGAGGTTTTTGACCAGCAACTGTTTGTGTGAATGCACAGCCTTCCCCACTCCCTGCACACATCTTCTTAAGGGCATCATATGGATGACATACTGTAGGCAGACATGACCTTTTTCTCTGTCATAAATAAGAGTATAGTATGCAACACCAGCTTGTAACAGAAGACTCACACACTGCGTGCATGTCGCTTTGCGGGTTAGCTTTCCAATCTTTGCCTGTGTCATGAGTCCAGTCGGGGAGCTGGTATGCTGCGAGTCAAGTCTGATCGACTTCGACAGATGTCAGAAAGAGAGAGCTGGTTTCCATTAATCCCGATTGTGGTTTCAGAGCTTTAGGTTATCTTTTGATATCAAAATCTGAGTCCAAGACTTTTTTTTTGGATGTTGTCATTGTGTTTTAAACACGTTATATTGCAAAAATGATATCTGGATCCTTTCTTTTAAGGTAAGAGATGAGTAAAGAAAAAATACGTGAGGGGAAACCCAGCTCAATCAAACCGTCTGTAGTGAGAAATCCTTTTGTAAATGCTTGGATACAATGAGGTTGGAGTCTTTTGATGCACTTTTTCATTCTGGATAATGATGCCCACGTTCCATTTAATGTGGCCCCTTCCCCGCGTCAAACTTTATGAGTCTTCTAACCAAGCCTTAATATGAATTGACTTCTCATGATCAAACTCACACACATTCTCTGCAAACATTTGTAACTACTACCTCTAGAGCTGCTTATTATATAAACTTATAACTTTATGATAAGATATCATCCTTGCAAATGCAGAATGAGGACGGATCCTAGAGTTTCTACAGAAAGTTGCAACTTTAGAAAACCCCACCTGTAAGTAGATTGAAACGCTCTGATCAGAGCTGTCGTTATCTCTTCCATAAGTTCATTCATTCATGCCCATTTTCCGTCTCCATCTTGTCACAGGATCAGAGCTGGGCCAAAATGGGGACTCGCAAAAATCATTAAGATTAAGATGCCATTTTTGTCTGCTAATTTAAATTTGTACAGGCCTTGGTGGAATTTGGATCTCTAAACGTCATGTGAAAACATATCAACATTTGGCAAATCCATGGATTCTATTTAGTGGTTCATTTTTGTTTCAAAAGTCCAGCGGTTGGGGAGGTTTTGCAGGTGAGTCTCCAGCTGAGCAGCCACCAGTCTGGAGCACTTTGACAGGTTGTGCTGTTATTCTTCTGTGAGAAATCCTGACCAGCCAATCAGGATGGAAGAAAGCAGCGTTGCTTTGGCGTGTAACGGACAAGTGGATGTTTTTGCATGAAGGTGAATCGCTGAATAAAACCAGTAAAAACTTAAATGTTAGTTTGATTTTATGCTTTTAGCAGAATAAAAGGGATTAAAGTGAATCTAGTGTCACACTTTACAGGGTAATTAATCCTACATTTTATTTTAATTTATTTATGTGGGGTTTTTTTTGTTTTTTTAAATATAACCAGATTTGTTCCCAATGTAAAATATCCAAAGCAGAAGTGTTCTCGTTTATGCGATCCCTAATCTTTCTCATGTATGTGATCATTCGTGACAGCACCGCTCAGCCTGATGCTTTTACCGGCATTAACAACATCTCAGGGCTTCACATTCCCAATCATAGCTACCATGGTCCAGCCCCATTGTCTTCCTCCTAACCCCAGACTAAAAACTATATGACTGCTGATAAACAATCAGATCTGTTTGTCCTCATCAAAGCTAAGCAAAGGAAGGGGATTAAAAGATAAATCTTACTCTAACATAACAGAATTGTACATACAGCATCTCTTTTCTCACACATTACATCCAAACTGTAATAATCTCCTGGTCAGACCCTACTGTGGACCCTCTATTGGACATCATGTTTTAAGTGTAATAAATCAGAATTTAGAGGGGAGTGTGTACTATATTGTTACCTGCTGTTACACTATCTGATTTGAACATATCTAAATACATGTGCTATATATTGTTAATCCTGTAAGTACAATAGCGCGCAGATGACATAGTAAGATGCAAAAGAAATGCGCACGCTCTCTTTGTTCAGACAAATGTTTGTTTTATTTATTTCTGTATGCCTATAGTGTAGCGTCAACATGAATATGTGAAGAATCACCGGGCAAAAATCTCTGTATATATCGACTCATCACTATGCTGTATTGTATGTGTTGTAGTAAAAAGTTCAATAAACTTGTAGAAAGGAGTGTGTCGCGAGTCATTTGGGTCTGGAAAGCGTCTGAGGCAGTCCCACACTGACAGACGAAAATGGCGCCACCTAGTGGATGGAAACGTATCTTTAAAGGTGATGCATGATTAAGTGAATGAAAAGCAACTTTTTTTTTCACTGTTCTGTGTGAAAACTGAGATGGGTTAATGTGACTTTGAGTTGTTTGTACAAATCTCTGCCCTGAAGAGGAAATGAATTCACTGTGGAAGGATCCTCTGCCAAAAACAATGATATGAAAATTACGTTTGGAAGTTGGAAAAAAAAGTGGAGAAACACTGATATCCTCTCACACCAAAACCATGCTGAGTGGAGTCATGGTAAAGTCAGTATAGATCAGTACGCTAACGACTGTATTGTCGTTTAGATGACATTCCCCGCATGAACCCGGCTTCACACACATTTGTCAAATTCTGTTCAAGTGATGGAAGCTCACTCTGCAGAGAAACTTCCTTTGTGGACTCCTATAATAAGCTGCTGTTCATCTTTCCCACGAGAAAGGAAGCAGTGATGTAAACAGCAGAGGCATGTGAAGCATCTTCAGACTGTACTGCGGGGTGCGTGAGAGAGAGAGAGATGTCCTTATAATAACACACCTTCAGTTGATGGTGAAGTGACTTTTATCTGCACCAGATAACATAAGATTAAAGTGCACCGAATAAAGTGCACTTTAATCTGGGAAATCCAATGGTAAATAATTACTCAGTGCACTCTTTACTTCCTTCAGTTTGTGGAATAAAGTTTTTTTTTATTGTTATTATTATTTGTGATATTTTCCCGCGTCACCGTTTAGTGGGAAAACTGTGGGGGGACTGCTGCTGTTGGTGTGTGCATGCGTGCTGGGTCCTCTACAACCTCTGACCTAAAGAGGAAATGAATTTTCAAATGACATCACGAAAGGGACTTACCACAGCACGATAATAGTGTGATGAGGGAGAGAGAGAGAAAAGATCGGGATTAGGATTATACACGATCTATAAATCGCCTTGTGAAATAAAAAGATACATTCTTATGTTAATTGAAGGTATTTCATGAAATGCTTTTTTTGCATTTAATTTCTCTTTTTTGACGACTGCTTGTGTGCATGAAAAATAAAAGCAATTCTAAATTTTATTGATTGATTATCCTTATAAGGACTAAAACCATCCACAGCTATTGTGGACAAATGCTTCGCAGAGAACCTTTTTATTCCCGTTTGGTTTCACCCACTCCTCATTCCCAGCTACTCTCTGCGCGTGCCCGCTGCGTGCTCTCGCTCCCCTGTGGATCAGTTGAGACTGAAGCACCAGGAGGACCGTGCGCTGCTGACCCGGTCAACAGGAACCGGCAGGAACCCTCCACACCTCCAGGAGGACACACAGAGACACCGGCAGAGAGACAACTCACAGGTTCAACACCGCAGGCTGGACAAGCTGAGCGACCCCGACCCACAAGGTACAAAGCACCACATTCGTTAAGTTATTTTTTTTCTCTGGTTAATAGCCTGGTTAATATATCCTGTTAGTATTTTAGTTCATCTCAAAATGAAGAAGCAGACAGAATGCCACAATGAAATGAATTGCTTGGACTAGTTAGCACAGTAGTGACTAATGGACTTTTCGCCTGATGGTGTCAAGCTGAGTAAAGACTATTTTACCCTTTGGCGAGCAGCATTCACATGCGCAATAAAACTGGAGTTTAAGATAGAGTCAGAGCTCAGAATCATAATGTTAGCTATGTTCTACGTTATAGGTCTGGGTGACTTTACCTAAATCTGCACGCATCATAATTTTCACTCCAAAAGCATCTAAATAGTTTGAAGGTTTATTTGATCTAAACAGATTTTTGCATGGAGTGCAGTGTGTTGTTCTTCGAGGGTCACCAAGAAGACGTTTGAGTTTGAGCTAAGTCAATAATTGGATACAATTTAATCACATAGAAACAGGTTAAGCTTACAAGCACTGCTCATAAATGCATAGGTTACGTCTTGTTTTTGAACATGCTTAAGTACTAGAGGTGAACCGATCGATCCAAGTATTGATAGTATAGATACCAACAGTGCCTTTGGTATCCGATCGATACTACCGCAAAAGGATCGATACTTTGTTTCAAGATCAGTATGTAGCCGACTGAAGTGTGTTAAACAAATTTTTATTATTATTATTTTTATTTATATTCTTTGAATCAGAAGCTCAGGAGGCATTGATAACCTCCCTAGCTGTTTGTTCTGGGGGTGCAGTTACATAAGCTTAAGACTGATGGCGTGATGACACGCAGACACAGGATGAGTGTCACTCATGAATCAAAATTAGCATCTTGGAAGACTTGACTCCTCTTCAAAGGGCTGATACTCGATAGTAACCTTTGCAACTCAAGTTTTTCCACTTAGGCAGATTTGTTACTAAAGAAGTGATTTGTGAAAAGCCTGAACTCTTACATACACAGTATTTTAAAATTTTAATAAATGCATTTGTTGCATTTTCATCATCTTTGTCACTCCTCAAAGCAACGTAATGGTGATGAAATGGGGCCCAATGAAATTTTTCACTCTCAATACCAAATATTTCAGTTACTTGGATCAGCCTGCATTTGTTTATCATCTGGTGTAAGCCAGCTGAACTAAAGAACTGAGCAAAGAATTAATTTCAATTAAATCGCAATCATTTGCACAGAAGATGTTTGTTTTCATTTCAGAACATTATTTTGTTGAATTGCAAATCTGCAGTGGATGCTAATCATTATTTTTCGACGGAAAAGTTTTTCACAGCATACATTTTCACATAAAATAGTATGTAAATGCAGGAGTTACCAGTGATATTATAGGTACAGGGATTTTTACCTAAATAGTGCAAACCTTCATTAAAATCATTAGTAACACGTGTGTTTATCTGCTTTTCATATTAAAATCACTGCTGTGGAATAGGCCTGTTATAGGTTAAACATTCAGTCACCACTAACCAGCTCTTTCAGTGTTACTCCAACTCCAACCTGAACGCTGTGGCCTGTAACCAGCTGTTACTGTCTGTCTGCGTGGCTGCGTCTTCCCTGCTCAGGGTCTTCTTCTTTGCTGTGTGGGCGAGGTTATAAATAAGAGGCCGGAGGTTTTTGAGTGCTCATGTGTTGTTTAACCAGCTGCTGTGGACGTTTGTTTGTCTCCTCCGAGTGCAGGTGTACTCCCTGTACTGGCCTCTAGATGCTGTTCTCGGGCCTGTTCAAGGTTCTCCACCACCCTGCTAGCACTTACCACCTGGCTCCTACCTCAAGGGTTTCAGTTTGTTTGTATTGGGTCAGCGTCACCTGTCTCGTGTGTTTAATCTCTGTGTGTGTCTTTGTACCACTCTGTGGCATTTACCCTTTAAGTGCTTCCAAGGAAAGCAGAAAAAAGCTTGAAATGTGATGCACTCTTCTTTTGCTTTTACTTGTGATATATAGTAGATATTTGGGTTTTTAAGCTGTCCTTTATTATTGCCATGACTTCTAGAAATCTCGGTTTTGGAGGTTTTTCTCCTGAGTGAGTGCTGGATCCAGAGTGAAAAAGCATTTCCAGATATACTAACCCATATTTTGGGGTTTTTATGCTATTTCTGATCTTTGGGCATGTGAGAAAAATTATACCCTATAAACATCTATGTATGTGCTGGCCTAGTCAAAAAGGAGCATGGGAAATTTCCCTTGTCTTTACAAGGATGACCACCAGCAGTTACAATCACATACAGAGCTCAACTTGCACAGTATTTACAGTGCAGTGAAAAAGTATTTGTCCCTTCCTGATTTCTTTGTTTGTTTGTTTTTTGCATATTTGTCACAGGTTTTAATATTAGACTAAAGTAGCCTGATTAAATACACAATGCAGTTTTTAAATTATTCATTTTTTGAGGGGACAAAAGCTATGCAAACCTACCTGGCCCGATGTGAAAAAGTAATTGGCCTCTTGTTAAATTCCGAATTAACTGTGATTAACCAGATTCTTTTTTGGAAGCAGAGTTAATTTCATAATCCACACCCAGGCTTGATTACTGCAACAAAAGCAGTAATCAAGCCTGGGCCAGCAAAAGCATGACATCATGTCACAATATAAAGAAACTCAAGAACAGCTGACAAAAAAAAGTTATTGACATCTATCAGTCTGGAAAGAGTTACAGCTATTTCTAAGGCTTTGGGACTCCAGCGAAGAGCCATTATCTACAAATGGAGAAAACTTGGAACAATTGTGACCCTTCCCAACAGTGGCCGATCTACCAAAATTACTCCAGGACCACATCGACGACTCGTCCAGGAGGTCACAAAAACCCCCAGAACAAACTCTACAGAAGTGCAGGCCTCATTTTCTCAGTTTAGGTCAGAGTTCATGATTGAATAAAGAGACTGTGCAAAAATGGCATCCATGGAAGAGCTGCAAGGAGAAAACCAGTGCTGCCCAAAAAGAACACAAAAGCTCGACTCATATTTGCCCGAAACATCTCGGTGATTTTCAAGACTTTTGGAAAAATATTCTGTGGACTGACGAGACAAAAGCCGAACTTTTTTAAAGATTTGAGTCCCGTTACACCTGCATAAAACTAATACAAAGTTTCATAAAAGGAACATCGTAAAACAGTCAAGGGTGGTGGTAGTAGTGTGATGGTCTCAGGCTGCTTTGCTGCTTCAGGACTTGGAAGACTTGCTGTAATTGATGGAACCACGAATTCTGCTCTCTATCAGAAAATCCTGAAGGAGAATATCTTCCCATTAGTTTATACCCTGAAGCTCAAGCACAGTTGGGTTCTGCAGCAGGACAATGATCTGAAACACACCAGCAAGTCCACCTGTGAATGACTCAAAAAAGAATAAAATAAAGATTTCACAGTGGTTTGGTCAAAGTCCAGACAGAAATCTGAGATGCTTTGGCATGACCTTAAAGAAGCAGTTCATGCCTGAAAACCCTCTGATGTGGCTGAATTACAACAATTCTGCAAAGAAGAGTGGATCAGAATTCCCCCACAGCGCCGTAAAAGACTCATTAGGGAGTAATTACTTTTTCACACAGGGCTGGGTTGGTTTGGATAGCTTTTGTCCCCTTAAAAAATGAAATCATAATTTAAAAACTGCATTTTGTATTTATTTGAGTCATCTTTGTCTAATATTAAAATTTGTTTGATGATCTGAAAAGGTGAATATTCTAAATTCTTTTTCACAGCTGTTTTTTTTTTTGTTTGTTTGTTTTTTAACTTTTTTTAATCACACAGATATCTAGATACCGTCACTGGGAGTTAATGTGTGTTTTAGCTGATAGTGATATCATTCATATTGCTTTTTCTCCCAGTTGTTGCATTAACAATGATTAAATGTTGGCATATTATTAAAATAAAATAAAAATAATCCTCTATACAAGTTATTTGGTAATAAGAAAGAATTGAACAACAAAAATGATGAAATCACACAGTTATATACAATTACATAAAAGCTGGTTGTTTCTATACAAACCCGTGCAGCTGAAAACACGTCAACAATAAGACAAAACAAGAAGAATACAAAAAAAGCTTTAAATGATTTCCTTTAGTTCTTTTTTCCTTCTAAGGATCCCAGACCAGAAAGTTATCTGCAACTTACACATGACTTTACAAAACTCTGACTTGTTGCTCCTTATTGGGGAAGTTGCAGATGATATATACATTACATTGTCTATATTTTAAAATAATTTACACTTCTGTGCTGTCTTACAAGGACATGCTGTATTTGACAAGCTCAGTACCCCTCTTGTGTGTAATCAGCTGCTGTTTGGTGGGAAACTAGCAGGTTCTGTTCAAAGCAGAAAACAAAGAAAGAAAATGATTTTTCCTTTTGATTTTGACATAATTGACAAACGACTGCACCAAGTCCATTAGGTTTTTCTTAAGTGAAGCTTCAGAAAAATGCACAACAGGTACGTGTCCATCTGCATCCCGGCTGTGTGTCGTTGGTGACTTAACAGTGAAAGTCAGCACAGTATGTGAATCATGTGGAAGTCAGTATTAGAGCTAACTTACTTGTACTGCGTGACAAAATGTAAAGTCTTAAAACTTTGCCAAGCAGGAAAGCTAAGTCAAGGCTGTACACTGATCTTGTTTAGTTTGGAGATTACAAATTTACTAACAGAATAGGAATTAAGAATATGAATCCCCCTTTTCCCCTTTACATTGCTTTAATTTTCCTTTGTTGATTATTTTGTTTAATTTTCCAGCTTCTTATGCTACGCCGTCTTTTTTGTTTGGTTGATCTGCTGCTATGTAAACAATAAGTTAAAAAAAAGTCCTCACAGTTCATTGTGACTGACACTAACAGCTCGTGGTAATTTATGTCATTTTGTGGTGACTGATGGGGTCAGCTCCAGAGGACGCAGAGAGGAGTCACACAGTCAGTGGGAAGACGATGGAGATTTTTCTCTCCCCAACTGGGTCACTCCATCTGTCTCAGCCCAGAGCAGTCTCTTGTAAGCAATTGTTGAATTAACCTAGATCTCTGAGGCTCAGAGTTTTGCCCATATAGACTTTAGCATGGTTGAGGTGCTACAACATTAGCATCCAGTAGAAAACAGACCAGTTTTTGTGTTACAAGCACCTCATAACAGTAAAATCTGTCCTCCTGTTGAACCTTTCTGCACCATCTTTGTCTAGCACACATCTAGAGTTGTTGTACCAAGAAGAACTGACCTAAAGCTAGAAAATGCATGGGCCTCAAGTACTACAGTACTCAGAAATATGCAAATATAAAGGTAAGCGCATCCCAAAATATCCCTCTGTTGAAGCATTTATGGTACATCTAAGTAAAAAAATTAATACAAAAGGGAAGTGAACCAAATAATTGGGATTTCAGCTTGCAAAGACATCAGGGATTTTATTTTTGACTTCAGTGGTTTATGTTTCGGATGCTTCATCTTAAGGCCCTTGCACTTTGGATTCAATAATCTGGTTTGGTGGTTAAGTGAACTTTTGCAGCCGATAAACCATAGGGTTTCTTGCCAGTTTGTTGCTGCTCCACCAACCACAGAATACAGATGAAAACACACCCAAGGAATGAAAGCAGTCTGAATGTGAGTTTCAGTCTCATGTTTTTTCTTGTCTTTTCCTTTCTCTTTTCTTTCTTCTATTCTTATATCAGCTTTACTCATTAACTGCAGCTGAGAGACTATAATAGCATTTCTTGTGATTCTGTGGGTACTTTTCTTCTGTCGTCATATCTTCAACAATGCTGCTAAACTGAAACATAAAGAAATTGGGAGCCTGGTAAGTTAAAACCTACGTAGACAACTTCAGTGTCTAAAATATGAAAGCTTAATGCATTCACCTGACAAAAAATGCCCTATTTTCTGAATTGACAAGATATCTTTATATCCTAAAAGAACATCTGCTAAATTAAACGGTTCAGTTCATGATTATTAATGCACTCCCTATTTAGCTTATTACACTTTATTTTTGTTTTACGTTTGTTTTAGTCACCACCTAGCTAGCAGTTTAGATCCATTGTCTTATATCTTAGAGCCGTATGAGTTCAAGTGATCCTGGAGAAATCCTGCAGTATCAGTCAGGATCAAATGTATCACTACAGTCTGTCAAGCGAATGCACTACACTCCCTTAGCAAAAAGAGCACTCACTGTCAAAAATAAAAATAAACTTCTGTTCAGATTTCAGTAGATGACCGAAATGTACTTCAGCTGCTTGTGTAGGATTCACACTTAATGTGTCATAAACCACCAAAGTTTAAGAAACCAAAGCAGCCGTCTGATCATGAAACCTCCATTTATACGAACCTCTGACCCCGACTTACTCATCGGAGGAAATCCATGTCCAGCGATGTTAACTGCTTTACAGAATGGTAATGAGGTGTTAGCTGCCCAAGCCAGAGCCTGGGACGATGCATGCTTGAAGTGCTGAGGATACTGGAGGCAAAAATAGAAGGGTAAAGCTTGAGGTACATTTGTTTCCGTCCCTGCTTGGGATTAGCGGCTTCTAAACACACCATTCCATTATGAACACACACACACACACCTTTTAAATTAAAAAAAAAAATACGCTGACATTGATAGCGCTGCTTCCAAGTACAGAAAACAAGCGTTACATTTGGAGTGACAAGCTTGTTTGATTTTCTGTGTGTGCAGCTGTTAGTATTGCACAGACATTTGCAGTGAGGATGACTGAGTAGAAAGATGTCAGGCTAAACCAAATACAAGGTGCAAAAGCTCTTCGTGGTATGTCTTATCTCATGGGAGATGTCACACATCAAACCTTGAATATCCAGCCTACATATTACAAGCTCACTATAAACTATGAAAGTCTGTCAAATGAAAATATCTACTAACTCTCATTTCAGACTCACCGGCCGTCTCCTGGCTGCAAACGCTATGCACTTGATGTAGAATTTTCTTTTAAAGCAGGAGCTGGTTCTGTGATTCTAATTCACAATGGTGCCCTGACAAAGAAGCCCAGGAAGAGGGGGAGAGATTCAGGATTAAGTAAAATGTCCTGTTTGTAATATGCATTGCTGAATGAGCGGAGGGGATTTTGAGGGAGAGAGCGAGGAAAAAGAGAGAGAGGGAGACAGAGAGATGAGGACAAGGGCGACAAGGCCTCGGTTGTGACCAGTTGATTCAACGACTTCTCTCCTCTGGCTAGGACATGCTCACTCTGCTCAAGCCTAATACCACAGACATGCTGACACACACACATGTACACACACATGTTTTTTATCCCTCATCGCCCCTCTGTGCCACTTCCCCCCATTCTGCCTATCTCTCTTTCAGTGTCCCTTTTTGACTTTTGCACATTGTCTCCCAGTAGAGTGGGTGCATTAATGGAGCCGGAAGGAGGAGCAGAGGGAGCGAGACAGTGAGCAAGGGGTAGATCATGAGGACAACAATGATAGCTCAAATGTAAGACAACAAAAACAAAATAACATCACAACACTTGATCTGCTGGAGTTGAAGCACGGGGCACGCTGCACTCCGATAGCTATGGTGAACAAGCCGTTCTGTTGCAGGCTAAGATGCAGCCGATGTTTTCTTAGATTCCTGTGGTTACACATTGGCACTCATTGCTTCTGAGGAGTGATTCTACTTGCATACGTGAGGGCTGGTTTGACAGTTTTTTAAGACAGTGAAGATGACGCCCTGCTTTTAGTTCCACTTGTGCTAAATGTTTTTCACTTAACTTGACATAAAATGAATAACTGTTCCGCTGAAGTCACATGTGAGGATTTGTTGCTTTTCTTTGCTTTCTAAATGTTTGAATTCAGTGTGCCGGAGTTCTGATTAAAAAAAATAAACTATATTCATTTCCACTTTTTTAGGTACACCTGTTTAACTCCTCATCAATGCAAATATTTAATCAGCCAATCGAATGGCAGCAACTCAATGCATGTAGTTATGTTTACAGTAAAAATGTACAAAAAAGACAAAATATCCAGTGAGCACCAGTTCTGTGGGTGAACAGGACTAGACTGGGACAAAAAAATCGGCCCACCATGATCACTCAAACTAGCAGCTGGATAGCATTGTGGTAGCGCTGCTCACCTTTGAAACTTCACGTCTATGATTCGACTCCTGATTATATATAAAGCGTACTCATACTCTGTATTTATCTCCTGTTGTTGGATTAGAGATATTGAAACAGGGTTTAATCAGGTTGATACAGTTGTTGTGGGATTATTTCTTAGTTGCACCTCAGCATGTGACAATAATTAAAAGCTACACTTTAGCTATTAACAGTGGCTCATAGTCAAAGCAGTCATTCATGTTACCTGAATTGTTGAACCTCTCCTTTCCTAATTATGTTCGTCCATCATTTTCTTACCACGTTAATTTAATCTTCCTGATTTCTTCCTCACTGCTCCACAGCTGGTGCTAGCAGCAGCAGCAGCCTCTTGTGACTGTGAGGAGTTGTGGCTGGTACTACTGTTCACAGTGCAGCAGCACTGGCAGCTAACATGTCGGTTAATTTGACACATTTTGCTGCGTCTATTTTTATTGTTTCCTTTCAGCTTTTCGGCTCAATTTTTTGCCACTTCTTCCACACTAAACTTTTTCTACAAGCTGCCTGAGCACACAGTGAAGGTAGTGTGCTCAGTCGCATTAAGAGATCTGATTGGGCAAGCCGGTGTCAGTAATGAAAATGAACAAATGGGCTGCTGACAGTGCACAGCGGCTCTTCAGGCCGATCGATCAGCCCAAAAGCGTGTCGGCCCATAGGGAAAATGTCCAGTATGACAGATTGCCAGTCCAGCCCTGTGGGCGAATATGCCTCGTTGATGCTTCGAGCTGATAGGAAGGAAACAATATCTCAAATAACCACTCGTTACAACCAAGGTATGCAGAAGAGCATCTCTAAATCCACAAAATGGCAAACCT
Organism: Oreochromis aureus; assembly: GCF_013358895.1. Classification (NCBI taxonomy): domain Eukaryota; kingdom Metazoa; phylum Chordata; class Actinopteri; order Cichliformes; family Cichlidae; genus Oreochromis; species Oreochromis aureus. The sequence goes on along the minus strand of NC_052961.1, from coordinate 24,595,829 downwards.
TGAAGCAGAGGGGGGCAACAGCAGTGTCAGCTAAGAACAGGAAACTGAGGCTATATTCCACCTGGGCTCATCAAAATTGGACAGTTGTAAAAATATTGCCAGGTCTGATGAACGGTGGGGGTGCAGCTGACATCTGTGTTATACTGTTGTATCCATATGGATCAACATCTGTGAGAATGTCTTATTTAATCTGCTCCATGAAAAATGAAAATGATTCTGAAGACTAAAGGAGGTCCAACCTGGTGCTATCAAGGTGTAACTAATGAAGTGGCCGCAAGTGTATAGCGAAGCAAACAGCATTCAGATTTCACTGAGTGAGTGAGTCCTTTGTCTGTGCTGCACACTAATTGTAACCCAGGTTGTGGCCTTCTGATGAAGTGAGCCAAGTGCTGAAAAGGAATGCGCTGCCTCACACTCTGGGTGAGACAGCGAGAGAGAGATCTCACTGTCCCCGTCTCTCTGTCACTCTTTGTCTCAGCTTTGACAAGCAGGTCAGACATACACGTGTGAGATATTCTTGCTACCGTTTCCCGACAGCTGCTGCCAACATGGTATGTCACCTAGTAGCATTGCCTTTTCCACTTGAACACATTTTTCTTTCCTCCTCACGTCTTCACTTTTCTCGGTTCTCTGTCTTGTTAGTTTCAACTCCCCTCGCCAAAATGTCTCGGTACTATATGAGTCTGAAGATCCACACGAGTGTCTCAGTGTAAACTGTGGTTTAAGCTGTGTGTTGTGATTTACCTTTAAATGCAATGACATGTTTTTAAATAGCCATTAATAATAATGTGGTATTTATCTCCCCGATCTCAAAGAGCAGTCATTGTTGTCACCTGCCGTTGTTGCACTGAATTATATTTTTCTTCTCTTCCTACATTGTCAAATCTTATCTCGTAGTTTGTCCTTAGGATGATCTTGTCATATGTGGAGTGAGGCAGTGGTGATTCAGCAGCCACAGGCAAAGCGTTGTGTACATCTGACTGACGTTATGTAAGAGAGTAATGAAAACTGCATTAATAAATGATTTGCATACTTTAAATCTATAAATCTAGGAAAAACTGCTGCATGGAGGTATAATAAAAAGAAGAGTTATTATAAAGCTTAACAGAGAACGGCAGGGATGACTTTTCTGAAGCGCTCTTTATGGCAGCGAGGCTGAATCAGTCTGAGAGAGGAGGAGCTCTGCTTCCTCTGAAGTGTAGCGTGGAGTGGATGTGATGGGTTGTCTATGGTGGAATCGATAAATATGAATGTATTTTCAGTCTGCATAGTCAGAAAACCATTGTGGTTCCTCAAAAGATAAGCTGAAAGCCCCACCAGCGTCTTATTATTGATCTTAATTGCTTTTGTTACTGTATCAGTATTAATTACGTGATATCAAATGTAGTTTTCAAGAGTTATTAGGTGATTGTGCTCTTCTTAAAATAAAGGTACTATCAGCTTTTAGTCTCCCAGTGAGTACTTACAGAAGTGTATTTCGCACACACACACAGACACACACACGTCCTGTGTCTTTTGGTTTCGACTGACAGCGGCTGGGTGGCATCGAGGATCAAGTTCCTCTTTGGTATTATAAGCCAATTATGACTGTGATATTGAGCCCTCTCTTGCTCACTCTCTCTTTCTGTCTGTGTGTGTTAGTGAGTGTGTGTCACAAATGCCACAGAGGAAAAGTAGGAAACAGCAACTCGCGCTTGCTCTCTCACCGCTCCTCGTGTTTGGCCGTGTTTCCTCACTCAGACTAACCTGGAACATAACGGCCAGCACTTGAGGTGCCGCAAGAGGCAGAGAACAAACACAGAGACGGAAAAACAGATGCAGAAAACACAGTGTGCACTGAGAGAGAGAGAGGGAGAGAGGGAGCGATAACAGGACAAATCACAGGCTGTGTTTGGACCAGCTGAATACTTGACCAATGCTCATCCAGCTTGCTTGAGGTTGTCCTGAGCCACTCAGCTGTGAACGAGTGTCTGTGCAGAATGGATTTTATTTTGGTTCAGCAGACAGCGTGCGGGAGCAGCAGCCTTGTAGACGATTCCCGCTCCTTTTGGATTATCTCAGAAAATGCCGATGCTGTGACAACCAGAAAAGGCAGAACGCAGAAAGGAAAATGGTAATGTGAGAGTCTGCTGTGTGTGCTGTTTCTCATCCAGAGTGAACATGTTTGTCTTTTTTTTATAATGAAGAATTAATCTTAAATGTTTTATGTACTCTACCTAACCGCTGAAAATGATGAAGATGAGTTGTTTCCAGGGTCTAATATGTGAAGATTTGCTCCGTTTCTCAGTTTTTCACTTGTAAATCTTCGGATTATAAATTGGTTATCAAAAGATTTAATCAGCTAAATGACTGCTTGTAGCAACTCTAATATATTTTCCTTTTTAACAGAGTTGAAATGAAACACATCCGGTTTTCTCTCCTCACGTATAGATAGACATGTAGATAGGTAGAGCAATGTCTCATTTTTAAGTAGTATCGCCAAGTCACGTATTTATTATGTCCTGATAAGTAGCCCTTTATGCTGTAACATGCATGTGCTCTGACTGTGTCTAACGTACAGCATAGCTCCCATAGCATGCACTGGCTGCCGCTCTGCCTCCGTGTTTCGACTCAAGGTGAAGGTCTCAGGTTACTGAGCATTAAGGCAGATTTCACAAACCAGCCACTGTATCTGCCTCCTTCCACTCACTGGTATGTGAGATGTGAGTCATGCGAGCACCGAGAGAGAAGACAGCAGATCTTTTGAACCTCAGAGGTGCGAAGGTATAAAGAAGAGGAATGGGTTTTAATTTAGAACAAAACATGTTTTACTTCAAAGTCAGCTTGATGCAAGAGTCTCAGCTTGCATGTCTTGTAAGCAGAAGTAAATGAATGAGTGTTGTCATGTCTACCTGGGCTGGAGAGAGGATGTGTCCAGTTTCTAAAGTGGATTTAGTTTGGCACAGACCAACAGCACGGATGTTATGCAGAGAGCTGAATTTTAAAATGCCCGCCCAGCTCTCTTGTAGGTTTTATTTGGCAGGCCTCTGCATATATGTGTGTGTACTACTGTGATTTTCCCGCCCTCTTTCCTGCATTTTTGCCATGTCGTTGAAGCCAGAGTCCATTAACCTGACTATTCCTGTTTAAGGAGTGACCTCAATGTTTGGGTATTTGTTCCTGTGTTGACCAGGTTACACAGAGCATCTTTTTTCTCTCAGCAGAAAGACGTCTTGTCCTGTCCTGGTGACTCAATGGAAAATACGTAACAGTCAGTTCAACAACTCTGTTTGCAAAACTACAAATCAGCACCACACCTTTACCTGGGTAGCCCACTTGTGTGTGCTGCTTTGGCTATTAACACAAAAACATTACTGATGATGCTAAAAGACCACTAACTGACAGAAACTCTGAGCTGGCTAAGTTCAGAGTGTTGACCCGAATTTGTCTGAACATCGGCAGAGCTGCACATTATTTGAATACACACACACATACACACACAAAAAAATATCTGATAAATTTCTTTTAAGTCTTCAGATGTTTGTTTTGCATATGTGAAAGAAATCTTTGGGTTTAATTTGGCATTGTGTGTTTTAACGTTCGGTGTGGTTCATCAATGTTTTCACCTGTTTTCTCTGTGTGGTCATTTCTGGATGTTTGTTATGAAATCTGCTAGTATGAGTTACATTAAGCGCAGCTGTGAGCTAATTACGGATGAGACGAGTGTGTCAGTGAAAGCTAAGCCACACTTTGATATAATAACACACCTCATGTGCACACAGCACAGACACGTCAACTCACTCGAGATGAGTTTGAGGACGCGCTTAAAGTCTCAGCTCATTCATAAACCCCTGACGTGTTTTTAATGACTTAAACACAGGTCTCGCTGCCTCCTGACTGCTACTTTACAGCCACCTTCATGCCATCCTGCTTATCAAGGCTGTCATGATTGGTGTTTGCCCTCCACAAGGTCCGATTTGCTGATCCCGATGAAGCTAGTAAATATGATGTCTGGCCATCTCGATGCCGTAGTGGTCGTGTATTGTGATTCCTTTAAGGCTGTGTTTTTGTCTGACCCCTGGGATAATCTCATTGTGCTTCTGCTCAGGTGTCACTGTGTGTTGAGGTTGAGAGGAACAATATGCCTCACTAGGTAAAAGAACCTGGACATATATATATATATGTATATATATATATAAAAAGTTAGCTTTTCTTTTCTTTGTATCTTTTAGTGTCAAGGTACAGCTTTTACGCTAAAAGGTTCAACAATTTACCTTTTAGGTACGTCCATTTACTCCTAAAAGTCAGGCTGCTCTGACAAAAGATGGTATTTGGTACATTTTCTCTGAGTAAACTCTTTTTCTGCTTCAGATTTCCAAGCTGTAAATAGCATCAGATAATAAATTATTAATGCAAACAAATGTTCTAAAAAAAACAAGAGATGCTTTTGTGCAGCAGGAATAACTTCCTGTTTTATATGAGACAACAGCAGTGCAGAGCAGCTACAGTCTAACCGTGAGCATCCGAATATTTAAAAAGCAAAGACATGCTCTTCAGACTTTTGGCAGATTTACATGCGTTGGTAATTTCAAATGTAGATGTTGTCAACAGTCAATTTCAGTTTCACAGATTTGCAAGATTTTCAGTTGCAGCTCACTGCTGAAAGATAAAAGTTAATTTATCATAATTTAAAAAATAAAGAAAGAAAATAGTTCTATTTAAAGGGAACTGCTTTCACAAGGACGCTTACATTCATGACCTCACATTTTGTCCCATGGCTGGTTTGAGCCTCTGCTGTGTGCCATCGATTGTTCTGGTGGTGTGTCACGGCACAGCTTCTGCGTCAGCGCTAATCTATTTACAGCACAATTGAATTGTCCTTAAAATGACTAAATATGTCAGGTTGCCTTTCTTTAAAAGCATCTGTTGGTCAGCCTGAGTGTTTCTGTCATCATTCACTGGTTTGTTATTTTCAGTGAATGGGTCAACAGAGCTGCGGACTGAACACACTCCATTTTTATCATAGCGTGACGTGAGCGAGGGAGTCCTTCCTGCTGAAAAGAAGCACACAGAAAGCACACCACTACATACAATGTAAAAAAAAATTCCAAGAAAATTCCCCTCCTGTTGGATGGTCAGCTGATAACCAGATAGACAGGATTCAGCTCTCTGGAGCTGCCTGGAGAGTTTGAAATTTCTAAAATTACGAATGGTGAGGTGAAAAGCTTTTCTTTGTGAACCATTGGTAAATGTTTATTGTTAAATACACCCATCCATCTTCTTCTGCTTATCCGGGGCTGCGTTGCGTGAGGAGCAGCCTAAGCAGAGAAGCCCAGACCTCCCTCTCCCCGGCCACCTCCTCCAGTTTTGTCTGGGGTAACACCAAGGCGTTCCCAGGCCAACCAAGAGATATAATCTCTGGGTGTGCCCCGGGGCCTCCTCCCAGTGGGACATGCCCAGAACACCTCACCCAAGAGGAGCCCAGGAGGCATCCTTGTCAGATGCCCGAACCATCTTAACAGACTCCTTTCGATTTGGAGGAGTGGCCTCTGAGCCTCTCCCGGATGGCTGACCTCCTCACCCTATCTCTAAGGGAGAGGCCAGCCACCCTTCAGAGAAAGCTCATTTCCAGGGCTTGTATCTGCAATCTTGTTCTTTCATGTAATTTTGGCATCAATCCATCTGCCGATCTCCCGCTCTCCTCTCCCCTCAACCATGAACAAGACTTCGAAATACTTAAACTCCTCCACTTGGGCCAATAACTCGTCCCTAACCTGGAGTGGAGAGTCTACCCTTTTCCGTCTGTCAAGTACACGCTTAAATGTTGTCAATTCTCCACAGCGAGTCACAGACTATGTACAAGAGAATGACTGTGGTGTCAATAAGAATTTACTGACCTCAGTTTCTCACTGATTCAGCATCTAGTATCACTTAAGATTGTTCCAGCTGGTTAAAGATCCCATTACTGAGCTTTCCTGCTTTCTCAGCTTTGTCCTCTGCTGAGGCATAACAGGAGGATACTTCCAGCTAGCCCAAATGTTTTCTCCACAGAGTGGACTCAGTCCATATCAATGCTTTGTACTGCAGAAGATGCAACAGAAGGTAAACATTGCATAATAAAACATAATAATAATGAAGTTGTGTGGTAATTAATTTTTCCCTGTAGGCATAATTAACTGAGCTGCCAAATTTTGATTTAATTTTCACTTTCAAACACAGTTTAAGGTGTGACAGAAATGCTGCGTAAATGTTTTCTTGGCATATTACATGAATGTGCCACACACACTGTATCCATCTGCAATACTGTGAACAGTTAACCCTTTAAAGCCTGAACCATTGAATAATTGGCATAAAATTTTAAGAAAATGGAGTATTCGATAAATCATCTGACAAAATAAAAAAACAATTAAATCTAAATTTGCATATAGGAGTTTTCATTTATATCATATTTGTTAGATCAGGCTTTTTTTTTCAATTTATAAGTTAAAAATGTATTGTGCAATTTATTTTGATTTTTCTAGGGGGAAAAAATCCCCTGTGATGATATAGAAGTCTCAAAAACTCATGTATCACATATGATACACTTACACTTAGCCATGAATGGAGCCACACATGACTTATTCTGACTGTTGCTTAGGTAGCTGGAAAATTATATGTTTAGTTATCTGTTGTAGTTGTGACGCCTCTTTAAAAAACACAGTTTCACAGCGCCTGCAGGAGCACTAATAATGAATAGGGAAGAACGATCTCCTTCTTGTCGGGAACAGACAGGAATCCACATTTCTCCCACAGCATTTCTTAGAACTGGCAGCAGGAAAACCATTTTAAATAGCTCGTGCAATCCAGAAGAGAATCTGTGTATATCAGCTTCGATGAAAAACCGCAGACATAAACACAGGAAATTGATTCTTTTAATGCTTATTTAGAGGTCGTGTCAGTGTCTGCAGAGACTTTGAGGTTTTGCTATCAGAGACGCCGGACTTGTTGGGATTCACATAGTTCTCAGACTCTTTGCTTATAATGTATTACAAAAAAATGAATATTTGAGTGGATAATGATAATAGTGTTAATGGTTGACTGTGTTAATAACAAGAAAAGATGAAAATAAATTCTCCAAGGATGCCAGCGTTCACAAATACAACATTTTCTTGTTTATTTTCAATTTCTGTATTCCCTAAAGTCATCGCGCTGAATCTAAGAATAAATATCTGCTTGTTTTCATTGATTCCAAGAAATAGTTTGTTTATGTCAGTCAGCAGGAATAATGGATATTAATGATCCAATCGGCACACTCCTTTTTTTAAAACTGGATTTTGATACAATGGCACAGTTGGGATCATGCTGGTGTCCTAGTTTAGGGATCAAAGAGGGACAGCATGTAATCGCATTGTCCTCGTATCAAATCCAACCAGAGACCTTTGGTGCATTTTATTCCCTTGTCCTTCATTTCCTGTCCCTTGCCACCAGATACTACTGATGAAAAAGGAAAAATTCCCCAAGAAGCACATGGAACAAGGGGATGTATTAAGTCACCATGCACTCTTTTCTTTCTTTAGTGTTAAGTATTTTCTTCTTGTCCAGACAGGAACCTCCTTGACATCAGGAATGTTCAAGGACTATTTCTGCTTCATAATGATACTGGACAGAAATATTCAAACTGTCCTCAGCTCCAGCACCGGGACATCTTATCCACAGTAATGTGAGCATCGTCATTTATTTCAGTGGCTGAGTGAGAAAGATCCGGGTGTTTATATAGAGCCATGTGAATCTGCCTAGGCAGAGAGACATGCCTGCGCAGTCCGCTCATACGCCGCATGCTGGAGGCAGGCTAACCAGTAAACACACAAGTTAAAAAACACGCATTTAAAAAATTGCTTAAATATGCATCTTTGTTGGTGCACATGCAGTAACTGGTGATTTGTCCTGCTTCTCACAGCTTACTCATCACCAGCAGTGTAGGCACAGCTTGAATCAGAGGCCTGTATGTAGACCTCCACACCAGCATACCCTTTCACTGGCATCATTTAAGAGTTGATGAAGCTGGTGTGCTTTTCTTGGTGATTAAGACAGGAAAACCTTTCATTTAAAATGTATGTGCTATGAGCTGAATTTGCTTACACTTCATAAAGAGCTTCAGTCTGTAGCCATCCATATCCTTCTCTCATTTAGCACCCACCACCACTTTTTTCTAAACACCCCCCTTATCCTTTTCTTTCTTTTTACCCCAGTAGCCATTGTTGTGTTGTATCCCAGCGGGATGTGTCAAAGCTGACTAAACAGCTCTGAGTCACAGTGTTGTTTCTGAAGCTGTAGGCGCTATGGACTGGTGGAGATTGCAGCGTTCCTTGGATGATAATGTAAGGGGATGAGATGAAGAAGGTAGATGGCCACATGGTAAATGAGAACAGGCAGCAGCAAAAAAATAAAATAAGATGAAACCTTTAGGCACGTTATGCATAGAACTGAAAAAGTCACTTTTGAGAAAATGCAAATATGAATGCTTAAAACTGCTTAACGAAGACCAAAAGTGCCGCACAGCTCTTCATAGAAGTGGCAAGAAAAAGATACAGAACACACGATATCTCTTGCCCGTTCTCATTTACATGGTGGCCAATGCCTGAGCCTCATTCTGGTGGAGGTTTCTTCCTGTTAAAAGGGAGATTTTCCTTCCCACTGTTGTTAAGTGCTTCCTCATGGTAGGTCATCTAATTTGGGGGCGATTTTCTGTATTATTGTAGAGTCTTTACTTTACAACTTAAAGGGCCTTGAGGCCAGTGTTGTTGTGATTTGGCACTATATAAAAATACAACTGAACTGAATTGGTTTGAACACGAGACAGCGAGCAAGTATCAGTGTCAGAGGAGCTAATTCATCACACCCAAACACGTCTACAGTATGTCTCCATCTCTGCTTATCCATGTCTGTCACTCCAGCTTTGAATCTTTGAGCTGAGTGGTACATAATCTTAATGAGAATATGCAGTACACGGTGACTTTTACATTCTGGTTTGGCATGTATGAAAATGTGCTTTTTCTTTCTGGCAAAACAACTATGCTCACTCTATCCAGCTGTAATAAGATCCAACTTCTGCATGGAGATTCACACATCACTTTTCTTCTAAGCCATATACCCCCCGTGTACGTGTATATACTGTATGTTAACCCCAGAGGTCTGGTGCTGTGGCCTTTGCTGGTCTAAATAAAGAAGGGCCTAAAAGTGGGTAGTGGGCCATGAGTTCAGGTCAAAGGGAATGTGAAACTATAAACCAGGAGGCCTGTGAGCCTCGGGACCAGCCATCACACACTATGTTTACTTGGATGTTTGTTGTCAGGCCGGCTGCCTCGATATTCATTGATGAGCCTGAGGCGTTTGTGTTTGTGTGTTTGTGAAGCTGTTCTCTGAGCATGAGGACAAGGCCTCTGTAATTTACTGTGGACAACAGGCAGATGGAAGCAGCTGACTCTTGCTTTACTGCTGTTTAGTATTACTTTGCACTGCACTAAGTAAATATTTTATGCGGTTAACATAAAGTCACAGTTTTGATACCTGATAAATTGATCAGTTGATTGTCGAATATTTTATTAATCAGTTATCAAGCAAGAATCCCAGCATCTCAAAGGTTAGAAATACTGACTAGCACAGATTTAGTCTAAATATGATTTCAGATGATAAAAATCACACTAATTAATAGAATTTTTACATTTTATTTTTAAATTGAGAATGAAATGTTGACTGACTGCAGTAAGGTTCAACTTCTAAGCAGCTGAATCAATATATGTAAAAATGATGTAGGACATTGAGGTGTTTGATTATTTTTTTGGTCACTGACATCATGATGTAATTCGGGAAATCAGTGGTATGAAGTTTCAAAAAGTTGTTGCCAAGTAATATCTGTAGCTTTCTGCTCTCTCTTATGTTTCCAGAACTTTGATTCTCTCGAGGGATCCATCCAAAACCTTCTGTCTGTGCTGTTCCCGCCCTTTGAGGCCACCGCCCCCACGCTTCTCAGCCAGCTCTTCCAAGTCATCGACAGTCATTATCAGGGAGACGCCCTGCGGTGCTTGCTGGACTTTCTGGTCCCAGCCAAGCACATCTTAGACACCGTGCAGCAGGCTGCATGTGTAAGTCATTGTTTGTAAACTCCAGTGGGATGCTAAGCTAAAGAGACTTTTATGTCCATTCAGCAATTCTGTTAATATGGAGCAGAATACTGAGTACACTTCTTTCTGTTGCCCATGTCCTGTCCCCTTTAGGCTCCGTACTCTGGTGTTCTTTTCGTCTATGAGGGCTGGCCTCTGTGCTTATGTGACCAAGTTGTCGTCCATCTTGCTCCCATCGACCCAGTGCTACTTCAGCCAGGTGATTTTTATCTCCAGGTGGCACCATTCTGTGACCAATCAGCTCGCATCGTGGTTTGCAGCCTCCTGGAAGACGAGGACTTATTGGAGGAAGTAGTAGAGGAAACCCCAATCCCTGAAACTTCCTATCCTTGCATATTCAGCCTTGACTGGTTAGATGAGCTCAACGACGGCCGCCAGGGAACGCCTCTCAGCCGATGCCTGCTCGCCACAGAGCAGGGCGTGGTGAGGTTACCATGGGAACGGGTGGCCGTGCCTGAATTTGCAGACAGGCCACACAGTGCTAGGAGTAGTATGGCCTCTGCTCCTCGCTCATATCCTCCTTTGCCATCTCCGCTTCCTCTCCTTTCACCTCTTCCTAATTCTTTATCTAATGAATCTTTACCAGTTATTCCTTCAAAGGAATCTGCACTCAAACCGCTTCCTCTAACCATTCAAACTTCAGTTTTAACATCTTCTTCACATCCCTCTGCCTTCTCCGTGGAGACCAGAATATGTCCAGCGAAGCACGGTATTGCTGTGTCACTTTGCTTGGTTGATGCTAGTGCTGCTTCTTCGTCAAGGCTGATCAGAGTTACAGAGACTGAATCAGAGCCTAAGCCTTTAGGCTGGGTGTCCCCTAACACGTGGGATAGCCGCTTTACTGGGAAAAGTACAAGCACAAAACCAAGCACTGTTTCAGATACGTGGACCCCTACGAATACTGATCTAATTGTATGCAAAGGTGAAGATAAGGGTGCTGAAATCACAGAGCAAGATAAAGGTAAAGATAGAAACCTTCAAGATACCAGTAGAGGTGAGCCAGCACCCATTGTTGGTGCAGAAGGGGAATATATTGATATCCTTCAAGCCACTATGCTTTTTGGTAGAGCTCAGTCAGTTAAAGAAGAAAAACAAAAATCAGAGGCACAAATCCAACCACACGCACAAATTCAGGGACAAATGCAGAGATATCCACAGAGACTTGCACAAATCCAGCCACAGGATTCACACAGTCAAACACAAGGGCAGACAGCAACACGGATGCCACCTCCCACACAGTGGCAAGCACAAGTGCAGTTACCTGCAAAACCTCAAACGCAAAGTCATCTTAGACCCAACGCGTCTGCAGAAAAAGGACCCCCATCCACTTTCAGTCATTCCCAACCGCACCACCCTCACTCTGACTTCACTGATCCCTCTGAGTGTGTCCGGACTGTGCATTTCTCAGAGAAACCCTGTACTCCATGCATGAGAAGAAAACAGGGCGGGAAGGTTTCCAGGGCTCAGGAACTGAGGTGTCGATACAGGGACTCCTACCAGGCTGCGCTGCAAAATCCCGTCACCTTTGGAAAGGAGAAAGAGAAGGGAACTGCATTAGCTGTGGTGGAGGAGGATGGTGATTTTTCACTGTGTAATAACAGACAGGGGCCACTTGAGACTGAAACAAGGGATCTGTGTTTTAATGTTCAAAGAATGTATTGTGACTCTGGGATGCAAAACCACCGTGCTGAAGCTGTTTGTAAGGAGTCGGGAGACTATGACACAACTCCGTATTGGAAACCAGGAGATACAAACATCACCCCCTGTATGGATTACAGGGGAATAAATGCTTGTCAATTTGGTGAGCTACCAGAGCAGACATATGATAGGACCACAGTGCCATTTAGGGAACCACTGGATGTAAAATCTGCCTATGGCAGCACACATAATGTGAATGGAACAAATTCAACAGTAGAAACACAGATGACCAACGCTAAAGCTCAGTCGAGCTCACATGATACTGCACAGTCACGTGTCTCCACCAAACACCACGGATTACCATTTAGTTCTAGTGAAATTTCTGGGAAGCACGTGACCCTCAAACCCTGCGAACAGCTGCCAAACAGAACAAGTTCTGCGGGGAGCCCTTTCACAGCATCACAAAACAGACAAGTATGCACATCGGATAAAAGGTGTTCATCCCTCTCCACTGCTGTGGTGGACACCTCAGAGAAGTGTGAACTGGTTATCGTCGATGGTAAAAATGTCAGGAGAGAAAATACCAACTCCTGTGCAGAGATTCCCCAGCTGCATGTGGTTAAATGTAAAAACAGCACCGCCTTCAGATTAGTTTCACCAAAGATCAACAGGAGGAAGATGGCTGTTCCAGGTACACACTTAAGTCATTCTTCCCTGTAGTTGTTTTTGCAGTCGTTTTTGCTGTTGTTAGGTTCATTTTATTTTATTTTCAAACTTTCTTCAGATGGTGATCAGCCTGGCAGCGCTTCCATAACTAGTAGAAACAGCCAGCAAACACAGAAACCATCACAGACAGATACACCTCTAGTGGCAGGGACACAGAAGACCTCCCGGCCTCCCTCTGCTCGTCCTAGACCTGACCACTTACCTCTAGGATCTCCAGACCCCGGAGCCCACCCCCTCTATCTGGGAGTAGCATCTCTCACAGGTAAACAATAAATAAAATAAAACGCTACCCATTAAAATCCATGTGCACTGATTGAAGAATCATCTTGGGACATTGTTGCCCTTTCTCACAAATACCACTGTAAGAAATACTCCATTGGGTTTATGCAAGTATGCTTTCTGAGTATAGCGTGCAGTAGGCGGAACACCAGAAGTCCACTAGCTAGCTGTGGCTTTACTAGACTGTTGGGTGCAGTTACACATCAGACTGCTTGATGACCTGACTGCACCTCTGTTGGATAAAATCTAGAAAGGTTCAGGGCTGCAGTGTAAAAGCATCAATATAAAAATCTCATTGCACGAAAGGGTAACTCTGCTATCTAATATATGACATTATTTCAGTGTGAGAGTCTGATTTTATTTATTTATGAAAATAAATATTTTATTATCTTTGCTCTCATAGAGAACCTTTACTTTGCAACATTTGCAGTGTAATTCACTTATAAAGTGTTGTGTTTAACTTGGAGGCATCTAACAGTGTGGTTTCAGAATTCAACCAAGTGAATTCTACAGGAAGATGTGAATGACCCTGATCGGGTCTAGTTTGTTTGTCTTTGGTTGCTGCAATGTGTTGTTGGACTCCTCATGTAAATGTGAAGCAGGCGAAGCACACTGACCTGTAGTTAGAGGTAATCATGCAATGATGAAATCTTAAATATGAATACTGCTGCATAACCTATTACTCCTAATAGAAGACTTCACTACTATGCATTGTACCTAGAAACGTTGAACCATCTGTTTGCTTCTCTTTTTTGATTATTATTATTCTAGACTTTCGTCCTCGTCCTCACCATGTGCTGCTATCAGTTAGTATGTCCTTACTATTTTGTCAGCTGCAGTATTATTTTGCAAAGTTTTTCTCACTTTCAAACTTTTGAAAATATATCAGCTCGTTTGTGAAAACCCTCCTGCGTACGCAACATATTTTATTTTTATTTTTCTCCTCACCTCTCCTTTCTCTTACCCCTCCAGGCGGCAGAGACAGGACAGGCAGGGCAGTAGTTGAACTGTATGGTGACCACCCGGGATGGCGAACAGCTGTAACAAGCCAGGAGATCTTCCAGATGCTGCTGTACTTCCACTCTATTACCAGGTAAGAAATGAATAAATCATTCAACCAAAAGCTTAAAATAGACCCACTCTACATTCACAGACCTGCTGGAAAGCAGGAGTTTTCTCATTTATGTGGTTGTCTCCGTTTAATTTGTAGAATTTCTGTGTGCTAGTTGGCATGTTTGTTTTTGTAGGACAGAAATCAGAGACAGTGGGATGACACTAGTGTTCGATGCGAGGAAAACTAATCCTCAGCCGCACCTCTATAAGGCTTTGATGACTCTTCAGGTATGAAGCCAACAAACTTTCCTTATTACAGTTTGCTACAGCTGATCACAGGTAATTGATGTTTTATGTGTTAATCTCTGGCTGAGTGCTGCTGTTTGCAGATCATAAATACTGGGTGAAAGATCAAGTCCTAAAATGCATCAGCACCCTGCTTATTTGCAAGAGAGCAAGAGATGACATTAGTTTTCAGTATACATGTGTTGATTTATTTGTCATGATTAGCTCAGTGGAGTGTTAAACCGTTGCAGGAACAGCGCCCCCAAGCAGTGAGCAGTTTGGTTCTGCTGGTGGACAAAGAGAATAACTTCAGACCAGAAAGGTGTCCAGGGATACAGGTCAGCTTTTTCACTCTTTACATCCATTTTTAACAGAAAGCCCTTGTAAAGCAGCTCAGCACAAACTCTAACCCAGCTCACTGAACATCTGTGTGTGTGTGTGTGTGTGTGTGTGTGTGTGTGTGTGTGTGTGTGTGTGTGTGTGTGTGTGTGTGTGTGTATTACATCCCATATATGTATATATTATGCATTATTTCTAAGAGTGCAAAAGCATGTGTGTCTAGACATGCAAATATCTTACATCTTGAGAATCTTTGCATTTACAATCCTGTTCCCCACAAGACCATTTTTAAATTTTGTGAATGAAATCTAATCTCGGATATGTGTTTGCATCTAGCAAACAATATTTTCTTAAGTAAAAGAGTAAAATATGTCATATTGCATGACTATCAGCTGTTGAAGGAAGAACAGATCTTTAATCAAAGATAATGATCATAGTTTTCTTTATCAAATGTTTTGTATTCAGGGGTGTATAAGATGAACTAATTATAAAACTAAATAGATCAAAATGATCTGCTGTTGATCTTGTAAGGACAATCACCTAAATCAAATACCAGCAAACACACGAGAGGTCCAAAGTTCCAGTTTTGTCCGTGCGCTAATTAGTTAAAATTAAAGCAACAAATGTAGAATTTAAAGGATTTAATAAACCAGATTACATACAAATCTACAGTGTGTCTGCTAAAGGTGATAAGTGAACAATCTCCTGTGGTTAAATACTGAGCAATGACTTTAATATGTTCCTGGTAATTTGACAGACTGATATAGTGACATCAGTGAAATCTTTGCTGAAGCTGGCGGAGGCGAGTCAGCTGAGTTCACACCTGGATGGGACACTGTCTCATGGTAACGTTGACTGGAAGGAGCTACATCAGGTGAGGCCGTCACATTATGATATTAACTGTTTCCATTTGTCCCTGCCTGTCTGCCTCTTCACTGCTTATCCACATCTTTTATTCTGTAGAAACTCTTCCCATTTGTCTACGATCTGCATGTGGCCTCCAGCCTGCTCCTGAGAGCCATCAGCAAGCTCGAGGAGCCCCGGAGGACAGATACTGTACAGGTACTCGAACACTCACCTTTGACTGATTTTTCATTTTGTTATTTGGACGTTGGAAATTGAGGTTACCTTCTCTTCTGTAACTACGTCTTTGTTTGGTTTTTATGTAACAGGGTGTGCAGCAGTGCATGATAGACCAGAGGACTCTGATGAGGGATGTTCTGGAGGACAGCCGATTGGTCAGCCTGCAGAGAGAGGGTGGAGCTATCCTGGCTAGGCTAAGGAAGGAGAGGGACCTCAAATACCCCCACTGCGAGGACTTTAGGTAACCACAAATCATCCTCATGCTATGATTGCAAGTGTAGAAAATCCCAGCTGTTGTCCTACAGTCTGATTCCAGTTTTGCTGTGAAACAAGTGTCAGTATCTTTTATAACTGGCAATTAAACATTGTTAGAATAACAGAGTGTCATCTTAACATCACATTTGCCGTTGTTTATTGAATATGAAACAACAAGTACAGGAAAGAGCATGAGGCTAGACACACTGATTCATTTATAAGTAAGCCAAGTGTTTTCATACACTTTGAGTAGGTACTGGCCTTTATCTTATCAGGTAAGTTACATTAAAGTGTGGTCTCATCTTCATTGGCGGTGCTGGAGTACATGGAAATGTTTAAAATGACATTCACTACTTTTATCAACTTCTTTCTGAAGCCTTTGATGTTACGTTTTCCTCAATACAGTGATGCAGTGGACTCTGTGACAGGTCTGTACAACCACGTTGAGGAGCAGGCTCACGTCCTCGTGCAGCGGTCCAACGTGTCGCTGGAGCACCTGGAGTACCTGCTTCAACTCAGAGAGATGGAGGGGCACTTCACACAGGTACGTTAACTGATGTTCTGTTTACTAAGGTTAAAGGTTTCTTATTTGAAAAGGTATTTTTAGACTAAAGTTGGTGTAGGTCCTGCGATCCTGATGTCACAAAAGGCCACTGATTCAGCAAGGAATTAGGTGGCTGTGATGAAGTGTAGAATTTCAGGATTTTTGTGTGTAAATAAATGAAAAGTATAATTTAGCTGTAATTGATCATATAGAATATAGTGTTAAAAAGAAAAAATGAGGGCTTGTGCAAGATTTCCTCTAGTTTGTGGCTTTTAATATCACTGCATTACATATTTAAATCAGGCACTGATGGTAAATTTTCCTCGCATCGAACACTATATATATACATATATATATATATAACAGGTCATATACAAACAGTTTATATTTTATTCCTGCTCTCTTTTTGTTATAATGTGAATGACAAAAATAAAAAATATTGGACACTAAAACGCTTTAATTAACTCAGTTTAGTTACACCTGAATATGCATATGCACACACTGGAGTCTGCACATATTCAGTTTTCTTATATGCTACATTACCAAATACATAATTTCTGTGTCTCCACCCCTCTGTAGATTCAGCAGTGGTTTAATGAGGAGGGAGAGCACCATCTGCTGGAAGCAGAGTCAGTGGAGGACTCTGGAGACAGAATGGAGCAGATCCTCAACAGCTTCACTGGTTTCCTAATTGAAGCTAATGTCAGTCTAAGATTTTATTTGTGATTGCCGCTCTCCCTGCATTTGTGTTTGTTTGTGCAGCTCTCTGAGTCTCTCTTTCTGTCCCCCTGCAGGACCGACGGCACCACGCCATGTCTTTGGTGTCAGAGGCCGAGCAGCTTCAGCAGAGAGGGATCTCCTACCCAGAGACTGAGGCGTTCAGGGATTTTGTCTGTACTTTCAAGTCAGGCCTGGAGGACTTCCTGTGCCGAGCAGAGGCATGCGGCAGAGAGCTGCAGATCATGGTCAACGTGTGCGATTTTTGTGAGCAGGTTTGTATTTCAGACTTGTCGCAGTTTCAGGTATTCAGTTTGCAGTTAGCGCTCTCATACTACATGTTTTGCCTGTTTGGGAACCCCAAACTTTGCATTTTGTAACATCTGACTTTCTTGGTTAGAACTACTTAAAAAAAAAAAGTAGTAAGAAGTCTTTTTTGTTTACTTTAATTTAAATAAACATTTCTTTTATAAACAGGCAACAGCACTGGCCAGTGAATGCATTGATTACCTGGACCAGTGTCAGTCCAGAATCCATGCAGTGCAGGACCTTGAAAGTGCCTCACAGGTTAAACAAAGAGACACTCTGCTCCAAAACCAAGACTCTAGTCCAAACATTGCATCCCTTTGTCAGTTTGACATCCATACAGAGCAAGGCTCACATCCAGCCACCACCGGTGTTTCCCCTTCATGCACTGACAGCTCCATCCTCCAGGCTTTCCATGACAGGTTCCAACAGTTCAGCCCGGAGAAATTCCAGGAGGTAAAGGCACAGGCCAGCTTCCTGCAGGGCTCCCGGGGGATGCGTGTCTGGAACTTTGCCTGGCTGAGATGTCAGGAAGCCTGGCAGCAGCTTCAGGAGAGGATGCAGAATGTGGATGAGGTTTATCACCAACAACCAGATTCTAGCAGCTGGTGTGAAGGTCATTTTGTTGACGTGGTGAGCACTAATGTTCAGACAACTTCTCCCGGCGGCCATAATTTGGTGGTACAATCAACCCCTGGGCCTCGGCATCCGCAGTGGGAAAGCATCATTTCAGGAGCGGTGGATTTAGGAAAGAGAAGACTGATCCTGGGCAACAACTGCACTAATTCAACAGCTGTAGCCTGCTGTAACATTATCGTTAAACCTGAGGATTACAGTGAGGCTGGAATTTACCAGGGGTCAAAGGTCGCTCCACAATCTCCTCATAGGTAATATAATTTCTTTGGTTGTCTATCCATCCCTCTTATTAAAAATTTAACTCCCTTTGATTTCCAAAGCAAGTCTCACACTCTCCCGTTAGATAATATTTGTAATATTTGGGAGGATTTCTTTGTGTAATAATAATTATAATCCAATTATAATAATTGTAGATGCCTTGTGCATTACGTCATGGTATACAAAATTCAAACAAAAAATACAAAATACAAACAGTGTTTTGGATCTCCACTGGCATAAAAAATAAAGATTTAGGGATCTGACTAAACATTTAAGATGATTAAGAACCTTAAAGGCAGTTTTGAGCCATCGTTTTCTGTAGCATGGCCATGCTACAGAAGTAGTAACAGTGTGTCTGTGTCATTTTTATACAGGTCAGAAAGGAGAACAGAAAGAGAGGCGAGGAGGAGACAAATAAGCAGAGCAAGGAGCGAGAGAGACACTGCCGCTCTGTCTCAGTCCCACACTGTCGGCTGCCAATGGTTTCCATGGGGACGGGGTCTTGGGGTGAGGTCAGCGAGTCAGGACTCATGTACCACAGGAGTGGCAAAAGCAGGATCATCTACTCCTCCAGAGCAGCGAGTTCGAACCCCATCATCTTGTTCCCACCACGGTCAGCCGTCTTGTCGAATCCTCCAAGAAGCTCAGAAGTTTCAGATCTCCCGCCATGGGAGCTTCTGCTCAGAAGACTCCTGCATGAGCGACCACGGGACTGTGGGGGGTAAAGGGACTGCATGCTGCAAACACTCCAGCCTGCCCATTGGGAGAAATGAGGGGAACTTTGGTTTAGAGAGTCCACACGGGAGTGCCAGCCGCGCCCTGTAAGTCTTCTGTGTGTGGGTAAAATCATTATGACTTATAGAGAATAAGTAATATTTAATTTGACTCATCTTGTGTGGCTCACGTGAGTCTTTCATGCACTCTTTTCTGTCTCTAAGCTGGCAATAAGGAGCTACAGGTACTGTCTGTTCACTTTCCCTCTCTTTTTTCCATCTTTGCATCATGGATGGATGGAACGGGCTTACTGAGCACAGACCCTCAGTGCTGCTATTACCTCACTGGAAATGTGGGATATCTTAAATACTGTGCCGAGAAACTTTGTTTGCAATAAATGTACATTTAACCCAATGCAGAAGAAGTTGGGGAAAAAATGTAGGTTTGGGATTAAATATTTATCTGTGCCCAGCAGGTTGTTTCCATAATTCATGAATGCTGGCTTTTTTCTTTTCTTTGTATATATGTGGCGAAAGCAAAATAATAATGTATCTATCTGAAATGGGAAAGATAGCTGAAGATAAGCGTAACAAAGAGAATATACAGTACTGTGAAAAAGTCTTGGACCACCTCTCATTTCATTATATTTTGCTTCAAAGAAGTTTGTTGTATTTTGTGTGGTTTTGATCAAAGGTTCTCCTTAAAAATGTGGGCTAACTGGACAAGTCGGGAACAAAAGAAGAAGTGGTAGGCCTTGAAGGTATCCTTACAGATGGACAGTATCTGAAAGTCATGTCCTTAAGAAATGGGGGGAAAAAAATGACACAGGAGCTGAGAGTTGCATCTGGCCCTTCAGTTGATCCATCTATTTTTCTCTGAGGCCTCATAAGAAAAAGGTGTCAGTGGTTAGGATGGCTGTTAAGATGCCATTTGTAATTAAGAGAAACAGGGAGGAAAGGCTGAGGTATGAAACATTTTTTAGGTTGACAGTGATCCCAAACCTACTGCCAATGCAGTAAAAGCATAACTAACACACTGGTACACAATCATTCATTATGATAACTCAACATTATTGAAGCAGTGTGAGGTCATCTCGACAGAGAACTAAACAAAAGTCAGCCAACATCCAAAAAAGAAAACACTTTCAACCTTTCAACCTCAGAACTGTACACACAGATTTTGCCTTATATACTGTATTCCCATATATGTTTGCACGTTTCAATAAACCACTGCACCTATACCTATATTTGTAGGAAAATATAAAAAAAATAAGGGCTGGCCAAAGACTTTTACACAGTAATGTAGTTATCAGGAGTTGTCTGTCCTTTTTTACCTAAGCATTTTAGCATTGGTTTAGAATATTTTGTATGATAATATCCTCTTGTCACCAGGAGGCTGCAGCGTGTCATGGAGGAGTTGGTGTTCACAGAGAGGGAGTACGTCCGCTCCCTAGGCTACATCCTCACCCACTACCTCCCCCTAATGGACAGACTAGACATCCCCCAGGACCTCAGGGGCAAGCGAGGGGTCATCTTTGGCAACCTAGAGAAGCTTTATGATTTCCACAGCCACTATTTCCTGCCAGAGCTGGAGGCCTGTCCAAGGGAGCCTGCAATGATGGCCCGCTGCTTTCTCAGACACGTTAGTAACAACTCTGTGACTGCGTTATGCTTTTTCATACAATATTTATTGTACATAATGTTTTTACTTCTTCTCAGAAAACATTTTCACTTTACATTAAACTGTATTTTTCCACAGAGTGAGAGTTTTGGTCTATATGCTTTGTACAGCAAGAACAAACCTCAATCAGATGCCCTGATCCTGCACCATCGCCATGACATCTTCAAGGTTAATTTACATCTTCCTGTCAATGAAAAACTTTTAAAGCAGTTTTCTAACTTAATGATCTAAAGGAGATTTACTGGGAGGCTCGGGGGTAGCAGTATGTTTAATAATGCACTCTTCCAAGGTATATAAGAACAGCTCCCACCATTGTCCAACAGCTACAGTAGGAGTGTTCGTGCCATGCTTTTACTTTTTAGACTTACACTCTACCTTTTTTGTTCCTTCACAGAAGAAGCAACAGGAGCTGGGAGACATGATGGACCTTTCATCCTACCTTCTGCGCCCTATCCAGAGAATTAGCAAGTACAGCCTTCTGCTACAGGACATGTTAGCTTTGGCTGGCTCATACAGGTCAAAAGATATAATGCAGGATGCACTGTGCACTTCTAATATATGCACACAAAGCGTGTCCGGCCCAGCTGTGTATGTGCCTGACCTGACAAGCAGTGAGAGAGAGCGGGAGAGGGCCGAGATCCAGGCTGCCGCAGATCTGATTCGATTTCAGATGCGTCATGGCAACGATTTACTCACCATGGATGCCATTCAGGATTGTGATGTAAGATTTTAAAACGGTAGGCCGGATTAACTTAAATCACAGTTGTTGCATGACAGTGACAGTTGGTTTCCCTTTTTTCTGTCAGGTGAATCTGAAAGAACAAGGCCAGCTGATTCGCCAGGACGAGTTCACGGTTTTCTTCAGGAAGAAGAAATGTGTCCGCCGCGTCTTCCTCTTTGAAGATCTGATTCTCTTCAGTAAGACCAAGAAGACAGACATCGGAAACGACGTGTACATCTACAAGCAGTCATTCAAGGTCTGCACATATCCTTGCCCATCAAAGGGTTGTCGGAAGCTGAACAGTCAACCCATTTTGAACCTTAAAACACAATTTACAAGGAATTACACGTCAATGCTGCTTGAATCCTCAAGGATGAGAAATTTCTACATCTCTTTCTATTTTCTCCTTCAGACAAATGACATTGGGATGACTCATAACTCTGCTATGAGCGCTCTGTGCTTTGAGATCTGGTTCCGGAGGAGAAAAAGTGAGGACACTTACACTCTGAGAGCCTCAAGCGTGGAGGTGAAGAAAGCCTGGACCACAGACCTGGAGAGGATACTCTGGGATCAGGCTGCTCACAGCAGAGGTTGTGACAACATACTGTCTTTATTAAGCATTTGACCCAGTGCATGAGTTTAACAGGTTTAAAAACATATTGTGAATCTACGTTTTGTTCCAGAAATGCGCATGCAGGAGAGGGTATTCATGGGAATGGACCGCAAGCCATTCATGGATATTCAACCCAGTGATGCTGCGATTTGTGACCGAGCTGTCAGCTGTGTTGTTACCGGCAGAAGTAAGGAGCTGCACATACAACATACAACATACAACTGAATTCCACTTCATCTATCAGATATAACATAACAATTCAGAGTTCTCTTGCAGTCTTGGTGTTATTTCCACCCTTTGTACCATAGTTGTAGTTTTTTTTCAGTTATTTAAAAGTTTAACATTTAATTCATCCATTTAACCCCCCAAAAGGCTTGAGGTTGACATTAGGTTGTAATTATTATTGTGTCATGGCTCTGGGGATGGTTAGGAATGAATTGAGTTGAAAATCACTATAATCCATTGCAAAAAAAACCCAAAACCCATCATTCCTTGGTGTAACACCACCAAAGTGTAACATTCCAATTGGAATCTTTACACTAGTAAAGATCTCATGGATACATGAAATCTGATCAATGGCTGTATTCTGAAACATATTGGAAGGTTTTTTTTAAGTTAAATGTGACAATAAAGGCACTTTACGTGGGTTGGGGTAAGTGAACAGTCTCATGTCATGTCATTGAATAAAATAAGTGTTTGATCCCCAAGCAAAGCCTTAGCACTTGGTGGAGAAACCTTTGCTGGCAACCACAGCAGTAAGATGGTAGTTGGTCACCAGGTTTGGACACATATCGGGATTTTGGCCCACTCCTCTTTACAGAAACTCTTAATCCTTTATCTTTCTTGGCTGTCGCTTGGCTGTCAACAGATTTTGTATATGACTGAGGTCTGGAGACTGGCTAGGCCACTCCACGACCTTAACATGCTTCTTTAGCCTGACAGTATGGGTATGGTATGAGGTGTGTCAAAGATTTTACACCCATTGAATCATTTAGATGTTCACCAGCAAACATAAGATGGGCTTGTACTGCCCAACTACCTTCAGATCCTCCATTGTAGTTTGGACTAATCCACCACCTTTCTCATTATCATTCTCACCTAATGAAGCAAGATCCTGCATGGAGCTGCAGACTGAGGGCAACTGATTGCCATTTGTATTTCTTCCATTTCCAAATAATCGCACCAGCAGTTGTCATCTTCTCACCAAGATTCTTGTTGATTGTCTTGTAGTCCATTCCAGCTAGAAGTTCTGCAATCTTGTCCCTGATGTCCTTTGCCAGCTCTTTGGTCTCGCCCATGGTGGTGGAGAGGAGAGCTTTATACACATAACAATTTGAGATCAGGAGTATCTGTAATTAACTGATAAATACACTGATTGTAATCTGTGGGAACCAGAAATCTGGCTGGTTTGTAGCAGATCAAATGATTATTTCCTCCACTGTACATGTATCACTTACAAAGCTATTATAATTGCAGAAGCGCTCAAATACTCTCAAAAACAACTTTTTTTGTATTTTTATAAAAATCTTTAATCAATTGTTTTTAATCAATTGCATATCATTTCATTCTTCTTGTTCTATCACATCACAGATAATTTTGTGGGATGGGGGGGCTGTGCATCATTTGTGTCTTTGTTGTACTAAACAAATTTTTATAGCACTGATTTTATTGATTGTCCTGACATTTGGTAAAGCCCACTAATCCAGCTACGGAGAGAATACTTTTTTCATGTACATGTACTTCAACAGTCCTCATTGCTCACTAATCAAGCCCATTATTGTCTCATTAATATCTATGTATGTCGTCAGTCCCTGTGGCGTGTTGTTCACACAGGGGTTTAGACTATCCCCGACCTCACTCCATTGGCTCTGGCAGCACCACCTCCACCACCCTCAGCCAATCGTCTTCCTCATCCGGCCGTGGCTCGCTGCCCCCTGCTGGACATCCTGGGAACCTGTCACAGGGCGTGGATGCCAATCCAGCTGTCTGCTCCTCCCCTGACGCTGTGACTGACAATGAACTCAACAATCATCACCTCCACCTTAACTGTGAACAGTGCGATGATCGCCATCCACTGAGTGAGTTTATTTTAAGGTTTTTGTTCCCTATAGACAAACGTGTTTGTTTGCTGCTGACTTTTTAACTTACTAGTACTCAAACAGTAAATGACTAAATGATAAATCAAAACTAATCATATCAAAATCTAATCACGTAAAACCACCGGAGGGTTTAGGTTTATTTTTTAATTTGGCCCCATCTAGTGGCACAGCAGTGTGAAAAACTGCGGTGCTATCTTTACCAGGTTTCTATTTGTTTCTTGAACATCACTATGAAATGTGAACTTATATCAGTTTGATGTCAAAAAACCTGTTTTCTTTCCTTGTAGTGGACAGCACAGAGTCTTCTGAGGAGTGCACGAATCTCTTGAGCAACTCGGAGCACAGCTGTCTGTCTGCCATCAGTGGCGAAATAGTGGACGACGACTCCTGTGTATCCCAGAATTCACAGACCTGTCGGACACCCAGCCTGAGGCGAAGCAGCTCACCGACAGCTACCAGAAAGAAGCCAGGTGTAGCTCCCAAACCTCCACGTCGCGCTAATTCTCAAGTGCAGGTGAAGGTGTAACAAAGCAACCTGGTAAATTAGTAAATGAGCTGGTCTCAGCGTTTCTCAGGTTGTTTTTGTGGCTCAGTTCATTAGCAGGTCTGACGCAGCAGTTTTCCAACATGAGGATTCAGTGTCATTAAGAACTTAAGTTATGCAGTTATGTTTTGACATTTTTTTACATGCTAATATATTTGAGTGGTTTCTTGTTTTGCAGGGTGATGCACTTATAATTGGAAAATCAACAGAAGTTTAATATTGAATCCCCAGCAGAAGAAAGGCAGGTTAAAATCTACATTTATGTCATTTTTTGTGTGTTTTTATATTAAAAAAGGATACTATTCATGTGCATGTGGTAGTGCATACACGCAGGGGGGACAGCATTTAAAATTCCTTAAAAAATTAAGAAACCAAGCCCTAGCTTGAAAGACATACACCATAAAACTTTCTGTTGTTAAACCTTTAGATTTGAATAACAGCAGCTAACCTTATGTTGGTCATTTTATAGTCTTTGAAGCCTAAGGACACTTCTTAAAGAAATAGTGACAGATGTGTTTATATCAGTGGCACATCATTCAAAATAATATGTGCTCTTAATATTTTTACAGATTGGACTTCAACTCAGGCTGGTCAGTCCTGCTCCGGTCACCCAGCAGATGGATGAACTATCAGAATGAAAAATATTATGTACAACCAGACTTTGCCATTTTAGAGGCGTTTGGGGTTTGTTTTTGTATGTGTCATACCTCAGTCACTCAAATGTGGTAAATTTGATCATATGAAGAAGATACTGCTGCTAAGCTGATGTCACACATTCACCATGAAGTGTGAAATATAGAGCCGTCAGTGGGAGTTTTTCAATAAGCAAAATCAGATATATGATATGAGATGTGTCTTAGTCTTTTTGCCCATCAGAGTCATCCTAATGCCCCCCAACGCAGGTTTTACCTTTATAAAGAACCAGGTATCTGCTGTTACAGCTGTGGTGGATTAAAATCATAGCAAAAATATGCAGTTGAATAGGAAATATTATACCTGCTGCCTCACATTAGGTCACCAAAATTTCCAGAAAAACATTCTCCTGTCGTGAAAAATTACTATTATATATTTTAAAGTGTGATTTGTTTTTTCTGCTGATATCTGGAGGTGGTGCTCTTATAAAACAGCCCCTTGGGGTGACCAGACATCAAGGAGCCATTCTATGACAGTACAAAAGTGTAGTTTGTGTTTTAGGGGATACATTTTAAAATATGATTTGTATGATCTTCTGTCCTGTACAGCTTCTACAATTGTTGATTAACAGGGATCATAAAGAAAAAGGTTTTATTTACGGCTGTCTTGAAAGTTAGCAGCTCATGTGAGGCAAACACCAGAGCAGCATGTATAAACCACTCCAATCTAGAGTATTTAATGCTTATTTTTCTCTGGTCAAAGTCAAAGCATTGCTTAGGAATTAAATCGCAAATGTGTATTTTTGTCAGCTTAACCACATTGTTCTGCCAATACACTCGCACAGAGCCCAGTACTCCTTGGAAACTCAGGCTTAACGTGAATGGGGTAAACTGAGAAATGTGGATACTGTATGGATTGAAATATAAAAGTAATTTAATTAATCTACAGTAAATAACATGCGTAAATACATTTCTGTTTCTTCTGTACTGTAACCTTTTGGGGGTCCTTTTACTGCCGCTGTATTTTTAAACTGATGCTTTTTACCTGTATGCCTCTTAGTAATCCTACACCCACCGATGTATCTTTGGGGACAAACTAGTCGCTCCTGTGTTTTCATATCTTGATTTGAATGACTGTGCGTGCAGGAAAGCAAGAAAAGCTACTTCATAATAAGCAGTGAATAGAATAAGGCCTTAATCTTACAGGCAGAAACCACTTACCGTCTAGGGTCCACTAAGCATTACATCTGCTCCATGTACCAAGTTTCTCTTTATGAAAACGACCATTAAAACACATTTTTCACATTTTTGAATGTGTTTTCATGAGTGTGGTGTACCTGTCAGTCATGTCTGGCACATAAGACACCAGGTAGGT
Organism: Oreochromis aureus; assembly: GCF_013358895.1. Lineage (NCBI taxonomy): Eukaryota > Metazoa > Chordata > Actinopteri > Cichliformes > Cichlidae > Oreochromis > Oreochromis aureus. The sequence continues at coordinate 24,569,193 of NC_052961.1, read as the reverse complement.
CCCATCATGGTTGTCACAGATATTTGCTTCTTGGGCTTCCCGTCTGGGTCCTTCAGGAGAAAACAAAAACTGTTACCTAAATATCAACACTTTGGTTACATTATTGTGCGGTCCACGTTCATGCGCTCACAGTGATCTGCACTGCCAGCAGTCCCTCACCTGCATCTTTGGCATCAATGTTGAACTTCACTGGCAGAGAGCTGGGCACTCCAGTGGTTTTAAGGCCGGATCCACTTGCACGCACCTTGCTGGCATCATGGGTGGGCAGCACCTTCACCTTGGAAGCGTGGACAAAAGGGAAGAGAAGAACAACACGCTCACAAATGAAAGGAGCCTCATTTACAGAACCCAGTAAAGCACACAAAGACTTTTCCATTTTTAAAGCTGGCCAGAGTGCAACACTGTAACATGTAACACCTAGAAGGTTCAGATGGTTGCAGTACTTTGCTCATTTGGATCAAAAGTTTGGGGGAAAATCTTTCATTAAATCAAGTGATTGTAATGCTCTTGCTTCCGTTGTGTAGTTAACCAGCTTTTCCTTACCTGTGGTAGTCGCGTAGAATGACGTCACTGACACTGGTTTAATATGAAAACAAACTTTGTCAAACAAAAAAAACAAAACAAAAAAAGAACATTTTAGGTTGTCTAAGTGACTTATATGTTACGTTTAACCAGAGTAGCGAAAGTCCGCGGTGATCTGAAAATGATGTGCCGGGAGTTGTGCCGTTCTCGGCGGCTTCAGTGGCCCTCGAGCTCCCGGCTAGCTATCGAGCTGGTGGGTAACAGACGTCTCCGAAAACGTCGAAGCCCTTTTGCAAATATGCGATATGTTGATAAACCGAGCAGATATTTGATGTTTACACAGCTACTTTCTCGCCTGAAAATATGTTAAAAGTTTATTTTGTGACCCAGAAAGATTAATAAGAGTAATTTTAAAACTTAGTAGCGGCCGCCATTGTTGGAAACTGGAGTTTGGCTGGGCCGCGCTATGAACTCTGGGATATGGTGGGCCACGAAGGACACACCCGAGCCATCCTTCAAAGATACCTAGGGGCGTGTTTATAGAAGATAAATATACCAAATAGGTCCGCATTTTTCCGGCCTGAGCAGGTGGCGCAGAAGTAAAGTTCGAAACCACTCCTTCCCTCGGCAGCAGCTAGTGGGGCTCTGGGGCTGCGCTTAAAGAACCGGCGCCCCTGACTTTTTTTTTTCCCTTTTCTTTTTTCTTTGCGGCAGGCTGCCCGCCATGCCCAACTACTCAAAAATAAATTATGAGCATTTATTAAATAATGATGCTCTATAAATATGTTGGATTGTGTGTCCACAGGTGTTTGTACTTTGCGTCGTAATAAAATGACGGTAAAAGGCTCCGCCCACTTCCTATCCATGTCTCACCATGCAACGACTTTGTGAATGGACTGGAGAAGTGTAGTGGTAGAGTCCTCCGTCAGGAATAAGATATGTGTGTCGACTTTTTATTCTCCCTTAAAATTATTATGCCATAACGCTGCACAGAGCAGCTCTGCTAACAAAATAAAACAAAACTATGTTGTTTTGTGCATAACAAAGAGCTCACAATTGTGCAGTCAAAATGTAAACTAAAAGACGCCGAGCATAATAACAAAGACAGATTTCACAGCTGCTCTGTTCCCAACTTCTACCGCGTGACTGACAGCCTGGAGTTTGAAATCCGCTTTGTAACCATGTCTCTGAACAGGTGCCATTTATGGTCCTTATACACACACAATACGGTAATATTACGTTGAAGCACAGTACCTATCACTACAGTGGTGTGATTCAGATATTCAGCCTTCAGACCACCAGCCACTCTATCTCACACAGTTCTACTCAGCCTGGGTGACAGAGAGCAGCTATCTCATCCACCCTGTTTACAAGAGGAGCCTTTCCAAAGACACTGGCTTATCGGTCCATACAGCGGCAAGGGCAAATCTCCACCTGCTAGTTTCTGCACAAGCTTTTATCACACTGGACCCACCGTTTACAGGTAAGACCATTGAAATGGAGTTTCAGCAAGTGTCAGTAATGTTAAAGTGGCTGTGTGGAGTAGCACAACCACTGCTACTATAACACTTTTCACATGCATTTGTACATATTACAATGTCTTTTACCGTCTTTATGGTGCTAGCTTAAAGTCATGCTGTAAATGTTAGCTTATTTTGTAGTGAAACATATTAAATCAGTGTCTCCTAAACATTTATAATCAGGTTTGAGTCTGGCTGCATTGACTTTTGAAGATGCAAATTTAGCATGATGGCTGATGGTGCTGTGTAAGCTTCTACTTAACCTTCTACACTGTCAGAATAGCAAAGAGGAGCACTGTTGCTTCATCCTTAATACTTTAGAGGAGAACTGGATTGCAAATCAAAAGGTCCAAAGTACTGAAATTGTTGGTCATCCTCTGTGTTGCCACGGTCTTCACCCTGCTGTTATTAGGTCTCATCTCAATAACATACATTTCTATACAGCTAAGCCTGATGAGCGATGCCTTGTTGGCTGACATTTATGTCTTTGAGCGTGAGAACTTTAAGAATTGTAAAACCACATGAATTTGACAAATGTCCTTTTAACCGTCAGCTCATAGTGAAGTACACTGAGCCACCCTGAGCTATAATATCAAAATAGAATAGAAGCTGCTACCTTTGTCAAGAGTGGCTGGATCTGAGTGCATACTTGTCAATGGAAAATTGTACTTAGTAGTCAGTATAATCTTTTAATGATATAAGTTTCCATATATGCTTCGAGGTGTATAATCGATTGTGTAGTGATAGGATGTGTGATCTGTAGAAGGCTGCAAAGACTTTTATGTGCATTCCAGGGTGTTCTGGCATTCAAACTCACATCCTGGGAGCATGGGAAAAGGGCATACCTTCTCTTATTGTGTTATGATAGGATAAACGTATCTATGTCTGTTTTACTCTAAGTGCATTTTGTTTAGATGAACTGCTGGACTTCCAGACCAGCAGGTTTAGGGAAGTCATTTATGGGGTCACACTCTGACCCCCCCCCCAGCTTTCTTGATGAGGAAGAGCAGCTGTGCTGTGATGTCAGCTTCAGCTGCCCAGCATGCACACCTGAAATGTTGGCGGTTTCAGTTGATGGGAACAGAAAGCTATATCACTTTCAGCAAAACGAAAGGTGCTCATTGTTGATGTTCTTTGTTTTTGTGTTTTTATGCATATATTTATAAAAACCTTCCATGGTTAGACTTTATTGTTTCTCTGATGTTGCTCTGATGACCGTGACTTTTTTGATGGCGTTTTTGTTGCTGAAGACAGCAAAGTGTCTGCATTTGTTGTGTATATGAGATAATAGTGTATATGAGACACACTTGACAACAAAATTGATTAGGATGTGAAAAAGCTACCAGATACAAGTTGTCAGCAAGTTATGGCTGACTAACCACCCTGCCTTACATCACTCTGGGCTAATACTGTAAAAAGCAATCATTAGTTTTCTTTGTAATATCAGATCATTTGTTTTGATAAATACATAGTTCAGTATCAGGGTTCATATGAGCTATTTTAGCAGTAATTTTACACCTCCACTATGATAGTATTTAGCTGTTAATCATGTTAGCAAGGAAGCGAGTTTGTAATTCATTCTTAATTGTTTTCTTACAGGCAGGGTAACGACATGGTGATAAATGAGTGTGTGGGCCATCTGCTGAGGACCAAGAGCTCAGGACACTCAGACGGGGGCGTCGCAGCAGGAGTCACCGTGCTCCACAATCCTCTGCTGTTGTGAGATGTCACACTCCTGCCTGCACATACAAACCACAGTGAAGTCAAAGTTCCACCTGCACCTCCACCTGTTCTTGCAACAGCAACACTGATAGAGGTGAGACAGCAGAAAAGTCCTTGTTTATTTTTTGTAATAAGTTAAGGAATTAAGTGAAGAAGAGTGATTAAATAAATTGTTTCTTGCATTTTTGATTTAACGATTGTGTTTAGGATTATTTCAGAAACATGTTTAGAGGATCTTTGTAAGCCTGTATTTCCTTTAAAAGAAGGGAAGCACTTCTTCATTCTACAGAAAAGGTGACACATTACAGATGAGTTCATAAAAAGTGTCTCTGTCACTTTTTCTTTTTTACTGGAACAGCATGGTAAAGTAGGCCTAGGCTGCCATCTTGTGGCAGTGTGTTGTTACTACAACATATGAAATTGCGTTTCTATTGGAAATATAATTCAGCACCACCGAGCCTAAAATTATTATTGCCTCAAAGGGATTTATACTCTGAGCTATGGGTTTTTTGTTCTTTTAAATGTTGTTCTAAGCAGCCAACAAATTGTTAATGCATGATTAAAGTGAATTGTTAATTTATGGTTTCTGGTTTTACTATAAACAAACTGGGGACGCTTGTGTTTTCTTTCTTCCTCAAATGATCAGATAAGACTTGATTAAAGGAAATAATGCAAAGGCATTTTGCTGTGTTCACAGAGGGTCTTGGGGGTCTGTATAAACAGAAAGATGTTGGCGATGGTGTGTATGGATTTGAGTATTACCCCACCACATCTGGAACATATTCCACGCAGCTACACATGGGCATGCAAACAGTACAATAACTGGAATACTCCAACTTGCCATTGTGACTGATCATTCTATGCTCTGTTTAGTCCCATGGAGGCTAAGATTGGCACTGAGGCTGGCCAGCAGAAGGTGAGGGCCTGGGGTCCTGGACTGGAAGGAGGCGTTGTTGGTAAATCTGCTGACTTTGTGCTGGAGGCTATTGGAGACAATGTTGGTACAAGGGGGGTCCTGAAAGCATGTGCTGATCAGCTTCAGTTTCTTCTCTGAAGTTGCTCTATTTCTCTTCAGGTTTCTCTCAGACCAAGATTGAATGTGATGACAAGGGTGATGGATGGTGTGACATGCGCTGCGGGCCCACAGAACCAGGTGAGTATGCTGTCCATGTGCTCTGCAACAATGAGGACATCCAACACTCTCAGTTAAGATTAGTTTTCATGATTGTTGCCTCAAGACCTGAGATCATGGTGGTGGGCTTGTGATGGACACACTTTTCATGGCTGAAAGCTCTCCTGTAGAGGCTAAGCCCTCTCGATCAACAACACACCTGCCGCTAACTACGTGTGTCTGCCTTAAATATCCTCACAAACTCAAAATGTGACCTCTAGCACCAAACACCTGCTGCAGTTCTTGGTGTCAGAGGTGACACACAAGGTATCGGGTTTTAGGTGCAATTACTTTTTCATATAGGACCAAGTATGTTTGGATCGCTTTTTCCCCTTGAAAACTGCCGTTTAATATTACACATTCTTGTCTAATATTATAAATGTATTGATCTGAAACGTGTAAGTGTGACAAATATGGAATAAGATACGAAATCAGAAAGGAGGCAAATATTTTTTCACAGCGCTATAGTCTGTAAATGATCTTCTTTGGCTGTAGTAGATCTTTGACTTGTTCCTTTTTTAATTGTTTGTTTAAAACAAACAATACGTACGGTCCAGGCTTTCAGAGCAGTGGTCTGGCTGTTGGAAAACCCACTGAATTCTCAGTTGATGCCAAGCAAGGAGGAAAAGCTCCTCTGAAAATTATAGCCCAGGTATATCTGGCTTTGTATATGACCACAAATATGTTAAATATATTGCATGTACTTTATTTTTCAGAGTATGAGTCGCACTTAAAATCCTTTAATTGTGCACCTTATGTATGAATTCTGGTTGTGCTTACTGACCTTGAACCGATTTTATGTAATACACGGCGCTCAAAAATCTGTCAAAAAATGTTTTAGTACGACTTTGGTAAGCTACGAAGTCGCACCGCTTGATGGATTGTCGGAGCGTCACGGTTACGTAGTCAGGAGCCTCGCGGAGTGATACGCACTGCGCTTCAACATAATATTACTGTATCGTGTGTGGATAAGGACCCCAAAATGGCACCTGTTAAGAGACACATGCTTACGAAGCGGATTTCAAACTCAAGGCTGTCAGTCACGCAGTAGAACATGAGAATAGAGCAGCTGCGAGAGATTTCAACATTAATGAATCAATGGTACAGAAGTAGAGGAAGCTAGAAGAAAGAGTCGAGTAAAGTTTGACTTATCTGACTGTTTTGTTTCGCTTAATGCGTTTTATAATCCAGTGCACCTCATGTATGAAACCAGACCTGTTCATCAACAGTGCGCCTTATGGTCCGAAAACTACGGTGTGTTAAATCTGATTGAACTAATCCCTTGTCTTCTGCACAGGATGGTGAAGTCAATTCTGTGGATGTCCAGGTTAAGGATAATGGCAACAGCACATACACCTGCACCTACACCCCACGTAAGCCTGTGAAGCAGACTGTGATGGTCTCCTGGGGAGACTGAGAGTCCATTCAGGGTGAGTATGCACTCACACACACTCTCACTTTCACTCTGGCGTGCAGGGTTTGTCTTTTCTTCTCACTGAAAAGTCTCTTGAGTTTTGGTGTTTGTGCCCACAGATGAATATCGGAGCAGGCTGTCATCCAAACAAGGTGAAGGTCTCTGACCCTGGAGTGGCAAAGACGGGCCTCAAAGCCTTCCAGCCGACATACTTCACTGTTGACTGCTCAGAGTCTGGTCAAGGTAAAGCTCCATAAAACTGTGTGTGAGAGTAAAGAGCGCAAACATGTTCTCATGTCAAAGAAATATTCCAAACAACAGTAACATGTTTAGAAACAGATATTACAGGGAAACTTATTTAACCCACCTGCTGTTTGAGGCTAAAAATGACTGTAGAGCATTACCTGCAAAGGTAACATGCTAACACAGCCTTTGTCCTCTGCCATCAGGACAAAGGCTGTTTGGGTTTAGGCTATTCCAATGACACCGTTCAGGGTCAAAGTGGATCCTTCTCAAGGCAGAGGGACCAGGACTCAGCCGCAGTGGTAAGAATACCTGTACTGCCGGTGATGAGTGTCATGATTTTCTAAGTTTTGTTATTCTATGTAGATATAAAGAGTATACAAATCATGACAGGAAAAGCTAAGGCATTAACACAGGAGCCTTTGGTTTGCATGTTACTTTTTCATGACACTGACCTTTTGTGCATCTGTATCCCTTTCTTTTTTGCTGACTTGCTTTCTTTTATACTTTTTATTTGTTAATGTAAATTAGTTGTTCTGTTTCTTAAATTTTCATATTCAAGCTCAGTAGGGTTGTGTTGTTTCTTTCCACTCTGAATTAAGGTCTAAATGATTCAGTCATGTGAGGAGCAAAGAGAGGAAATGCAGCCCTTCCTTATTACACACACAACATCCTCACAGATACAGACACTTACTGTGCTCCTACATATGTGCATGATATATTCTGATGATAACATAAATTTGCAAAAACTTGATTTTTTTAATGTTATGTTTCAGCTGTGTTCTTCTGTTTGTCTGTTTGTTGTTTTTACAGAAGCCATTTCAGTCTTTTTCACTGAGCCTATATTGACCATCTGACCTGTAAGCAACATGAGGAAAAACTCATCAGTCCTTTTATATAACCTAATGTTATTGAGCTAAAAACAAACAAACAAAACTTGGTGTTGTAATTACCTACCCTTAATTTGATAGTCAGTGGGATGTGTTCCTGTTTTGCATTGTAAAATGTAATTTGTACTTTTATGTTCAACAATAAATTAATATATGATGTAAATGATTTGGGGAAAACTTGTTTTTGTTTTTATCTTTAAATTTAGTGATTGCTGAGTAAGCACTGATTGCTTTAACACATGATTTACTGGTTTAGGTTGTGAAATGGGTCTGTCACAATGCTAGATGCAGAATGAAAGTTTACAAAAAAGGAAGGAGTGTTGTAAGTCTGTCTGACCTTCATAACTAAAAACAGAATTACCGCTCCTCACAGCAGACAGATGGGGGTGTCCCGATTAAGTTACACATGCTACAAATATCCCCCAGGAGCTGTTACACTGTGCGGTCTTTAACCAATAAGCAGCAGCAGCTGAAGTGTGACTTTGCAGAGGGAAGGGACACGAAACCTGCTGCAGATATGAGCCAAGGTAAGGCAGAAGAAGAAAAAAATCCCTTGTATCTGTGGATTTTAACACCTGCAGATTAAGATGCAACTTCTGCTCTTTTTAAATAAGTGTCACTTTAAATGTCACAAGTAAAATGTGATGAGCAGGAATGGTAACTGACATTAGATCTGGAGCATTAGGTAACGCTCCATCTGCACTGGGAAATGCTTTGCTGATGATTTTATATGATTTATTGTCTCTGAAGATACTTTTAGTGGTAGTTGTTTTGCCTTTGACAGTTTTGGACATTGAGCGCTATGATCTGGACATTAAGAGCAACAGCAGAAGCCATCACACACAGCTGTGTGGAGAGGAGCGTTTGATCGTCCGGAGAGGGCAGCCCTTCAACATTATCTTACACCTGACTGCTGGCAGCAAGGACTTCAAACCCGGTGAAACAGGCCTCACGCTCATCATTGAAACGGGTACTACTAATTATTGATTGTACGTACATGTGTGCGCAGTGTCTTTGAATGCATGCATGAGTGAATCAGTAGTTATTTAGGGTTTATTTGTCTGTAAACCGGATTTGGATTTACTCTTTATGCCTGTGTCTGTCTCTCCAGGTCCACTACCAAGAAAAGAATCAGACACTAAGGTTACCTTCAGTATAACTGACTCCACAGTGGACACTGACTGGAGTGCGTCTGCCACTTATGATCCCTCTGGAAACACACTGTCATTGTCCATCTCCTCTTCCCCTGATGCCCCCATTGGGGTCTATTCTCTGACTCTGGACCAAAATGGGAAGAAGACCAGTTTAGGGCAGTTCACTCTGCTTTTTAATGCTTGGTGCCCCAGTGAGTACATGAAGTTGTGTCCAATTGATTTATGATAAGTTATTTATATTTTGGGTTCAGTGTCAGTCCCTTTAAACGTTGTCCACTACATTTATATAGTATGTGGACACTATAAAATTTTCTAAATGGACAAATGTAAGGCCGTAGGGCAAGAATTGGCCCAGTGAAGACTCCAATCCCAGATGGATGTCACTGGAAAATATGAAGGAGTTATAAAATTTCACTGTATTTTTATATATTTTACAGCTTTTTCTGCTAATAAAACCCTTTCGCACAGTAATACACAAACAATAAGATGACAGAAAAGGTCTTGTTTACGCTCTCGTCTACTATAGAATTTTTGGTTTAAAAAAAGATAACATTTTCATCAATAAACAAAAACTTTATTTTTTTTAATTACTGGGCAGTGAGCTACCAGAACTTTTGTTTACATTTCTGATGTAGAAAACTGTTGTGTGCTGTAAAAATTACACTCCTTTGTCTTATATTAAGAGATCTCAGGGATTAAATGTGTAGTTAAATGTCTTTACACTGACAGAAAGTGCAGTTTCACTCGTCCGGCCTACTTAAGATCAGAGTGGCGTGTATGCGGCTCTCAGTGTTAAATGAGTTTGACCGGCCATGGTCTAAATGTTTTGGTGCGCCAACAGGAGATGCTGTTTACATGCACAGTGAGACAAAGAGGCAAGAGTATGTTCTAGCACAACATGGGCAGATCTACAGAGGAATACATAAAAGAATCAAGGGGACACCCTGGAACTTTGGACAGGTATCAAAAATGCCATAAATCAACAGATTAAGTAAGGGTTGTGCAAACATTTTGAAACATATCTCCTTCTCCTCGGTTCCTCTGCAGTTTGAAGCAGGAATATTGGACATCTGCCTGAAGATTCTGGATGAAAACCCTAAATTTGTGTCTGATGCTGATAAGGACTGCTCTGCGAGGAGAAATCCCATTTATGTGACCAGGGTGCTGAGCGCCATGGTAAGTCTGCTTTTGTGTATGAAGGTTGGTATGTATGAAGGTTGGTTGTGTCTCTCCTTCACTTATGACTCATTTGTGTTTTTTTGGTCTCGTCTCTTGCACTCAGATTAACAGTAATGATGACAGGGGTGTCCTGGTAGGAAACTGGGGAAAGATTGAAGATGGCACTCATCCGGGAGAGTGGATCGGCAGCGGGGGCATTCTGCATCAGTGGGCAGAAAGTGGTCCTGTCTGCTACGGCCAGTGCTGGGTCTTTGCTGCAGTTGCATGCACAGGTTGACACATATTTTCAGTGCTTAAGAGTTTGCTATCTATTGGTTTGTTTATTGATTGGTTTAGTTTAATTCAGAGTAATAATATAAAGTTAAATAGAAAAAAAATGTCTCTGTTTTTTATTTTCAAGAACAATTAAAATAAACCAATAGTTTGTGAGAGCATGCGAAGGCTACAGAGAATCTGTTTCCTTACAAACATCTTTCATCAATCCAGGGTCTTTTAATTAGAGCCCTAAATTTAGTCTCCTTTGTTGTTCTGATTTGCTTTGTGTGTATTGTTTATCTCCGATGACAAACTCTATCTCAGGCATGTGCTTCATGAGCTGTGGCTGCTCTCTCTGCTTCAGTGTCTCGTGCTCTGGGCATCCCGTGTCGAGTGGTTACCAACTTTGGATCAGCTCACGATACCGATGCCAACCTTGTGATAGAAAACCTGTATGATGAAGATGGTAAAAGAATTTCTGGAGGTGATTCAATATGGTAAGCACACAATCATGATTATTACAAAGCTGTTACATATAAGTTGACTATATGTATGTCTTGTTCAGTACATTCTGCTTTATATTGCCTCTGTTGTTATCTATCCTAAATGCTCTGATTATTTTATGGTTTGAAAATTGGTTGCACTTCTTTCATTTTTTACATTTTTCCAGGAACTTCCATGTTTGGGTGGATAGCTGGATGACTCGTCCAGACTTGGGCCAGAAGTTTGATGGGTGGCAAACCAGTGACCCAACCCCACAGGAAACAAGTGAAGGTGACAAAGAAGACAAGAAAGAAACACAGCTAAAAATATTTGTTAAATTCTTGAAAAGGGGGCAGGAGAAGCAACAATAGTAGAACCAGGAAAAGAAAAGGCTGCTGTCAGCAGACACAAGCTGCTCACTAGTACCTCTAAAAAAGACATTACACAATCAAAACTCAGGCAAAGCACAACATGAGTTCACCACTCTCAGGGCTGGCCCACACACTGAGATCAAGTGGCTCTTCATGAGCTTTTATTTTAATAGGTGGATGATTGGTCCACTGAACTCGGTTCCTCAGTGGAAAAGTGTGACAGCTGAGATCAGGGAAGACACACCCAAGACCTGCCAGGGCTGTAACTCAATTGGTCCTAATAAGTTAAACTCAGAGTCTAACTCAGAGTGGTTAGTTTTGTCTTCTGGCGCTGGTCATGGTTTTAGGCATCGTTATGGAGTAAATCACGCCTCTGACAGCACTGCGTGACCTGTTCACATGATTCAGCTCACATGTGTTCTGGTCTCTCTGACACGAGAAAAAATGTTTTTCAACACAAGAGATTCAGCCTTTTGTCCTCTGTGTACATGACCATTACTGTGAATAATCATTTTTTATTGCTGTTACGCCGACATCAAAGCCTTATTCTGAATGTGCGTCTTCATTAATGTCTGTTAGGTGTTTTCTGTTGTGGACCAGCTTCACTGAAAGCCATCAAGGAAGGAGAGCTGACGCTAAAATATGACGTACCGTTTATTTTTGCTGAGGTGAGAAAATATCCTCTTCTGTTTAGCTGTGATGCTTTTATTGGTGATGCGGTTAGTTTTTTTAAATTATTATTATTTTCAACTATCTTAAGAAATACTGTGTGCTTGTAAATGAAACCATTCCCCTCTGTTGTGGTAAAAAAAAAAAAAAATCATGCCATTGTATGTTTGTTCTCAGGTTAATGCCGATGTTGTGGACTTGGTGCTCTTGTCAACTGGACAGTTTGTCAAGTTCAGTGGATCCACAAAGTCTGTTGGATGTTTTATAAGCACTAAAACCGTGGGCTCAGATGACAGGCGTGACATCACACACCAATACAAATATGCAGAAGGTACTGCAGAGTCACATGAGCAAAACCATGCAAATCCAGACTGCAGATTGATTTAAATCTCTCTCTAGAAGAAATTGATTTTTTAACATTCTGACATTGCGTTGTTGCCTCTGTCCCATCTCTAGTTTTCTGTTTTTGCATTTAATGTTCACCCTCATCTGTTTTTGTCTCCTTTCCTTGGGCTTTGTTGTTTTTTTCCTAGTTTAGTTTTGCATGTGGTATATGTTTCTTTGTTCCTCACGAGCTTCTGTTCTTCTTCTTCTGTTTAACTGCTGTCCCTATACCTGTACTCCAACATGTCACATTAACTATTTAAACAAATTTGTGGTTTTAAATATGTGTTTCCCCTAACAGGAGAATGGAGCCCATGCTCTTGTCGTAAATCTAGCTTAAAATGCGAAGACATACTGTATTTGTCATCCCTGGTTGTTCTTTCAGGCTCTAAGGAGGAGAGACAGGTGTATGAGAAGGCCCAGCACCACAACAAGCTGCAGCAGCGAGGAGAAAAGCCAGGGCTCCATCTTAAGGTATTTTACTGTTTATAATTAGTGGATTGGGCAAATATTGTAAACATATTTAAACCTATTGTATCTGTATAAAAATAAGTCATAAAAAGAACCTACTGGACATTATGAGAAATCTTCTGAGAGGATAAGTCAACTGTGTCTAAACTGTGAATTCACTCAAGTTAAAAATAATCAACACAGGTATGACAGGCATAAAGTGTATATGTTTTTCAAATATGGGCTACACTTATATTTGTAAAAGTGATTCATGGATATGACACAGGTACCCTAATTGACTTTTCATCTGCTTATTTAAACATTACAGTGATTGTGTGCAGCTTTTCCTTTTATTTTTTATTTTTGAAGTAACTGGAATTATTCTAGGCTAAAAGTAATCTAAAATGCTTTTTTAACTGAATTTTAAAAAGAAATCATCTTTTAATTTGCATTTAAGATCAAGCTGGCTGACAACATGATGGTGGGCTCAGACTTTGAGGTGTACGCCATCCTCACGAACAACTGCATGGAGGCAAGAACCTGCAACTTTCTCTTCTTTGCCAGAGCAGTTAGCTACAAAGGAAAACAAGGAGACAGCTGTGGAGTTGCTTCAGATAAGGTGGAAGTACCCTCTGGAGAAGGTTAGATCTGATCTTAGAGCAAAGTGAATTCAATGATATGACACATCTATGTAATTCATTATTAAGGCCTCAGTGATAGCAAGGCCACATTTGTGCCTTTGTCTAATTTGAAAAACTCTCAGGCTGAAAGAGCATTAAAGTAGTCGTAGCATTTTTCATGTGATTTCAGAAAGACGCTTGTCTCTTAAACTGGAGTATGAGAGCTATGGGACAGCAATAACATCTGACAGGCTGATCCAGCTGTCAGCCATCACCATTGACAAAGAGACCATAGATTTTAATAAGGCTGAGAAGACCATTGTGCTGGATGAGCCAGATATAAAGATCGAGGTAAGGATGAATGCACATGAGAAAGAAATACATCAAATTACATTTAAATTAAATGTATGTTATTGTTTTGAGTTGTAGCTGCATGTTAATAAGTTAATATGCTATTAAACCTGGTCATGTGGATAGCCTAGCAGTCCAGACTCAGATTTTTTCCAAAGCTTTGCAGGCACTGATACATTTTGAGGCTTATCAGGAGTCTGGATTAGTGTTCATGTCTGTTGCAACTTGCACTGGAATAAAGTGTCAGATTTAGCTTGATTTGCTATGAATCAGGATAAATGCTGGATTGTGTTTTTCTTTAAACATAAGTCACTGTTATTTAACCATAACCATTACACTGTGATTTTGTATGTACTGTGTCCTTAAGTCAAGCCGCAATAAAAAAAAAACATTACATGTCGTCCATTCTCACTTCAGTGTTTTTAAACGGTTTTCCTTCATTATTACCTTAATCTGGCTCATGTTGAAATACTGGATTTCCATTTTTTTTCTTTTTTGTTTAAATCTTAAATTGTATAGTTGCATGTGTTATGATCATTTACACTATTAAAAATGAAACATCTATTCCTGAACTGTTCACTGCAGCTGCTGGGAGAGGCCAATATAAACCAGTCTGTGATGACAAAGCTGACTTTGTTGAACCCTTTACCAGAGCAGCTGCAGGACTGTAGCTTCACTGTAGAGGGGGTCAGCCTCACTGACAGCAAACCCATAACAGCCAAGTATGTATTTATATCTGTAGTTCCGTGTAGTAGAGGAAACTTCAAAGCAAAGTTTTAAAAAAATCTTTTTTTCACAAATGTGACTTTTTGTAATGAATCATTTTATATATAATACATGAAATAAAAGCTCAGAGAAAAGCAAAATAATAATAATCTGAGATCACTCATTGTATATTTAATGATTTTTTTTTTTAAGGATTGGAGCTGTGGGCCCCAAACAAGAAGCCAAAACCACCATTGAGTTCATTCCAACCAGTGCAGGTCCCAGTGTGCTCCTGGTGAATTTTGATAGCGACAAACTGAAGAACATCAAGAGTTTCCTCAATGTTGTCGTGAAGGAATGAGTCCACCCAGAATCCAACAGCTCCGATTTTACTTGTTGCTGTTTCAGTTTAATCACAAAAGCTGCTTAAGCAGCTTAAGATTACATATGGCCCTTCTTAAAATCTAATTTATATTCACTAACACTAATACTTCACTAATACACTTGGTAAGCTTAAACAGAATATTCCATCAAGCAGTGAAAGGCAAATACTAACATTTTAATATTAGGGGTAATTTTGGCGCTCATCTTCTTGTAGTTATATCAAATAAAACTTGTCAAAATGTTCCCAGAATAATAAGCACTGGGTGGTGTCAGGGAGGCTATGTCCATCTTTTATGTAGAGGTCTTGAATGTGTCTCCATGCAGTAGGATAACTGGTGTGGACACTTGAATATATGGATTTTGTGGATTTGTTTTTGAATGAATTGGTGGTGGTTGACACCTCTTTGAGAAGGAACATTTTTATTGATATGTGATGTCTGTGAAGTCCACATATGTATGTTGCTACTGAATGAGCAATGTAGTGTTTTACACTTACTGTTTATTATGTTTACTGGTTATTAAATGTCATCTCTCACTTCTTAAAGCATTGATTATTGAGATTAATCTCAAACTTCTAGTATTAATTGTTCTTAATATTTCTGATTGAGTACATCTGAGGTTGTGGTGCAGCACCGTATGTGAGTCCACACAGTGACTAGGGATAAATGAACAAACTTTCAGGACATCGTCAAGCACTTCTACTCAGTTAAATGCCAATAGCAGAGGTGTAGATGCATAGAGAGTTTTATTTGCACAATAATATAATTCATAGTGCGATGAAGCTTAATCACTCCTTTTTATCCTCTTCCTCAAAGGGGAGTTGCAGGGAGTTACGAGGAACAGTGTACTCAGCCATATTGTTCAGCCCGTACACCACACAGCAACTCAGTACACTGCGGGAGATCTCCATGTCACAGGCAACAGACCAGACCCCAAGCTTGACATTGTAGTATTCAACATTAGAGATGTTGATGAAGTAGTCGTAGCCCCCTACAACAAACAGGCAGTCATCAATCACAGAGATGCCAAAGTTGCTGCGGGACTTCAGCATAGGGGGCATGTCCAGCCAGGTGTTGGTGTGGGGATCCTATGCCTCAACAGTCTGCAGAGAAGCAGTTCCATTGAAACCACCTACCTACATGAGGAAAAGAGACATTTGAAGATGATGAAGCTCTAAGCAGATAGAATAGAACTTTCTTGCACACGCTGATTGTGCTTACTGTGAATATGCGGCCTGCAAAGGCTATGGCCCCGAGGCCGCTGCGCCTGCTGCCCATACTTCTGATCAGTGTCCACTGGTCGGCTCTTGGGTTATAACTTTCAACCGATGAGAGACACTCAGTTCCAGTGAAGCCACCACAGATGTAGATCTGGAGAGATAAATATATGTAAGGTACCATGTAGACAAGTATACAAAAACATGAAATTAATATATAGCACACATTTTGAAGGACACAGATAATACTGTATGAAGTGATGACAAAAAGCTGTATTTCTAAATCGGCAAAGTTGAAACTATTTTGCCTAAATTAAGTAATAAAGATGGTGCTTTATCAAATTTCACTGTATGTTAGTGATGAGTGATGATACAGCAAATGTTGGTATCAGTCCAATACCAAGTAAATACAGGGCCAGTATTGCCGATACCAATACTAGTGTAGATACAATCTAACCTATAAAGGCAGCTGTAGAAGAGAGCAGTGTCATGGTTTATGAGAATTGTCGTCAATTTGCAAATACTGAACACATTTTAATGATTTTTACTTTCCACAATAATGAGTTAACGCAATAAAAACACACCTTCCAGCATTTCATGTATTTTGAAACTGGGTTTTTCGGAAACCTGAAATGTAAATGTGCCTGTCTCTTAAACACTGAGTCAGCTTCTGCTGTTTAAATGTGATACAGCCTAGGCTATCAATAAAATAGAGCTAACAATCAATATTAAAAGTTTGAGACATTTTTCATTTTGCATGTTTGAGGTATACTCTCTTTTCATTTCCAAAAACAAAAACCAAAAAATAATTTGCACAATTCCGTACTGAGGAGAGAAACAAAATATCGATCCTATCATAGTTGTATCCATCTAATACCAATATCAGGTGATAGCGATACTATCAATATTCGGCTCGATCACCTCTACTGTGTGTTTTTCTCAAAAAATAAAAATAAAATGAAAGCAGCACCACGGTCCTAGCCCGTTTGGCTCCCTCTGCCCCCCGCCCACACACACACACACACACACACACACATACACACACACACACATAAAACAAATTAAGGATTGTACATTAACATAAAACTGTTGTCGGAGCTAATTGATATTAAAATCTGTAACATAATGTATTGTTTGGAGTTTACTCTGTTACTGTTACTATTTTTACCATTTCTTTTTGGAGCAACTGTAATCCACATTATTTCCTTAGGGATTAATGTCTGTGAAGGTTCTCAGTCATCCAGGTCATCGTAGTCAAAGTCACTGAAGAAGCTTCTCGGATGAGAGGTGAAACGTCTTCAAGCAACTTAAAGAAGTCCAGACGCTTTTCTTTGCAAATTCCTTTGACTTAGGGATTAATAAAGTATTCTGATTCTGATTGTTTCGGGATGACCTGCCATTATCCAATGACACATCTGCTTACCTGTATCTTTTGCTCGTTTCTCCTCTTCTTTTCTATTTTTTCTAAACTGAGCACCTGATGGCTTTGAACTTTTCTTGTCCATCTTCCATTGGTTTTAATTTTGCACTCCAGTATGAACACAAATCCCCCAACCCGAGGATCACCACAACATAACCTAATAGGCCTACACCTTAGTTCACATATTCACTTTGTCTAAGGTGTATTTCTGGGATTTCGCACAACCCAGGATTCAAATCATGAATACATAATAGGCTTGGATTTACATCATTATGAATGAAATGTGCTCTATTTGGAAGCAGCCGGCACCCCTCCCCTTTCGACAGGTTGTGTGTGAGACTTTAAATCATCAAACTGTAAATTATAAATTGTTATTGATCCCTTTACCCCTAGTCCTAAAGTGTATATTTATTTTCTTACTCTTCTTATATTTATTGTTTGTTTACTTGCACTGCTGTAACTGAAGCTTCGTCGTCTCGTCTCTCTATATACTGGACTGTATGTAGCGGAGATGACAAAGTTTACTTTGACTTCAGCAGCGCGCAGGCGCACCGAGGGCTCTCGCGCTCACTTTTCGCGTATAGAATTTCGAAAAAACATCGGTGCAAATTATAAGTCTGTATCATAATGTCTGGTGTTGTCGTGTCGTTGTTTTTATTTTGTTTTATTTTGTGAGTTGGTTATTAGATGCCGCTCCAGCCAGCCAGAGAATCCCCCGCCGCTCCGCCCTCTCCTCCCTGTGCCGCAAGCAGCAGGCGCACCTCACAAACGGAGGGCGCCCTTACTCCCAGCAAATGGGCGATAGAAAACCGATCGGTGCCTATGCCATTCCCAATATGCGCTGGCTGATGTCGGGGCAGCATGAGTACGAGCAATGGTTTTTTTTTGTTTTTTTTGCCGATGCCCGTGATGCCGCCCCCCACCACGATGCCGCCCCGGGCAACCGCCCGTGTCGCCCGTATCAAAAACCGCTACTGCCACCTACCTTGTGGTGGAGGGTCGTGCAGCTCGCATCACTCCGTTGCTGGTGCATGGATGCAATTAAAGTCCACTGGTTGGTGCTGGGCTGATAGCGTTCAACACTATTGAGTCTGCTGTACCCATCAAAACCTCCCATGGCGTATATGTACCCATCCATGGCAGTTACGCTGACGTAGCAGCGATATGAATGCATTGGCGCCAACTCCTGCCAGGTGTGTGTGGTCAGGTCAAACCTCTGCACAGTATTGAACTGCTCGGTGCCGTTGCAGCCACCCACACAGTACACTGATCCATCAACGAAAGTGACACCGTGATAGACCCGGGGTACTTCGCTGACATTAGGTATCTTCACCCAGCACTTTGCACCAATGTTGTAGGCCTCTATGTCATTGATGGAACTGTCTTCACTGCAGCCTCCAACAGCCAAGATGATGGAGGAGGGCAGGCGAGGACGGGCCAGAGGGTCGCAAAACATGCGGTCAGATGTGTTTGACCTGAGGTCAAACATAGTACGGAGGATAATTACTTGACACTCTTCACTATTCCTCACTATTTCATTTCCAGTTCGTGTGCAGAGAGCATCAGGAACTCATCAGAGATGGTGACGACCGCCTCGAAATGGTTCAACATGAAGAGTAAGGCCTTCATCAGCTGTGGGTTGTAGTAGAAATCTGTAAACCCCCAAATGCCGATGCAGTTCTGTGGGGATATTTGCTTCTCCATGAAGTCGCTGCAGGCTTGCATGATGCCCGATATTCCAAACCTGTCTGCTGCTATGAAAAGCTCTTGCACGTTGTCTGTTGTCACAGGAAAAACCCCAGTGTAGGCAAATTCAATGATGAGCTTCACTGTGCCAGGTGTCACATCGGGAATGTCAAAGATTCGACAGTCTGGGGCTGACCAGCGCGCAAAGAGAGCTCTGTGAGATGAGGGGGAAAAGTATTAAAAATGAGGTGTTGCGCCACCCACATGTTCATACAGCATCACGCGTCATCAGTATGATTTATTTTTTAACACCAACCCCATTATATGTATTTGTTCGTTCAAATATAAACAAAGTGTGAGTAACAAATTGCACAAAAACGCCGGATGTTGAGTCGAGTTCATATATGCAAATTGATTGGAGCTTGTTTCATAAAATAGTGCTTTCTCCTTCACGAGTAGCTCACAAATTAGTACTCCAACCATGCAGCGATACACAGAAAGTCAGAATTGACACTTCAGATTCAACTGGTGTAAACACTTGAAACTTTTATGCACTGATTTACAAACGTAAACAATTCGTAAACCGGTGCATACAAGTCAAGTTTTACATATTTCTTCACATATACAGTGTTCATATAACTCAGCTCACCAACTTCATGAATCAACAGTCAGCTTGTTCTCAAACTTTTCTCAGCCCATAATCACACTGCAGTCATTAACTCACCTGAAATACTCACTACAGTTACTCAAGATGATCTTGTGGACTTGAAATTCAGCGCCGGCCACTCAGATCACGGCGTCACAAAGCTGTTGAGCCAGGCGGAGCTCATTATACACCAAGTTATATCCACTCCTTTTTACTCTTCGATACGAAACTTTTCTCCCTTTTCCGACTTTTCAAACAGTTCTTGTCCTTGCAATGAGCTGAATGTGAGTGAATGTGATGTGTCAGAACGAAAGGTGACTTCATAGCATCACTGTGAAGAACAGACATTTATCACTTCCTTCGTACATGCACAAATGTGTGTGGTGTAGTTACAGCAGTTTGAATGTCAATGAAAGACTCATGTTTATACTACTGTTAATCAGCACATAGAGAATACTGCTCTTGATGACATTTCATTTTATAAACTTAAAAAATATAAAATATTACCAGATAAATATTGCTAGAAGCTCAGTTGACTAACACTACTAATACATAAAAACACTTTAAGACACTTTAAGTCTGAAATAACATTAGAGGTGTTTAAAAAGACAAAACAAGAGGCAAGAACACAAGAATTCATGATTAATGGAAATAAATAAATAAATAAAAATTTGAATTAGCTTCTTAAATTGAGCATTTGTTAAACTCTACTTCGAGTCACATGCAGTTTTCTGTAGTCAGGACTCTTCCTCCACCCTTACAGCTTCTAAGGAGTATGAGAAAGGGTCTGTTCCCCTTTCATCTTCCTGTGATTTTATATTGACATCCACCGTCATATCTGTAATATAATATTTAAAGTAGGGAATTTCTTAGATGGAGGATACACCAAACCTAATGAAAAGATCCTAGAAGGATAAGGTCCACTACTTAAATAACTTAAAATTATAACAGAAATGTAATCCATGGTGTCTAAACTGTTTCCTCACTGCATTAAATGAAAAGCTGGAAAACTCTGATTTGCACATATGACTTTTATTATTATTATTATTATTGTGTATTATAATTAAAACCCATTTTTAATTTAAGTATGTATATTTGCATTATACTGAAATTATGTAAAATACACACAGAATTTGTTCAAATGGTTCCAGTTTATTGGCATCCACTGAATCACTTTCATTACAGAAAAAACATTATCCCTAGTGGCAGAGTCCTGGTAGTACAGACTGATTCTATAGAGAAACACATACCACACAGCAAGTCAGTAAGAAAATATCTAAGTGTTATCTACAGTCAAGCACATCTGGGTTAAAATGTTATTGAAATCTTTCCTGGTTTTGGTTTTTATCAGATGAACATGAATTAATGAAATAATGGCTCCACTTTAATGTTCGACATCCAAAATCCAAAAGTTTATTTTGACATTAGGGCTCATGTTAAAGCCCAAACATCTGTTTTATGACCCCAGTAATGACTCTAACGAATGCATCCACACCTTTGGTTGAACAAACGCTGCAGAAAACTGCTAATTTTCACCTGCTCTTTGAAAGATTTCATGGTTCCAGACTTCCAGGAGAGGCTAATCTTTTTACTGCAAAGGTTTTACATGAACAGCATGTCTCAGCTGAGCGTTTGGAATCAGCAGATAAGCTACAGCTTCTACAATCTTTCTTTTATATAAGGAAAAAAAAAAATCACCTCAGCTGCAGCAGCAGGACTCGCCATGTGTTTCTGAAGACGCTAATGAAATGAGCAGTTTGTCTAGTTAAACATCTCTGAGCTTTTTATCATAAACTTTTTCAATAAATGCATTTTTCCTTTGTGTATCAGACAACTGAAAATTAAATATCAGTTAAGCAAAATGACAGATGGCCTTCTCGCAGAACTGTTCCTAAAAGGCTTGTACCAAAATAATGACTTTGGTAATTACCAACTTTTCCTGACCTCAATATCTAAATAAACACATTTGTTACATGATGGATCACCCGTGAAAAAAAACAAAAACAAATATGAAAGGGATGCAGGCGTGAACCTGTTGAACACGATACAGGCAGGTAGAACTGTGGAATATTTAATAATTATTTTTGATCAATCCAATGTGGCTATTTAATGTCGTTAAAGTAGAGAACGGTCAGTTCATTTCACAATAACATATAACCTAATTAATGCAACTACGCTACCCTTTTATTTAACTTTTCCAAACATGTTGTGATCAGTATATCAGCAAATGTCGTTTTGTGGCTCGTTTATCTTGACACTTCTTTTAATGACGGCTCAGTCCTCCTGATGTCTTCATTTATTTTTATTTTTGCCTTCTTATCAATTACCTTTTCAAAAGATACAGCAATAGTTTTTTTAGTTTTAGCATTTCGATGATCTTTTTTCAAACGTGCAGGATTTCATTAGCAAAACTCAAACTGTGCCTCTTTTCCACTAACGAACATAATGAGCTTCATCATATTTCAAATGAAAGCATGACAACAGTTCTTTTGAACCTTGTGCACCTTTGTATCAAAATAAGAAAAATCCTTACATACAGGAAAATAAAAAGTCCCTTGTCTTTAAAATTCCCGCCTGAATGATTGTATCCCACAAATCGCATTTTTCAGACTCTACCAAGTGTTACTTTAATGAAAGCGCTGTGTGTGGCGTCCAGTGAAACAACCAAAAAAGCAACACATACTGAAGTGGCCTGATATTTTCTCTAACTATACACACACAATCAACAATCTCTCTAATTTGTCGATAAAAACCAAGCAACTGAAAGTCAAAAAGTAAACCTAATGAATGGTACATCCTCTTCACAGTGTAGCCACAGGCTTTAGGAATTAAGAGGGCGGACAGACAGCCTTTGCTCACTGAATCCGAACTATAACTCACAGCCAGATGCTTTGACTGATACGTCCTGACCAAGTTTACGTCTAAGCTCCTCCTCCTAAATCACTGAAACTTCCAGCATTTAAAACAAAATAAAAGCAATAGGAAACTTGTTCCGAGCTGGTGAAGTGGAATCCTTGACGATCGAGAGGGTATGGGGGGAAGAAACAAACAAAATAAACAAACTGACAGAGTCTTTATTCTCCTCTGCAGAGCATTCTCATTTTACCAAAAGCCTTCCTCCTCCTCGTCCTGCAGGTTTGAATTAGCAGGTAGGCTGGCGACTGTTAAGAGGATTGACCACACGTGTCCTCTGGCTGGAGACATTTCTGTAAATCCAACGTGGAGCTGAGATTGGCTGGGGAGGAGCACACGGGAGACTTCGTTGAGGCAAAGGGTGCTCAATCGGTGGAGAAGAGGTCGCCTGCTGAGGGGAGCGGGGCCAGACCCCCAGTTACGTTGGGCAGCAGCGAAAGGTCAGGGAGACTCTGGATGTGGGACTTGAGCTCCTTCCTCACCTGAGTCACCCTCGCCAGTTTCTGCTTATACTCCTGCCGAAAACATGACGACATGCACAGGTATGAGCAATTTATACCTTTTTTAATATGAAAAAATGTGAAGCAGGAAACAGAAGAGCCAGGCAGTAAAGAAGGGAGATGACCTCTAAAGCTGGACGCACCAAAATGTCAGTAAAAAACATCAGAATTGTATGTAAACGTAAACGTCCAAGAATAAACGTCTGCCAACTGTGATAAGCAGATCTTGCTTTTTACAGTGTGCTGACTTTCTCACCTCTTTTATTTCTTGCCATGTCAGTAGAAATAAACATGTTTGCAGACAAATATAAAAAGCTGTTTTTATTTCCTCAGCTAATGTGAGTCACTGAACTTGACCTCAAACAGATCGGGGTGTTGTTACCTTTAGGTATTTTTCCTGCAGTTATCTGTGAAATAATATGGCATGCTGTATGGTAACTGCTATAATGAGTTCAGACATCTGTACTTAACTCTACACAAGTGTATTACAGGTTTTGCGGCTCCCTTTATTAATGAGACAAACACAAGCATTCAAACATCCTTTTCTAATGATTGTTGCGCCTGTCGGTGCCTTACCTCTAGTTTCTTCTCTCTCTCCATGAGTGCCTCCTTCTGGCTGCTGATGTATTCAGTGAGCATACGTGCTAACTGCCGCCGGTCCTCCAGCTCTGCGGCCAGGCGCCCGTTATATTCCGCCAGCAGCAAGCAGGCTTCATCCACTGTTTTTGAGAGCTTGTCTGCAGCCTCTTTGTCTAGAGTTGAGCCAAAGTGTGTGTTGTTAATGTCAGAGTCTTAATTTAATCCGAGGTTACTCGAGATAAACACGCTCCTCTACAAGGAGTGCTTGATTGCTATATATATATGTTCTGTCCTAATATTTTTTGATTGACTGTGAGTCGTTTTGGGAGGAACAATTCAATTACACTGAAAGCAGAGATAAAATAATCTAAGCTCAAGCTCTACAAAGAGATCTCCTGAGGCTGCTCTCTCCTTAGCTTTCTGTGGTCAGTGTGGTACACACCATAGAAGACACCTACGATGCTAATTACAGGGCACAATCTAGTTTACCTTGGCTCTTTTCCACTAGTACCGGTACCTACTTGGCTCAACTCAACTGTACTCTACTCGTTTTGTCTCATTTTTCATTATAATCAACTACCATCTAATGTGGATGGGGTCATTATAGGAATTTGGCTGAAACTGCTGGGTTTAAAAAAAAGTCTGTTTTGAATTTTGTGAAGGAGTCACTCTCATGACTCACCGAGTGACACCACTGACTTGCCAATTGGCAGCATGCAGTCTGTTAGCATGACATTTTTGGATCGATTCAGCTCGCTTGGAACGAAAAGTACCCGGTACCAGGTCCTACTATCAAAAACCATAAAAGCCGAGTCGAATTGAGCTCAGTATGCACTAGTGGAATCAGTCTTTTCTAGGGGTACCATCATTTATACCCAGGCCAATTTCATTAGTTGTTTAAAAAAATGATTCTGCTGAACGACAATTTAAAAGCAATGTCTGATTTTCTTTATGTTTTTTGTTTTAGTGTTATTACTTTTCTCAGTTTCAAGTTATTATTTTAGTTACCACTGTAGGTTGTTCTTTCTTTGACAGAAGGTTACCAACAATTTTGTCCAAAACCGAGCTGAGCTGTCCAAGCCTTACCTGTGATCTTCTCCAGCAGGGAAACATCCTGGACTTCCTGCGGCAGCGAGGCAATCTTCTGACGAACAGCTGCGTCGCCTGATGCAGCGTTCTCTAAGTCCTGCAGGGCTTTTACCAGCTCCTCTGTCTGCACGTGTGCCAGAGTGTGTTTGAAGACAGGAGACAAGGAAAAAAAGGAAGTGGGGGAAACAATAATAAGACATCAGTGAGGAGGGCAGTCCAAAGACAAAAATCCCAGCATTTTAACATGATCTGAATTAAACGTTGGCATCTTCACCAGCTGAGTTGCTGAGGAATCTGCGTTGCGAGGAGAAGTGTGGCTTCTATAGTCGTTGTCATCATCGTCCTCATCTTCCTGGATCTTTTGATAGCTTCTTTTCACTGGCTTTTTTTCTTCTGCAGAGTGAAGTTTGGAGATAACAGAACAGAAAAAACACATCATGAGGTCACTAATATGTTTCCTTTAACACCTATGATGGCATACTGATATCAACAGGATAAACACCCAAAATGTATTCACTGTTAGATAACATTTTGGGTACTTGAACGCTGCTCTTTCTGTTGTTGTGTGATACAAACTCAGTAAAATCCTGCCATTTACCTGCAAATGCAGGCATGTCGACACACATGTTGTTAACAGTGAAAGAGTGAAAAGAAAGGCTTCCTGTTTGGAGAATTATTCAGTCGTAATCAGTGTATTCACTCAGACACAGCCCACTGATACAGTCACCTCATAAATCATGACAGCTCTCTAACAAACGTCCACAAAATGTGACTTCTTTCAGCACTGGTGATCCTGGCCATGGTTTTAAAGTGAAATGCTGTGATGTCAAACGCATCGTATACATTTACATACACCTGTGACAACATGTTATGTAATAGTCATCTAACCTGAAGGCCTGGGACTGTTTGAGTCTTCTATGGCGAGTTTGAGCTGCTGGATGAAGTCGCTTCTGTAGAGGTTCCTCTCCTTCCAGATGTTCAACAGTCTTTCCATGTGCTTTTTACAGTTCTCGTCTGCATCACTGCAGGGCGACGAGAGGAACAACAGAGTTCAGCACACAATAAGGGAATAACAACTTGTTACATAAAAATTTAAAATTTAAAGACGTACAGGACATGTATGACAAAAGATAATCGGGGCTGCAGAGGTCCAGATAGGATCTGCTGTGCTTAATAGAAAAGCATAGCAAAACCACAATTCAAACAAATTATTTCCCATGCATCTACTTCCCCACACAGACTCACACACATTTACTACATTCAGGAGAGTCTAATTTGGAGCTGACTCAGAGAACACGGTGGTCACCATTAAAATATACCTGGCAACATGGGAGCAGGCATCGACGAGCACAGACTCAAAGTCTTTGGTGAACTCGGGGCCTTTCTTCTTGCTGTTCTGGATGACATCATTAGCCAGATACAGGAATGTCAGCTTCCTGCTGCTTTTAGCTGCAAGATACATGAAAAATATCTCATTTAAAACGTTAGCTTTAACAAAATTAACAAGGAAAATTCACAGAGTGATTATCAGTTTCTCACATTCAAATTATTTTGAGTTTGAGTTGCAGTTTGAGTTTTAATTGGCATATTTTCCCTTCATCATGCCCATCTCCTTTACTTACAGCATAAGAATTAGGAAAAATACACTGTTAGTCGCAATAAAACTTGATTTAGTAGCATTTCTGTTCTTTCACACCAATGCAAGCTGACCATCTATAAGGTCTTAGGGCAGGGGTGTCAAACATAAGTCCCACGGATCAGAATCAGCCTAGCACAGATTCCAATTCAGCCCACTGGACAGCTTTGGAAAATGCAGAAAGGTGCATAATATGTGGTTTATAGGTTTTCCTACTGAGAAAGACCTCCCCCATTACTGTTCATACTGCACCAAAGTAATTAAGCAACAGATAAACAATTAACTGAGAGAAAAATATATTTTTTTTCCACAATGCACTATAACAGTTTTTTTTACAATAGGTCCACAGTTTAAAAAAGGCTATTTTCTATTAACAAAAAAACAAACAAAAACAAAACAGTACAGGACAGACTGGGCTGTAAGATACCAGAAGTCATCCTACACATTTATTTCCTGAAACTAAGATAATGCCATGGATTAAATGCACAGTTAAACTTCTTTGCACTGACAGAAAGGGGCTTTGCAGTGTGCTGTACGTGGCTCACAGCGTAAAATGAGTTTACAGTCTGTGCCTATGTCATGGCTTAGAAAGAAATGCATGTATTAATGCATGTACAGTGTCCTTTACTTGTTTAAGTTACCAGCTCTCTCTTTGGCTGCAACACACAACACAAATGTGTGTGTGTGTGTGTGTGTCAGATCTCACCTTTCTTCAGCTCTCTGTGCCACACTTTGACGATGAGGGCCGAGTGTTTGCGGTGGTGGATGATCCACAGAGACAGAGTCTGGACGCTCTGCTGCGAGCTGCTCAGCTCCGACAGCTTCTTCTCCAGGGCGGACTCAGAGAAGGACGACATGCCGGTGAGTGAGTGTGCGCTTCCCTTGTGACCGGACCGACTCCGACCAGCTCTAACGCGACTGAGCCCCGAGCTATTTTGGAGAGACCCGCACTGTCATCAAAACTGAAGTTGTGCTGCTAACTTACAGACAGGTAGCATCAAACTGCTTCCCGCTCCTCCCAAACGTTACCTTCCTCCCAGCTTCCTGAATTATCGACCAAATCCGCTAAAGCAAGCCTGCGATGAAGATGAGCTCCTTTATCAGCAGCTGCTTCTTCACTCACTCCAGTGTTTGTTTACAGCACCAGCTAACGTTAGCCAACCGAGCTAAGCAGCCATCTGCAGAGCAGTGCAGCCCTGTGCTAGCCTGCTCTCCAAACAGACTCTGAATACACAGAGCTTCTGTAACACGCCGGATTAATACGTGTCAACCCACCAGCATAAAAAACCCAACGACGAAGCGCTAACGGCGAAACTCACACTTTGGCTTTGGTCGCCTAACTCATCAAAAAGACTTCTTTCAAAAAATGGCAGCTTGCACTTTCACCTCGATGTTCGCGTCGCATGGTAGTGACGCAAACAGAACCGGGCATCATCATCATCATCTTTATCCGGGGATGAAGGCTATTTTGTTCATATCGCCACTGCTTAAATAACACAGAATTTTTTAAAGACACTCAGTATCATCTGTACCTTCACGAGAATTTTGAGAAATATGTCTCAGTATTTTTGATGATTTAGAAAATATATATATATATATATATATATATATATATATATATATATATATATATGTATTAGAACATGTAATAAGGCTATAAGGGGGACTGAAAGTAATTCACTAAAGTTGTGTATTTTTGTTTATTTTTTACTGCAGTTCAAATGCATTAAAACAGGCAATTTTACACTGTCAGATCAATATTTTGATTAGATTGATAGGCCAAAAACAACGGGAAGAGGAGAACATGATTGGAGCTTTAGTTATAGGCCAAGCAGGCCATTGTTTTGTTGTGTTATGTCCAAAATGCCTCTCTTCCACTTTGCAGTTTGACCGGCTGATCTTTTAAAAGCTGTAAGACCCGAACACTTCTGTTTTATTGCACCAGTTCAACACAAAGACATGACAAACAGTTGTTATATAGGACTATAGTTAAATGTCGTACTATTTTTTTCTTTGTGTACCAAATGATTAACCAAAACGTTGCCCAATTTCAGTCTATACTTAGCTGTTTGCAATTCACTTTATGTAATAATAAAGAAGCATAAGAGTACATTAATAATGGCTGCTTTACACGTTTTTGGAAGGCTGAGAGGAAGAATTACACAGAGAGGAGTCACGTTGGTAAAGGTCAGAGTCTTACTCATAAACCTTTTGCCATGAGTAGATTTTTCTTGTGCCTGTTCTCAAGCTATGATTGCTTTAACTTGGATCTATTACTCATGCAGCTCAGTTATTAAACTGACTGCAATATGTCATTAAAAGACGAAACAGAGAGAATTTATCCCACTTCCTGGCTCATATGGATATATTAACAAATACCTTTCTGTTAAAAGTCTGCATATTGTGTGCATGCCATCAAATCTTTGTGTTTGTACAGAAATTTGAATTTACATGGCTATTTGACTGCATAATACAGCGGATAATAAAATGCACTGTATTCCTGTTAAAACAATGGTTTTTCCCTGGATCTAAGCAAATTACATGTTAGTACAACAGGTGTGTTTGACAAAATACGAGTCAAATATCAACCAAAATGCAAATTCTGGCACACCTGTACAGCCCTGCTTCATGAAGGATTTGCACGTTACAAAATAAGTGTAGCTTATAAGACTCACCAATAAAGGTCCTGAGATTATCTTAAATTGATAGTGTAATATGCAATATTATATGCATTTGGAAAGTCAGTATTTGTTTTTTTATTTATTTGCTTTTAAAGCATCCTTGAGTGTTTTGAAAGAGCTCTATTAATAAAATGTATTACTATTGTTGTTGTTAGTATTATTATTATTATTATTGGCTTTTACATTTTCAAAAATGTCCTTCTGAGTAACAAAAACTAAAGCCACAGTTTTTTCAACTGGTGTTTCCTAAATGGTTGAATTCTCTGGATCAAAAGCATCACATTTAAAGGACATCACTTTCAAATTAAACCTTTATAAGCTAACCTCCTGAGACCCTGAATTCTCATCTGGTGACATTACATTTTGGCTTTCAGCATCTTATACTTCATTCTGCTCAATAAACCGTTTTTATATAATATTTATTAAACATTGATGAACTTATTGTGTGTCACACCCTAAAATAAACCCACTGTCCCGATTTGAGGAGCTATGTTTTTCATTCTATTTTTTAAGGAAAAATACTTCCTGTTCAAAGTAGATTCTTAGTTTTTGTGCTGATCCAGACACGCTTTCGAGAAGCATTATTTCCATGTAAAATTTAACAGATATTTTCTGTTTTATGGGCAGGTGCTTTTCACTAAACACACATCTTGTGGAATTTAACAAAAATAATATCACAAAATGTACTTACAAAAAGTATCCAGTAGCATCCTGTAATGTTGCCTTCATTTGTTGATAAATTCACTTTGTATCTATGTATGTAATGTATGTACCAAAATTGCAATATCATTCAAAAGACAGGCTTCTTGTCAGATATTTACCCAGATGACCTGGATGTACTTTATGGATCTTGCTTGAGAACTGTTGTTTAGAGGCTTTTTCCACCATAGCATTGTATATCACAAACCTCAGAAGCCATAATTATAATGTTATCCAATAAATAAAAAACTAAACAGGTTAATCTTTAAGATTAAAATTTAATCTTACAATTTAAAATCCTTGAACACAAAGCCTTACATTGGAAAAGACTATCAGCCTGAATAAATGTGTTAAAAGACTTAATAAAGTGAATCTGCACTGACTCCATGTTAGTGGTCAAAGATTTATGAAAAAATCACTGGTCTGCCTCTTCATGACTTTCATTTATGCAAATCATTTCAACGGGAGGAAAACTCTAATGACAACAAATTCAACATGCAAAGTACCTTCACTCAGTAAGCATTTTTCAGAAGGATGGAAAGTCCTCCCCTCTGCCAGCCCACACTTTTAAAATGAGTTCCTGATCTGTTTTTGCACACCACATTGAGCTTCCACATGCAGATGTGCATAAGCTGACGCTAAAATATGAACATGTCTGTTACTGTGCTACTTTGCTTGGGCTGGTTGATGCTGCAGCCAGCAGATGGGAATCTAGATCACACCACTCGCAGCCAGGGGATGTATCTGCAGGGGGACTTCTCCTTCGCTGGACTCTTTCCTCTCTTCTACACTAATGGGCTGGGTGGTTTGCCTGCTCTGGTTCCATGCAGAGAGTGAGTGTTTCTGTTTTATTAGACAGAAACCTGTTAGATGCATTTCACTTGTGGACCAGTTTTTTTTTCAAACTTAACACTCTTTTTTTTCTTCTCCAGAGGCAGTCCCAACAAACATGGTTTTCATCTGTTGCAAGCCATGAGATTTGCTGTGGAAGAAATCAACAGCAAAACAGGGGTGCTTTCTCTCCTACCAGGAGTGAAACTCGGCTACCAGATGTACGATATTTGCTCAGTACCGGCCAGTATCCTGGCCACGCTGGACCTGCTCGACCAACAGTACAGGAACATTTCTACCCCTGGGGCACAGAACGACACTGCCTTTAATTCCAGTGATGCTCAAACATCTGTGGCTGTGATTGGGCCGGACAGCAGCAGCAACTCTTTCACCCCTGCTGCTTTACTGGGGACTTCTCTTGTACCACAGGTAAGTTAATACCTGGAAGTCTTTGCTCGTGTCCATGAATTATTTTACATTCCACATTCACATCTTAAAAGAAACTCATTGCTCATTGTAGATCTCTTATGAAGCGTCAAGTGAGCAGCTGAGCAACAAGATATACTATCCATCTTTTTTCCGCACAATTCCCAGTGACAAGAACCAGGTAGCTGCTATGATCCAGCTCCTGGTTCGTTTCAACTGGACCTGGATCGCTCTCTTAGGCAGTGACAATGACTATGGGCTTCAGGCCATGAAGAGTCTGTCCCAGGAAGCATCCAGCTACGGCATCTGCATCGCCTACCAAGGAGTCATCCCCTCTGCCACAGATGAAACAGTCCAGATCATGAGGAACATGGTAACGGACTTACTGACAACCCACGTCAATACCATTGTGGTCTTCTCCAGCAAGACGAAACTCAGTGGCTTCTTCCCATTTGTACTCGAGCGCAACATAACAGATAAGGTGTGGATTGGGACGGAGGACTGGTCAGTGGCAACTCTTATATCAGGCATAAGTGGAATCAACACAATCGGTACTGTGATCGGTGTGGCCGTCAAACCTATATCCATTCCCGGATTTGAGGAGTTTGAGAAAAAGATAGTCGAGGCTTCAATGCAACGCGCCAACGCTAATGTTACCATGAGCAATGGAAATGACTGCCTACAGAGCATGGACCTGTACAGCCTCGCCAGAAATAATTACTCTCTGGAGGAATATGACATCGCCTCTGCCTTCAATGTGTATAAAGCTGTGTATGCTTTGGCTCATGCTCTGCACACTACACTTGGTTGTGATGCCAAAAAGTGCAACAAGAGAACCGTGTATCCGTGGGAGGTGAGTTGATTTAAACTGATGTTTTGGTTTGGTTTGATTTGGGTTTGTTCTTTACATAATTCTCATTTTCTGTCCTCTTCAGCTTTTTCAGCAGCTAAAGCATGTGCGATTTTCCCTGGAGAACACCTCTGTGTACTTCGATGCAAATGGAGATCCACCCACAGGATATGATATTGTTACCTGGATTTGGAGGGGCACTGACTGGTCCCTGAGAGTAGTGGGCTCCTTTACTCCAGATCCAATTACCCTGACAATTGATGCAGATCAAATTGAGTGGTGCGGAAAAGAAGGTTCAAGAGCAGTAAGAGCAACATGGTGTTTTGGTTTGTTTTATAGTTTAAAAAAATCTGAAATATTACAAAAGACACCACAGAAAAGTCATTTCAAAGATCAAACATTATAATTTTCATTTCTCATTTAAAAAGGTTAAACAAATATGCTTTTGATGTTGTGGTTTATGTGCTTTTATGAGCATCTGTTGTATAACATTTATTTCTTCTGTTATTTTCTGCTCTCCCTTTCAACCAAGAGCTAGATCTATTAGAGATGACCTGTTTAAATAAAAGCTAATCTATAATATGTCTTTTTCTTTGGCTGTGTATAGGTGCCACTGTCCATCTGTTCTCCACCCTGCCCAACAGGCCACAAGAAGTTGCTGACAGGGCAGCACAAGTGCTGCTTCGACTGTCAGGCCTGTCCTGCTGCCACATTCCTCAATAAAAGTGGTAAACAAAGAAAAAGGAGCAGTAAAGCACCTGGTTAGATAGAAAACAGAGAGGCGGGAGGTGGAAAGGGGTTTCCTTGATCACATATTATCTCTATGGAGCAAAATGAGACTGAAAAGTGAATCTGAGATCTTATGATCTCATAACAAAGATGATATAAAATCTATCTTTTTATTATAAAAGCCAGTAATACATATGTGTCGTTTATCAGCATCATCAGAGGTGCTGATTGTATGTAATGCAAATACAAACCCCCCAAAATCATAAAGATATCCAAGAAATAAAAGTTAAGTTGTTCTGCTCCAGAAGTCAATATAGAGTTCAACACGGGATACTGTCCATGTGGTAACTTATTTAAGATTTCTTCCAGTGAACAAAGTGATCCATGTTGGAACAGAGCGCCATTATCTGTTGTTGTGCGTAAAATTATCCAACAGGTGGCGCTGAAGTCACATTCTAACGCTGGTGCCAAACAGCCCTGAAAAAGCAAAACAAGGGCCAGAATGTAGAACAACAACAAATCACATAATATATGATTTCCAGCAAATGCTGTGTGTTTGACTTTAAGTTTCAGAGTTGGGCTGGTGAGTCTGAGCTCAACCAACAGTGGACACAACTTGTCCAGCTTTTATATCCTAGGTTTTCTTCAAGCTGTGCTTTTTCTCTTCCTTAGATCCTGTAATTTGCCAGCCGTGTCTGCCGGAGCAGTGGGCGCCCCCGAGCAGTGAGCAGTGCCTGAACAGGACCGTCCTGCTGCTGGAATGGGACGCCCCTCTCTCCATTGCCCTGCTCTTCTTTTTCGCCACCTGCCTTCTCATGATCTTTGGCACTGCAATAATCCTCCTGCTCAACCTGAACACACCCGTGGCCAAGTCTGCCGGGGGCCGCACCTGCCTCCTGATGCTGGCAGCCCTGACTGCAGCCACCATAAGCTCTTTGTGCCACTTTGGCCAGCCATCGCCTCTGGCCTGCATCTTCAAGCAGTCTCTATTCATGGACAGCTTCACTGTGTGTCTGGCCTGCATCACTGTGCGCGCCCTTCAGGTTGTCTGCATTTTTAAATTTGCATCCAAGCTGCCGCCAGCCTATGACAAGTGGGCAAAAAAACACGGGCCAGAGTTCACAATTTTCCTAGTGTCTGCCATCATCCTGATCATTTCCGTGCTCCGTGTGGCCCTCGACACCCCCAGGCCTTCCATGGATCTTGAATTCTACGAAGACCGCATTGTGCTCGAGTGCAGCAACACCCTCTCGGTCGGCTCTGGTGTTGAACTTGCTTATGTGTCCATGGTCAGCGTTCTCTGCTTCACTTTCAGCTACATGGGCAAAGACCTGCCAGCCAATTACAACGAGGCCAAGTGCGTGACCTTCAGCCTCATGGTGTACATGATCTCCTGGATCAGCTTCTTCACCCTCTACCTCATCAGCAGAGATTCATTCACCATGGCCGCACAAGTGTTCGCCACACTCTTCAGCGTCCTAGCCTTCCTCGGAGGATACTTTGTACCCAAAATTTATATTATTGTGCTGAGGCCGCAAATGAACACAACTGCACATTTCCAGAATTGTATTCAAATGTATACCATGAAAAAATGAGTAGTGTGGTGATTTCATTACATTAACAGCACTTATATTCAAGGCAGGGCAAAATAATAGCTTTAAATGCATTTTATTTAAAGAATGTTTATCTTGTGAGTGTGTTGTGTGTTATTAGATTGTGCATTCTTTTGCTTAGATGACCTATAATTTAATTTCAGTGTAATTTAACTGTCAAGTTCAAGTTTCAAGTGAGTCAATAACAAAAAGCAGCTGGTTACAGAATAAAAGTTTGTTACAGCAAGATGCAGAATGATACAACAACTCATTGCATGTCAAAGAAATCCCTGACTGCTTTGTCTCTCTCTCTCTGTCTCACACACACACACACACACACACACACACACACTGCTGCTGTTAGCTGTTGTTTGAGAGGATAGATGAAAAGGTCTTTTGTGGCTGGGAGGTCAGCGCTATTGACCAGTAGATGTGTGAGTAGAGTCGGAGGTTGGCTTTCCCACAGTCTCTCTGTCCACTCACAGGCTAATACCCTCGGTCAACAATCGAAGTGTGCCATGGGTGAACAAGCAGGAGTTTTATTGTCTGAACACAAAGAAGAGGCGCGAGAATAAAAATTCAGGAATTTCATTTCAACATCGCCCAACATACAAACTATCCATTTGAATCCATGCAAAGGCATGTTTACACCTGTACCTGCAAACTGCTGTGGCCAACGTTTCACCGTGCTCTTGGCCGTGTTTGTCTTTCGTTACACTAAAATCGACAAAGTCACCCGAACACCAGCAGAGTCAAGGTTTCATTTGGGATGTGGCTATCCACACATTAATAATATTTTGCCATGAAGTCAAAGGGACAAAAATGTGCACAAAAAAACTATGTAAATCATTGTGATGTGAAAACTAAGAAATTGCCTTTTCCACACTAGCAATTAAATCTATAATAACATCTTTTCTTTCAGCATCTTTTCCCCTGACACCACCAGTGCAATGATGCATCCTGTTTAATTATTCCCCGGGTGCATATCAGGAGCTTCTGCCCACGTTCCCCAGAGTAAATGCAGACTGAGATAAGCAGCAGCTCCCGATAAGAGATGGATGGCACTCAATTCTCAGTCTGGAATGGTTTTTATCTCCACTGAGCCAGCCTCTGATTGCTTCACTTCTCAGTTATTGATACATCTTCATCTGACACAAGCCCCAATACGCCCTAATTAACGTGCCTTTGTAATGCTAATGACACGCTATAAAGTGAAGAGCAGCTCCAGAGTGTCAGAGCTGATTGTATCATCCAAAAAGAAGCTGATCGCTTCACCTACACACCCATGTCTCCATGCATCACCAACCACGCCTTCTTTCACCACATCACGACCTGTGAGAGGAGATAACAAAGTTAGCACCTCTGGAGATTTAAACAGAGAGATGTGAATGAAATGCTTGAACAACCAAACCACCAAGACTAAAAATCATCCACAGTTCGAATAAAATGTTCACATAAGAACATGAGCCTCCTTTTTTTATTTTAGGAAGAAATTATTTGATAAAATACTAAGAGGTAGCAGAAAACAGTGGCTTTCATTTCCATTCATTACACTATGCTGCTAGGAATACTGAGTGTTGGAAGCATGAATTTACAGTAAAACACAAGCTAGGAAAATGCTATTACGATCTATACTTGAATATTAGTAAGTATATGTGTACACGTGTGAGTAATTGTGAATACAGTATGTAGGCCATAAATCTGGGCACTGTGGAGCATGTGCGAGTGTTTTACTTAGTAGCATGGTGGACTGCCTGAGTTTCTACAGGGAGTGCAGAATTATTAGGCAAATGAGTATTTTGTCCACATCATCCTCTTCATGCATGTTGTCTTACTCCAAGCTGTATAGGCTCGAAAGCCTACTACCAATTAAGCATATTAGGTGATGTGCATCTCTGTAATGAGAAGGGGTGTGGTCTAATGACATCAACACCCTATATCAGGTGTGCATAATTATTAGGCAACTTCCTTTCCTTTGGCAAAATGGGTCAAAAGAAGGACTTGACAGGCTCAGAAAAGTCAAAAATAGTGAGATATCTTGCAGAGGGATGCAGCAGTCTTAAAATTGCAAAGCTTCTGAAGCGTGGTCATCGAACAATCAAGCGTTTCATTCAAAATAGTCAACAGGGTGGCAAGAAGCGTGTGGAAAAACCAAGGCGCAAAATAACTGCCCATGAACTGAGAAAAGTCAAGCGTGCAGCTGCCAAGATGCCACTTGCCACCAGTTTGGCCATATTTCAGAGCTGCAACATCACTGGAGTGCCCAAAAGCACAAGGTGTGCAATACTCAGAGACATGGCCGAGGTAAGAAAGGCTGAAAGACGACCACCACTGAACAAGACACACAAGCTGAAACGTCAAGACTGGGCCAAGAAATATCTCAAGACTGATTTTTCTAAGGTTTTATGGACTGATGAAATGAGAGTGAGTCTTGATGGGCCAGATGGATGGGCCCGTGGCTGGATTGGTAAAGGGCAGAGAGCTCCAGTCCGACTCAGACGCCAGCAAGGTGGAGGTGGAGTACTGGTTTGGGCTGGTATCATCAAAGATGAGCTTGTGGGGCCTTTTCAGGTTGAGGATGGAGTCAAGCTCAACTCCCAGTCCTACTGCCAGTTTCTGGAAGACACCTTCTTCAAGCAGTGGTACAGGAAGAAGTCTGCATCCTTCAAGAAAAACATGATTTTCATGCAGGACAATGCTCCATCACACGCGTCCAAGTACTCCACAGCGTGGCTGGCGAGAAAGGGTATAAAAGAAGAAAAACTAATGACATGGCCTCCTTGTTCACCTGATCTGAACCCCATTGAGAACCTGTGGTCCATCATCAAATGTGAGATTTACAAGGAGGGAAAACAGTACACCTCTCTGAACAGTGTCTGGGAGGCTGTGGTTGCTGCTGCACGCAATGTTGATGGTGAACAGATCAAAACACTGACAGAATCCATGGATGGCAGGCTTTTGAGTGTCCTTGCAAAGAAAGGTGGCTATATTGGTCGCTGATTTGCTTTTGTTTTGTTTTTGAATGTCAGAAATGTATATTTGTGAATGTGGAGATGTTATATTGGTTTCACTGGTAAAAATAAATAATTGAAATGGGTATATATTTGTTTTTGTTAAGTTGCTTAATAATTATGCACAGTAATAGTCACCTGCACACACAGATATCCCCTAAAATAGCTAAAACTAAAACAAACTGAAAACTACTTCCAAAAACATTCAGCTTTGATATTAATGAGTTTTTTGGGTTCATTGAGAACATGGTTGTTGTTCAATAATAAAATTATTCCTCAAAAATACAACTTGCCTAATAATTCTGCACTCCCTGTAACATGCCAAGGTCAGCTGATTGTTTTTGTGCCTTTGCATTGCAAATAAAATACATCTTGTCATGTGTAGCTGACAAGATGCTGGCTGCAAATCCCAGCATCTAAATGCAAATTGCTGGATTTTTTAAATGTGTTTTTCTGTTCATGTTCATTAGCATAACTCAAAGAAATCCTATCACATTTCCTGATTATGAAATCTACAAACCAAACGAGGAAAATGTGAGTACAGCCGTGTTGTCAATACCCGTTTTTAAGTTTGCTGTTTAGATATGTACGGACGGAAACATCCTTATATCTGTTGCCTTGTAGATCAAACCATTAATGAGCATCCCCGCATTCATTGTTTAAAAGAGGCATTTAAATGAAAATGCACTAAAAGAGGCAAAAAATAAAGTGGTATTTTTTAATATATATAGTACCAATGTTGACTTTTTTCATGAAATATATATAAATGTAAAAAAGTCAGCAACCATTTTTAACGATTGTTTCTTTTTATTTTTAATTGTCGTACAAATGTTAGGAATGAGTTTTAAGAACCTTTAGACGATAGCAGAACAGCAATATAAACATCTCAGTACAACATGTTAAAAATGTAAACCCATCTACACGCAAAACACACGCTTTGTAATCATACTGACACATAAAGTTTGGCATAGATACATCAAAACAGATGAGAAATATTCTCCACAGCAGCTGTCCTTAAACACAGCATGGCAGACACATATACAGTAACATCGAGTAGTCCAAAGATATAACTCCACTGGAGTAAACAACAAAACTATCAATACTCAAAATCAAAATCAACCTCCAGCTTTAAACGCAAAGGGAAAGTACATATTAAGAGTCACAGCGGGATCTTCAGCTATGTGAGAGCCGTTGCTTTTACTTGTCCATCAATGTGATGAGACGCTAAGGAAACCCATCAGGAATGAGCAGGCTGGAAAAATATATTTCCTACATAGTGAGGGAGAGTTCAGCACCCCTCATGTCTCAGTCTCTGCCTCTACCAAGGCCTCCACACGGGGCCTCTGCTCCCACTGTCCTGCATTGTGGTGGGCCTGAGTGTGAAGCAGACTGGGGAGGAGCTGCTGGCTGTCTGCGCTTGAAGGAGTTTCTGGTCCTGCTGCTGCTGCTGCTGGAGTCCCTGCAGAGGGGCGAGAGAAGCCTCTGAGCCAGCTGAAATGAAGTGCACAGGGTCCCTCCAGCACTGAGAGTAGGTCTGGTTGTAGTCGCTCTGACAGAGGCCTGTCTGCAGCTGCTGCCTTAGGAAGCTCACAGTCATCTCCAAGATGTCAGCCTTCTCTAGCTTGGAGTTGGGCTCTTGCTTGTGAAACTCCTTCTCCAGAATGACTTTCAGCTGCTCAATGCAGCTGTTGATGCGATCCCTGCGCATTTTCTCCACAATGGGTTTCCTCATCTGAGAAGGAGAAGGCAGACAAGTAAGCTCACGATTCAAATCAGCAATGCACAAGCAGATCTAAAAATCTCCTGTGGTACTCACTTTAATGTTATCCTTCTCAGAGATCCTGATGTGGTGAACAGAGGAGTAGTTTGTTGAGTAAGGAGCCATGTCTCTGCAGAGGTGAAGTGAGCAGCTTCTTCTGGGCAAGCAGTGTTAGCTCTGATGTCTCTGGAGGAGCCGCTCCTCATTTTATACTGGGAGATTAGCATAACAAAGTCATGTGGCTGAGGCAGGGCTGGGGTTCCCACACTCTGACCAGTGGGACTCCCAACAACAACAATGGAGGAGATGTCAATAACTCAGAGAGCATTTATCTGTGCTGGGCATGTTTCCCAAGATAAGCAACAGGTAATTAACACTTAATCAGAGTTGCTATCTCAGAATTTATATCAACTGGATTGATCAGATTTTTTTTTTTTTTTTTTTTTGTCTGTTTTTTAATTCTGATCAGAGGAAGTGAAATACACAAAAGAGAGAATCTCTCCAGGGGGAAGGGGTGACTGCAGTTAAGGACCAAATGCGTTACTGCAATAAAACAATATAAATGCCCCTTCAAAGAACACTTGAGCGCTTTACTGCTCAGACAGCAAAGTGTGGAGAGGACAGAAAATGTTGTTTTTGGAAAAATAAAGGCCTACAGTATGACTCCAGGCAGTCCCATCAAAGTTAGGTTGAAGGAAGTTTAAAATGAGGGAGTAAAACGAGGCGAGTGGACAGAGCAATCAAAGAAGTCTCAGATGAAACTTTTCGTCTGCCACCTGTTGCTTTTCCAACTCCACCCCACTCAAGCTTTGACATTAAGGTTTCCCACGGGGATCGCGAGTGAGGGAAAGCTTCAGCAGTGTATCTCGCGCATATTCAAAGCTACAGACGACCCAGGTGTGAAAGGAGGTGAGGGGCGTAAGTTGTCTGGCCCGAGCCGGGCCGACCAACGCGTGCGCTTCAAAATGCCCAACAAGCGATTTTTGCGCTTGTGTTGACGCACAGCGTGAGGCGTTTACTCAGCCTCTTGTTCCTCTTATTAAATACAAACAGGGGCGGGAGCGCATATTAGCCATGTTTATATTTGCCCTCATATAGAAAGACAAAC
Source organism: Oreochromis aureus (assembly GCF_013358895.1). Lineage (NCBI taxonomy): Eukaryota > Metazoa > Chordata > Actinopteri > Cichliformes > Cichlidae > Oreochromis > Oreochromis aureus. The sequence continues at coordinate 24,529,335 of NC_052961.1, read as the reverse complement.
ACAAAAGTGCCACCCTGCTGGAGAGAGTCACCGAATCATGAATTTATTACAAAACTAATTAATTAAGCATATTTTGCAGATATCTTTATTACTGGTCATGACTTCTTCTGAACATTTGTTGGCAGCCTTTAATCAAAAGTCCTTGCCTCGCTTCCCCCGAGGGTCTGCAGACTCTGCTGTAAATGAACTGTGTCAAATTAGTGTCAAGTTAATGGCATTATGAGCGGGGCTGGCAGTGTGCCTCTGAGGGTCTCCATCACTGGCTGGCCCCAGATGTGAAGCTGGCCTTGTGGGCGCAGTGTGAGTAGTCCCATCTCCCCAGTTTCCCACCAGCCCCCAACATCAGGCTAAATGGGCTACAAAAGCCATGCCGCTCCTCCACGCTCCGAGGAATGTTAATTGATCTTTTGTTGCAGCTCAAACAGAAACTCTGTGTCCTGGTCCATCTGGGAAAAATCAAGTCAACTGGCTTCACTGCCTGTCTGTATGGATGTTTTGGTCTGTGCTTTCAGTTACCCATCTATAGCGCTGAAAGAAGAACTAAAGGTTTCATCACAAAGGAAGAACTGTAGAGATGCAGTACTGTTAAAAGTCTTCGGCCACCCCTTGATTTCTTTAGACTTTGCTTCCAAGGAGCCAGACTTTTTCTTTGTAATATTTTAAAGTTTCAATAGTTCTCCAGGCTCTCTGAAGGTTTTGGGACGTGCATCTTCGTAACCAATTTTGTTTTTGATTCTTGTTTGTTTTTTAAGCTGAACTATGAGTCATTCAATCATAAAAAGGTCCCTAATTCAAGTGATAAACCGGTGTTGTGTCTACACATAAAAGACAATGTAGCAAATGGTACCTTTAGGCACTTTGTTACTAGGACCCTGTTGCAAAAACATATAATATAATACTTCTTTATTGAAATGTATGAAAAACGCTAAAAATAACACAGCTTGAGAGTCATAAAATAGTATATTTACACCAACAAGGTGATTCCCAAAGAGCTGTTACTTGTGAACTTGGCATATCTCTGCCTGGTGTGAAGTGTGTCTTTACATCTATTTACATCAGATGTACAGTATCTGAAAGTCATGTACTTAAGAAATAGGAAAAATTCAAGAAAAGCTTTAACACCAGATCTGATGGATGTATCTGTCCCTTCAGTTGATTCATCTACTGTTCATAAGCCTCATCAGAAGTGGTCTCAGTGGAAGGGTGGTTTTCAAGAAGCCGTTCATAAGGAGGGGAAACAGAGAAGGCTGCGGTATGAACAATTACACCAGAACTGGACTAAAAGTCAGACACAACAGGTCTGGTGGAGTGATGAATTCAAAGTCGACATTTATGGTTTGAGTCATGATCAATATGTACAGACAAGCTCAGCAGAGAGGTACAGCTGGGTGTGCGTACAGCCATCTGTGCAGTCAGCCGTGGTGTTTGAGATCTTGTCAAAACTGATGAAATTATGAACACAGAAAAGAGTTCAGGCTGTGTTGTCACACCAAATATTGGAACTCACTAATATTATACGACTGTCTGTTTTTGTCTTATACACTATATTTCCATTTCTTCTTGCACATTTTTCAATGCACAGAATTCCCATTTTCATAGAAAAATATAATACAAATAAATGAGGGGTGTCTCAAGACTTTTGTACAGCAGTGAGTCCAGTCAGTTGCAGCATTTCTACCCCAAGTCATGTAAAAGCAGCATCTGAACAGTAGAAAATGCTCAAAAAGTGCTACAGGTATTGAACAATAAATCTGATATGAGAAAGATTAAAGCAAGTAAAAAGGTAAATCTCTGATCTCTGGAGGTAATGAAATAATTAAAATTCACTGTAATGGAACCATGTTTTTTTTTTCTCTTTCTCTTCTTACATCTGTGTGGCCCTTATCAGCAGTACTACTTAAAACTGTTGTCATTACTGCAAAATCTAAAATTCCAGTAACTTTCAGTGAGCCCAGCGCTTTTAAAATCCCTTTTTTTTCTCTTTGTCATCATGTCAGTGCGAAGTTCTCCTCCTTTGGAAGTTGGTGTGCACTACATGGCTGCTGGGGGTCTTTGTCTACAAGCGTGTGGGAAGACGAGTCCCCCTCCCACCAGCCGCCTGAGAGCGCTGAATTCCTGCCATAAAGTCTCAGCCATTGCTCAGACCTGCGGCGGCACAGAGCTGCTTCCCGTCAGCCATCTCTCTGTGAGTGTGGTATCTCCCGTTTCCCACACTCTGCGCCTATTCACTGGCCCCAAGATGGGAACAATAGAAGTGTGTCTTGTTACACATCACATTAGCTACGGTGTTTGATCTCCTGTTGAAGGGGGGGGCAGCTTCAGCCAGACCATCTGGCCTGGCAAACTAGACCCTGAGAAAGTCCCACATTCTCCACAACTTCAGCGCACACAAATAGTTGTGAAAGACTTTTGTGGCACTTGAGAGATAATTCAAGCACTGCACAACATACCAAGACAATCACAACAGAGAGAAGCGGCATATGTGGCCTGCAGGGGTGTCTACATACTGATTTTTGATTTTTTTTAAGCACCTGTTGATGATTACCAGGTTGGATAAGATGACATGTTAATGATACCTGTGGTAAATGTTAGGCACGAGAAAGCAGAGATTGATTCAAAATCACCTGCAGCTAAACGACACTCTCCTGATTAATCAGTAAATTAACATTAACGATTCAAACTCTTTAGTTGCATTCTGTTCAAATGACTGTCACTTAAAATGACTTGAAAATGTAGTCATTTCATAAGAATCATAATTTAATTTAAGCACTTGTAGAGTGCCACCATTCAGCTCCACCAGACCTGTGCAAACAGATGTATTATACACCTGGCACTATGGCAGGAAAAAAAAAAAGACAGACTTGTACATTTTAATTGGCATTACTCTTTAAATGGTGAAGACTTGCATCTAGTTGGAGTTTCTGTTATATCTCCATTTTATTTTCCCCATTTCCTAAGTCTTTGGAGCGTTTAGAAGGTTTGTAGTGATGTAAGTGGCTAATTACTGGAGCCATAGATGTATAAATGGTGATCAAACCACCAAATATTTAGCACTAACCTAACGAATCTTTACAAGAACCAGGGCTCAATTCTTACGCTGAACTAAAGCTGCTGTCAGTTCTGGTATGACTGGATTTAAGTTTTTAGTCCCCACTCCTCCAGCTCCCCTCTCTGTCTCTCACTCTGGTGTACAGAAATGAATCAATCAGTAATAAGTCGAGACATATTTAGCACTGTCGTTTGCTTTAAAAGAAAGCACATTGCGATTACTTATATTTGCAGAACTTCATCAGAAGTTTCTCATTTATTTTTTTTTCAATATCAAACTCCTCAAGGAAGCAATAAGTCAGATTCTTTTCACAAAGATTGATATCAGCGCAAAAGGCCTTTATAAAAGGGATTGCTATGAAGATTTTAAAAATCCATTATGAACATTACAAGTGGACAGGTAACGGTTACAGTATCAGTATCCTTCATACACAGGCCAAATGATGGTTACAAATAGAACAAATATAATCGTTATAAGATTTACAGTACAGGTGGATCCATGGGATCTCTCTATGGCTTGTTTTTGATTCATCAACAGCAAACTGATGAAACACGTCAATCAGTGACACTCAGCATCAGGGACAGACAGTAAACACATCGATCGGTGTCTTGGACACTTAAATAGTTTCAAACCAATGTGGTTAATATAATTCAATGATGTTTGCAAAACAAACAAAAAGTCAGGAGCATTTTTCCCACAGGGACAATTAACACATTCACAGAATGAGCACTCCAAATAATAAGGCACGTATCATATAATAATACACTAAATCATTTCAGTCCTTCCAAAGGAGTACCGGCACATCGTGCTGATTTCACCACAAAATAAAACACTTGACAGTATTGAATCTCCTGCTAAAGCAGAAGAAAGCAGACTTCTCTATAAGTCCTTAACTCTCTGTCCATGACGTTCACAGACGTAGTTCTCTCTCGGTTCGCAGGTGATGCTGCCTCCGTGTTACCAGGGCCTCCACAGAGCACAGCTGACCTGGCTTACACCCTTGCTGGAGCTGACCTGATGGAGTGGGGAGCCAGGAGGGGAGGGGAGGTTGCAGGGACTGTGGCTGGTCCCGCTGGACGCCTGCAGGCCGTGAAAGTGGCTGAGCAGCAGCCTGTGGGCTTGAGTCTGGACCTGGCAGTGTGACAGGAAGCTGACAGCCTCCTGGACGCAGTGGGAGTAACCGTCGCTAGCCGCCATCGGGCTAGAGGTCAAGCCGGCCTGCTTCTGCTGCTGGAGCCAGTTTCTCAGATATGACACAGCCATCTCCAGGATGTCAGCCTTCTCCTGCTTGGAGTCAGGCTGCTGCCTGAGGAACTCGGGCCCCAACAGGGATTTCAGCTGCTCGATGCTGGTGTTGATGCGGTCTCTGCGCAGTTTCTCTACCATTGGTTTTCTCAGCTGAAGAAAAGAAGGGAAAAAAAGGTATTTTAGTCAAATTGAACATTGCTTTTAATTGAATTATTTGTACCAACACAAATTGAGTTATGAGACTTTTCTGAAAAAAGTATTTACCTTGTGAGCAGGGGTCAGGTGTTCCTTGTTTGCTTGTCCAAAAACAGAGGGAGCCATTGCTGTGGAGTCAGGGTCTCTACTCGGGTTGAAGAGCCGGTTGGGTCTGAGCTGCGTTCTCCTCTCCTCTGCCACTGCCCTGTATTTATAGACCCAAATCTCCATATGAATGTGTGAGTCTTAGGCTTGATGGAGTTTCTCACAGTCCCCGGGCCAATGGGAGTGCTGGGAAGGGCTTTGAGGAACGCAGGGCTGCCACATGCTCAATGAAGTGTTTATAGCCGTGGGGACAATGAGTGTGTCTCTGGGGAGCAGGTGGAGGAATAGACTGCAAGAGAAAGAGCCTGGGGTGGAGTGGGCAGAGGGAGGGGGACTGAGTGGGGGTAGCTGGGAGACTGACCCGGTGCTTGTGCTGATATGGGAAAGTGGTGACCCCAGAGGGAAGCATGCCGCTGTCTCATGTCATCTTCGCCGCCACGTAATTGAAGACAAAGTGCCTCTGCCACCAGGCACACGTGGGTGTTACAGAGGGCCAAGCATTAGAGAAAGACCAACATGCAGCCACTTCCACCAGTGTGAAATGGCAGACTTTCCTCACAGAGCTGTGCAACAGGTTGAGGTGCCTCGAAGATTCAAAGAGAAAGAAAGCAACAGATTTCCAACTCAAAAATATTCAGCTGAAAAAGAAAAGAGAATATTTAGACTATGAACATTTAACCCTTTTTCTGAGTTTCAGATAATCTGATTAAACTGTTATATGGTTATAAGGTGTTTCTTAATTCAAGGTTTAGTACAATCCTTGAGAGACAGCTGTATAATCTGACCAAATCACTCACTCACACAATATCCAGCCCTGATGAAGCTAAAGTATTAGTGATTAATCGCAGCTAATTTTCATTACGTTCACCAATCTCAAGCATTTTTATAGAGATTTGTATTAAAGTATTCTCTCAGTTACAAAAAAGTACTTTGATTCACAATTTCCCTGTTATAATGACTCATTAGCGATCCCTTTGATGTTCAGTTTGTCAGCTTTAATCTGATGAACGTGATTAGAGCCGTGTGTGAATTGTAAAGTGCTTCAGCTTTAAGCTTTCACGCTCCCAGCACATGCTGACACATCAGGCAACCCCCCCACAAACTCATGCAGACAGCCACACTCTCATTCACTTTCCCTACCCCACACACACACTCACACACCCACACAGCTGGCTGACCTGCATGCCGCTGGCCACGTCTCAGTCACACGCTCCCTTCCTGCCTGTGTGGAACGTGGGAGCCGCTGTGGTCCCAGGCTTCCCACACTTCAGTGTTTAATGACTCTGAGGCCGCCTGCACAAAGGAAGTGTGCCCCATCGCACAAAGATTGAGTGACCAACACCCCCCCCCCCTTCGAGCCCCACTAACAACACATGCACGCACACACCCAGGAAAACGGGGCTGTCAACAGGGCTTCCAGGCACACCATCTGGATGGATTGTATGCCATTGTCGGCCGATCAAGCGCGGGAGATGTTTACCGTGAGAATTGGAGAGGCTGAAATAGAGACAGAAAGTTAAATAAGAAGAATAGGGAGCAAGTGTGTGTGTGTGTGTGTGCAGGGTGGGAAACTTTCTGGATAGGATGATGAACTTTTTTTCTTTATTTAAGAATCAATGAATAAAAAGGTGCAAAAATCTTAGATTGTTTGACATGAAAAGTTTAATAAGTTGAGAAAAAAGTGAAAACCACTTCACTTTCTCAGGTTGCTGCAACAGAAGAGGGATTATTCATATTAAAGACTCATATAACAGGTACTAACAACACTTAGATACAGATCCAGTCTCTGATGATGGTTTTTGTTGCCCTCACATAGATCACATTTCCAAAAATGTATCTAAATATTTAGGTCGCATATCTGGAAACTGTCCACCAATGGACGTCTTTTTCCTCCAGGAGGCACATCCTCAGACAGATGTTGTCCTTCACGTTCCCACCACATATCACTCACAGCAGACACAATAACAAGGATATCTCCCTCGACAAGGGGCAAGCGATGGGCCCCTCCCACCTGTTTGTTTGGATTGGGGCCATTGTGCCCCAATGAATTCAACTAATTCATTCACATCCTATTGTCATAATGCTGCTTTGTGATTGGCCAAACACTGTGAGAACCAACATCACATTAAATCAGTGGGAAAGTTGGCATAAGTATATAAATGAGGGAGGTCTGTGTGGGTAAAATCATAACCCTGAACGTTTTCTTGTAACCCACACGGGCCTTGACTCGCGGGACGCCATCCGACTGCATATTCGCCATGAGGGATCAACACACAACGTAAGCTTGTATACAAGAAACTTCATGGTAGAAGTAGATCATCCTAGGCTCCTAGTTTTAAATAGGCGGCACAGCAATGTTTCTTCCACTGTCTGTGAATTTGACTCAAAAGTGACTGAACGTTTTGTTTTTTTCCTTTTTTTTTTTTTTAAATGTTGAATGAATGTTACCAAAACCATTTCTACATGTACTGCCATTATTTAAGCATGCTGAGAGTTTTGTCCTGGAAACAACTACATTTGAATATGTTCTCTGCATCCACCATTAATCTGATGTTTCTCTGTCTCCTTCCACAGCCTGTGTAAGATGATGATTTTGGAAAGGAAGTGCACAGACAGAGCAGTGAGGCTCCGCTCCACGTTAGAGAGCCAACTAAGCACCGGAATGAGCGGCTCTGACGTGTGGGACAAGACGGTCTCCCTTTTCACAGTGAAGAAGGCCTTCATTTTCCATAATGGCTACACCAAATCCTCCAGAGAGGTCCTGAGACTGTTCCCCTCAACAGCTGAGGATGTAGCACCTTTGTGCTGACAGTAAGAAGTGCACCCAATGAAATATGAAGAGGAAAACATAAAATCAAGGCATTTTTATAAACTTTTTATTTTTCCAAATGTCTTCTTAAGCACAAATGGTGGAAAAGATGGGAGTTCTCATTATCTGTGACCACCTACAATGTGATCCTATTGGTCATTGTACTGGCCCTAGAAATGTGCATGTTATGCCTTAAATCTAAGTACTTCTTAGAACCTTAAGACCATGTTATTACAGTTTTATTAAACTGAAAGTCATATTCCTTTGTATAAAGGGTAAAAGTTATTTTTATGCCAATGCATACTTTTTGTAAATGTGTAAGATTTTGTCGGTCATGTATAAAATTTGTTGCTGAAAGCCATAAGTGAAAAGTGCAATGTGCGCTTTCCTGTGCAATTTTAAATAAAATGACATGTTTTCCTATCATGTGCTGCTTGTTTTGTTTTTTTTCCCCCTAACACCAGTATTGAAAAAAAAATCTTTGTTTGCTCTGGCACTTTCAAATGTAAACGCTAAAATTATGATTCTGTTAATGAGCCCAGAAAGGTTTGATTTCCATATCGTCCACTTTTGTGTTGTAATGAATGTCACCCTCTAGTGTGCATTAATGCAACAACACTTGTGATCCACAATTATTCAGCCATGAATTCTCAGAGCTCTGCTTCAAAGCTGTTAACTTTTAATAAAAGTGCTCGTAAATGCATTTCTGGAGTTTTCATCCTCTGTGTATGAAAAGAGGACATAATCAGGCTGGGGACTTACCATCTTACACCACTATGCAAAAGCCTACATTTTTAATGAAAAGTATACCGATTGATGTACAGTGCTGCACAAAAGTCTCTAGCCACCCTTCATTTCTTTACATTTTGCTTGAAAAACTTTGAAGTAGGTGCAGCACTTTGTTGAAACATGCAAATATATAAAGGGGGAAAAACAGATTGCACAGTTGTAACAGCCTTCCTATTCTTCACAGTCTAAACTCTTAGGGAGCTTTTTTGTGATATATTTTAAGTAGTCTTCAGGAATAGCTCTCCAGGCTTCTTGAAAGACATTCTGACTGAAAAAGCATCCAAGGTCCAGACCTTCAGAGAGCCTGGGGCACTATTCCTCAAGACCACCTACAGAAGTTAAGAAAATCTGTCGCCTTTGAAGCAAAATATAAAGAAATGAATCTTAATGAAACCGTCAAAGTCTAAATCAATCCAGCAGGTATAAGATCTAACGTAAACTACACTTTCCACATTATTTAGAGTTCATTTGTATTCTGTGCATTTTTACAGACAGCAGTGTTATGAGCACTGCCATACGCTTAAAAGGAAACAAATGTGAAGGTTTTAATTCCCCCCCCCCCCCCCCATATGTAGAAACCAGCCGGAACAGAAGAGGTTACCCTGAATCAGATTTGGAATTATTACGGCTTTATTAATCATAGGCTAAATTCAAAAAGCAGACATTCAGCAACAGTTAAACATAGTATAGCAGCGGGAATAGGCGAATTGACAAGAAACTGGGTGAACTCCACACCATGCATTCAGCTCTTGAGTACAAGGGTGCTGTATTAACTGTAAGTTGAAAGTTTGCTCAACTGTTGAGGGTAAAAGTGAGACTTTGCTTTCCAGAAATCTGTTCTGGAAACTGATATGTGTGCGTTTCCAGAGATTTTGAGGAAAACCAAAACCTAAATTAAAGAGTGCAGAGAGGCTTGAGAGGAAAAAAAAAGTCAAAACAATTAGTCAAAGAGAAAAAGTGTAAAGGATATAATGTAGGTCTATGTTTATTATTCATTTAGACAAGTCTGGTGTTTCATTGCAACAGATGGAAATGTTTTCATCAATCAAAAGTTTACTTCATCACCAAGGCATAGCTTTATGGAAGAAAATAAAACACTTCATTGTTCTTTCCCCCTCTTTGCTTCCAAGGCTGATAAAAGAAAAACTGCTTTTTTGTTTCCCTGTCCATCACTCAAATTCCAGTTAGACCCTACATGAAGATCAAACAGCAAAAGTCCAGAAGAAAAGGACAGGTTAGCTTGCAACCATGTGACAGTGAAACCTTCTGCCATTTTAAAAAACCCTGACCAAAAACAAACTTAAAGCAAAAAAAAAAAAAGGAAAGAAAAAACAAAACAAAAAAGGAAAATGAGATAAAATCAAATGCCACTCTTCATTGGTGGTGGGTCAAATACCAAAAACATTTTAGTTATTGTACCCCAAAGAGAGGGGGAGGAGTTTAAAGCCAAAAAATAGGATCACCCCAAAACAGAATTTGTAAGCTGTTCCCATCAACAAAAACTATAATTTCTGCTTTTCACATGAATCATTATATTCAGCTGGCCTTTTTTTTTTTTGATAATCTACAGCATCATAAAGAGACAGATGCCTTGATGGTGACAGCTGTGAATGGTTGTGGCTGGGTGGCCGGCCGAGCCCTGCATCTTTTTTCTCAAGCTTCCTGAAACAAAACAAGTTGTGATCTCAACTCTAGTCTATAAAGAGTTTGAATCAAAGTGTAAATTCTGTTTTGTGTGCCCTCCCCAACCTTTGACAGCACGGTATTTCTGTGTTAAACTTTACAGAGATCAATCTTTTTTTTTTTCCCTTTTTTTTTTTTTTTTTTTTTTTTAAACTACACCAGTTTCTGTTTAAAGATAATTTGAAGATGTCATATGGGAGTGGGAGTTAAGTAGGAAGCGTGGTGTATACACTGTGAGTATCAGTGTGTAAAAAGAGTAAATTTTTGTTCAGCTGGTATGTGTCCAGATGATAGTTGCAGGGGCGTTTTGTGTTTGAGGGGTTGTGGTTTGAGGTTGGCCATTAGGGCAAAGAGTTCAACAAATCCTGCAGGAAGAGATCCGGGTCTGGAATTTCAGAGAGGAGACCTGAAAAACAAAGAGTTTAATGGTAACATTCGACCAACATTACAGTTTATTATTTACACCAGATAAAAAGTGTCATAAATTAAAAGAAAAATGGCATCAGAGAAGACGAAAATCAACTGTGAAGCTTGTTTATACTTCTGCACTGAATAAAACAAATCCTCTGATTCGCTGACAGCATTTATTAGGGATCAATTTCACTACCAAAACCTTCTTTGTTGGTGGGCTTTCTCCTTTGAGATCATTTATCTTGTCTAAAGAAGAAGTAGTACCAGCCAGAAACATGTAGGTGTGCGTGCATACTGACCTACAACATCAAAGAACTCTGACAGGGATTCAGCAGGCATGAGTTCATCCTGGAAAGCCCTGAGCACACGCTCTGAGGCCTCATAGATGGGCATGTCATTGTGACGGACATATTCTGCCAGTGAGAAGGACCAGCCGCCCTCTGTGTTGCTGGTTGGTACTTTCTGTAAAAACAAAATCAAGAGCAGAAGAGGAAATTGTAGTATATTATCTAATTATCTAATGTCAGTGTTCCCGTTAGATTGAAAATGTCCCTAAAAGAAAAACAAAACAAACAATATTCTGAATTCTGTTTTTACAGGTAATGATTCCTATTTGTACAAATCATCCCCAAAACTGAATACAATCAAAAGAGCATAATACCATCGTTTTACAGTATCGACAGGCAAAATACCTTACCCTGAACATGTCGTAGACCAGGTCCACCAGGCCCCAGAAGAGAAGAGGTGAGCGATACACTGCATATTCCTTTGGTGTTTTATCTGTGACTCTGAGAATAGATAAGAGAAGATGAGGATGAAGACCTTCTGAAATAAATACAGGACACAGTTTGCTCCTTTTTTTTTTTTGATAAACTCTGACCTCCTTTACTGGTCAATACTCACATCTTAGATGTATTCAAAATAACATTACACTAGTGAAAAAGTTTCCTGTTGTATTTGGTGGCAAACAAATTAATAATTTGGCACTGAACTTGCTCCCTGCTTGAAAGATTGAATTAATATCACAGACAAAGGTGCCCTGCACTGGGAGTAAAACAAATGGAGACAGGAAAGGAAAAGTCTCATACTTGTTTGCACAGGCTGCCGAGACTTTACGGGCATGCGCGGTGACCAGAAGTCTCCGCAGGAAGTACAGACGAGAACTTCTCCACCGTTCGGGTGGCATGATGTGCATGGCCAGGATGGTGTAATAGTGGGGCCCTTCAACTTCATATGAGCTTTCAACCCATTTCTCACATGGCTGCTCCTGGAAACTCTGCAGGTTCTTCTCCTCTCGGGACGTAGCCCTTGTACTACAGTGACAGAATTTGCAAAGTCAAATTAGGTGAAATGGGAATGAGAACTATTAGCTGTAAAGTCAAACTTTGGATTTGTGTTTTACTACAAGCCTCATCATTGCCACACATGTATCAACTCAGCATTGATAGTGATTAAATGTTTGCGAGTATTTTCTGTGCACATCAAAAATGTACATACGTGTTGAGGACATAGAGAACAGTGTGGATGATGTAGGGGATGAGGTGGATGTTGCTCTCTCGACCTCCGCCTCCTGTGTCCACGCTGAATGACTGCTCGGTAGCAAAGCGAAGGAACAGCAGTTTGGTATCGTGGATGTTGAGTTGGTATGTGGGCTCTCGCTGGCCTGTGCACTCCTGAAGATATGTGTTGTGCCTGTGCAGTGAAAGAATTTGGTTGAAGAAATTGTGCCACATGAAGAAAATGTTCTCTCTAATTTATGCTGATTTTTTCTTTTAACCTTGCTAGGCATGTAGCAAAGGCTGATTCTGGCACATGTGGCCCCCACACAGGAAGCAGGCCATTGCACTTGGTGTTAGCGTTCTGGAGAGCAGCACTGTCCCATTCCTCTCGCCCACGAGCCAGCCTAAAAAAGGTAAAAATAACAGGCACATATTACAACAAATGAAAAGTGAGGCTACAGAAAGAATGTAAGGGGTACTCTAAACATCACCACAGAGTAAATGCTGGTGTTTGTAGCTACCTGACTGCTGCCAGATGGCAGTCATAGTGGACTATGTTAAAGTGCGACACAGTGCTGTAGCCCTGCTGCTTGCGAGGCTTGTTTTCAAATTCCTCCAAGGCCACACGCTTTGTGAAAGTGTAAATACCCAGGACTTTGGTTGGCTAGTGAAAGAAAAACAATAATGAAAATGAGAACTGAAACAACACAACAAATTTCAGCATGCCAAGAAAACCAGCAAGTCAGACTGATAAGAGTATCATTTAAATTATCTACAATTTGGCTACTGATACTTTAACTAGGATTCAAACTAAAGAGTGCAACACCAGACCTCTTTAGTGCTAAATAATGTCAAACCTCCCTAAATCCTTGATGTGCTGTTATACCTGGAACTTGTAACCTTCTCTACAGATACAGCAGGTCAAGCCTGGTTCCTCTATCAGCTCTTCCATTTGCTTCAACAGTGAGGTCTTTGTCACCACCTGCCCCTTTTCATTGGTCTGAAAGGCAAACACATAAAGCTTACAATAAAATCCACATATCAATTAAAGTCTGTGGTAATAAAACAAAAAAAGAAAAAAAAATACCGTCATGCCAAGAGTTCCCAGAGCCTTCTGCCTCATAGCCATAGCCATGCGCTTTTTCTCAGCTCTGGTTTCTCTGCGGGCTGCTTCAATCTTCAAGTTGACATCACTGTGTTCCCTCAGAGCCTCTAGAAGGTTCTCTGCTAGAGTTCCTATGCCTTCATCACTGGATACCTGCTCCAGCTTGTGCAAGTTTGTTATTGAATCTGTGCCTATGAGGACCTAGACAAAAGAAGATGACACTCAGTTATATTAGGGAGACAGGTTATGTGTTTATAAAAAGAACTGTCTGAGTTGACTCCAGTTTAGTCTAATATTCAAAGCATCCTGTACCTGTGTGGGGGGATGCTGGGTAGCCAAACCACGGAGAAGTCTGAGAATAAAGGGTAGAGCAGGTCTAGAGAGGAATTTCTTCCAGACATCAGCATCCAGACTGATGAGAGATTTTAGAAAAAAAGAAAAAAAAAGAGGTTAAAAACAAAAAATTCTTGCATTTGTATCCAAAATATTTACCTACAAGAGACCTACTTTTTGGCATTTGGGATATGTTTCTTCATGTAGTCCAGTGCACTCTGTGTGATTCCTATTTGCAGAATAAGATCTTTCAGTTGATGGCCATTGCTGTTATTTTTGATTCCAGCAGCGATTTTACAGAAGCAGTCCAAAAACACTTTGTCATCAGCACTATGCTCCTCGTCGTACCTTAAAGAAACAAAAAACAAACACAAAAAACAAGAGTCAATTTTACTAAATTAATTATAAACCGTGCTTATTAGTAAGTAAAAGCTGAGTGCTCACTTGTCAAAGTTGCAACATGGTTTGAAGCGTTCCACCAAAATCCTCATCTTCTCCAGTTCGCCAAATGACAGGTATGGAATAATGCGCAGAAGACCCTGGAGCACGCTGGGGTTGGAGCGCACAAACAGGGTGTTGATCTGGTCTAACAACATGACAAGCTGATCTTTGTCTCCTGTGAGCAGAAGGTTACCCTGCAAAGGACAAGACGGTTTCTAATTAAAAAAAACAACAACAACAACAGGAAGAAAAAAAAAAAGGCAAATACAAGGACATCTTTTTCAGGCTCTGATTTTATGATTGTGTCAGGAGATAAAATGTGCTTAAGATTGCTACCTTGTCCTCTGAAATCTCAGCATTGGCCTCATCCAGAATTATCTCCATGATGCTCAGGACTTGCTCTGCTATGGAGGCTCCACCACTATCCTTACTCTCTTGTTCTGCCACCAAGGCCTGAAGGAAAAATAACATTTAAAAAAAAAGAAAAGAAATAAAAATAAAAATATATTGATATATATTTAAATACACAATCTGGAAACTGAGTCACAACAATCAGCACAAGACTCACCAAGTTTAGAGTTCCCAGCATGACGTTGAGTGTGTTCATCTCTGGTTTTACAAGCTGCTGCCTATTGATCTTCACCTTCACACAGTAACTGAACAACTTCAGCAAAACCTGGGGGAGAAAAAAAAGAAGAAGAAAAAAATATTTTTTTTATTCTAATTTAAGGCACTATATGAATTTAATTCTAAATGATAGTGACATATATATTCTAGATGACCAGAATGTGTTTTTAGTAATTCAAAGAAGAGTTTCAAATTACAAATAAATTACAGTTTGCATTGATGATTGGAGAATAAAGAATGGTATTATTTCAAAACGCCTTCTGACACAAAAATACTGTCTTACGGTGAGCAGATGTCTTCCTTGTTTAAAGTCTTTGATTCCAGACAGGCGGTTGAGCATACACTCGAGTCCTCCACACTGTGCCATCACTCCTGCCATCTTGTACACTTCTTCATCATCCTCCTCCTCATCTGTAATTAGGTCAATTAAAACATCTGCATCTCATTCTGTGCATACAGGTACATATGATGGCCAAGAATACATACAGCAATAATTATATTAAGAGCAAAACCTGATAGATCTCAAATAAACAAGAACAAGCTTGACCCTAATTATGAAGATACACCAAAACAAATCAAACCTGTAGTTGAATCCAGTGACTCTATGAACTCCTCAGTAGCATCTCCAAGTAGTCCTCTCATGCGATAGATGATTCTCATTGGCTCACCCTTTTGGGGGAGGACAAGATCAATGCACTGTGAGTACCATTAATTCTTTAAAGGACTGTAAGCATTTCATGACAATTTGCATGATTCCAAATGTTTTTAAAAGTGTAATTAATTAATAGAAAACGCGATTCTCACCTCATTTGTAGGACACCACACCTTCTTATAGACCTCTGCCACTGACAAATCCAAACTAATGATTTTGTTGTTTACCAGAAGCTGGAAAAAAACAAAAAACAAAACAAAACACCAGCATCTGGTAAATTTTCCTTGAACTGTGTCACCTTTTATAATTTCACAAGAAAATGAAACATTCAAAGCAGCTCAAATGTAAGGTTACTTTACCTCCATGCCACTGTCATCTTCAAGAAGAGCCACCAGGTCGCAGTCTTGGCAGATCTTGTTTTTGATGTCTCTCATCAGAGGACCGATGCCGGGCTCGTTGCTGCTGTAGGGGTTTCCTGGCATGCGACCCTGCAAGAAGTCCTCTTGCTGAGGATCCTTTTCCAGAGTCACAAAGAACTCTGTCACCTCATTCTCTTCCTAGACAGTGAATAAAACAAATGCTCCAGATGAAGACAAATTCTGCTTCAAACCAGTTTCCAAAATTACATAAGCATGTCACTTCATCATCTTTACTCACAGCTCAAAGTATGTATGTTAAAACACAAACTACACTCAAATATATTTGTATATAATTACTTTTTATTACTTGATCATTAATCTCATGTCATGTCTCTCTCATGTCAAGAAAAGCAGCAGGATGTTGCACTTGAAAGCCTCGAATCAGTCAAATGAAAATCACTTTTATGATTTAATGAAAATTAGTGAACATTATCTTAAAATTTAAGACAAATTATTTGTTGCAGCTCTAATCGAGGTAAAGGCAACTCACAGGATAGATGATGCTGCAGAGTCTCTCAAAAATGAACACAGGTGTTCTGTAGTCATCCAGGTTGTACCGCTTTGCAGTCTCTATGCACACTGCCATGAAAGCTTTGGTTTCAGACTCGGTTCCTATGAACAATAAAAGACATACATTAAAAAAAAAATACTTAGCACAATATTC
This sequence comes from Oreochromis aureus, assembly GCF_013358895.1. Classification (NCBI taxonomy): domain Eukaryota; kingdom Metazoa; phylum Chordata; class Actinopteri; order Cichliformes; family Cichlidae; genus Oreochromis; species Oreochromis aureus. The sequence goes on along the minus strand of NC_052961.1, from coordinate 24,513,306 downwards.
AATTTACCAAATAAGAATATTATTATCATTTTTCAAAACATAATTAAATTTATAATTATTGTCAATGCCCACCTGTCGTCATGTCTTCCAGCATCTCAAGTAGCATATCCTGAGTTTCATCAATGAGTTTGGTTCGCTGAACCACCAACTTCCTCAGGCACAGATAACCATTAAGCACCGTGCCAACCAACCTACTTTTGAAATGCCGCTTAATGGACTCCACTTCCACAAAAGATGACAGCAATCCTAAAAAACACACACAGAACAAAAATAAATAAATAAATAAATCAGGAAAGTCTGAATCAGCTGCAGCTTTACTTGTAATCTGTACCACTCAATCTGTATGTATTCTGAAAATCTAAAGATGGAAACTAACATACCAGTCAAGCTCTTGAGGGCGTAGCCTTGCTGCAAGTCTGTGCTCAGTGTAGCCTCCTCAAGAGCCAACAGATTGGCTATTTCCTGATCAGAGCAATAAAAAAGATAAGATACTGAAAAAGGAGGATCTAGTGACACTTTAGTTGGTTAAAATTGGGAAAAGAAGAGGACTATGAAGACACTAAATTAAAAACACCAGAGTTTATCTGACTATAAAATTACATTTTTTGAACGTTAAAATAATACCTTGGTGATCAGGTTGCCAATGTAGGGTAGGACTCCCCGGGCAGCCAGATAAATCTTCCAGTGTGTTGGCTTAATCAGCTTCTGGTACAGGCCGAGATACTCCACTGCACACTCTCCAGCGACACTCAGTTCATCCAGATAACTTGAAGAAAGACAGTTTTTTGATCACTTTAACAGTTTTCATCCAGCAACAAGTGAGCTGCCTGACATATTTTGTTCCATTTACAATATTAAACACCAAATTATGTTTTTCTTTAACACTTTATCAGTAAAGTATTTAAAATAATATTATTTTGCTGCCCGATAATTCATTTTTCAGCAAGTATAAAATCATGGAAATACATCATATGAGCTATTCATCTTTAATTAGTTATGCTATATTGTTATGTATATCCAAGTTCACTGGGATTATCAACCTAATTTATTCATATGAAATTCAAAATAGAGCATGTCATCTCTGTTAGACTTGCTGGCTTTCTGTTGAGACTCATACCTGGTGAGCAGGTCCAGGACCTGTTGCTTGCGGCTGGGGATTGTGGTAAGTGCCTCCACAATAGTGCAAGCTGCCTGTCTTGCAGCCTGGGTGGCAGGTGTGAAAAGAACCTGCAAAAAGTAGAGCTAAGGTTAGCATTTATTAAGAAATTGCATTTACCGGTTTGTGAACTAACCAACAAAGCAAACAACATTTTACTGTTTTTTTTTGTTTTGTTTTTTTAAATTGTTACCTGTCGCAGCCAGTTGTTGTGGCTCAGTTTAAGCAGGCGTGGGAAAAGGCCTTCTCCTTTTCTAGACCTCATGAACTGCTTCCACTTCCACACATACTTCTCAAGCAGATACTGTTTCCGTAACTCAGCCTTCCCCTGAGGTTTTGACATCGTTTCCTGACCTGCGATAGACAACAATGAGAAGTTTATCGAGCGCTCCTATTTCATTAAATACAATAAATGAATAAACCTGTGACACTCAGATAATGTAAACTGTTCAGACATGGTACTTACATCTTGCTGGAAGACACTTTTTCCAGGCCTCATAAGATGCTTTGGGATCTTTTTTGAGCCAGAGTTGGGCCTGGGCGTGGATTTCATTACTGTAGGGCCTGACTGTAGTCAGAGACTCAATAGCAGCATCCTTTAAACAGAAAACACACATAACTTTGTTAGGTGGCATGATACAACCAAGTGGTAACCAACACAACAGAGATGCTTAAATTTATCAATTTTAAACATGCAGCAAAAAAATGTACCTTGTTCTTCTTGCTAGTAGGAGCAGGGGGCTTAATCAGCTTTTGCAGGATTCTCAGGCACATCAGTGTGATGTTTTCCACCACTACAGGTGTCTTTATGTTCACAGACATGAGGAACAGGCTGAGGGCTACATATGGGGAAGGAGAGAGGAAAAAAAAAAAGATACAACACTATTAGTCAAAGACCCTTAACTGCTTTAATCCAACAAAACCTCTTTCAAAATAATATTAAAGGAAATAAGGATAAGAAGACCGATAGTTCCAGGTGTTGGATCAACACCAGACAATCTGGACCGAGACTGATTTGATCAGACAAAAATAACCAAACCACCCCAAATTTATGGTTTTCAGGGTTTTTATTGGTTTTTAGCAGGGTTTTGTTGTTGTTGTTGTTTTTTAATTGTTTTTATCATTAACTCTGTTTTCCCTGGGTCTTTTCCCGTGTGTTAGGAATAAATCTTCTTTTTTTGGTACCGGTACTGGTTTTATTTTGTTGTATTTATCCACAACACCTTAAAGGCCATCTGTGAAAATATTGTCGGACATAAACTGGTCCGTGGTGCAAAAAAGGTTGGGGACCGCTGCCTTAGCCATACAAATGATCCATCAGTAGAATACATCATATACATGTTTTATTAGATCAATGTTGTAGACATAAATTAATTGTTATAGACAATCAATGCACAACATAATTAAAGTATATTATTAAGGCTTACCACAACGCAACCGTAATTCCCAGCATCCACCCTCTTTTGAAATGGAGTCCGTCAGCAGCAGCATTTCATACTGCAAATTACTAACCTGATGGGGGAAAAACAAAAAAATATATAGTGTGTGTATTTTAAAATCTGCCCTCTTCATAGTAAAGTTCATAGTCACAGTGACTCTGCAAAAAATCACAAAAACAATGTTTCTTGGGTTTAAATTACTTTCAGTATGACCTTTGAGACTTACGAGATCAGGATTGGCCCAGTGACCTTTGAGGGCAGCTGACACCTTGGCAATGATCAGATCGTTCATCTGCTGAGTAGCTTCTGGGTGATCTCTGAAGCAAAGGAGAGAGAGAGAGAAAGGAAAAAAAACAAACATGTAAGGATACAGGAGACCAAATGACAGCGGAACACCATTACATACAGTGTGTATTAACACAAAGTTAAAAAGCTAAAAGCTGAGATTTCAATGTTATCATTCCAACAACTTACAATACTATCATTGCTTATATGTGGAACTGAAGTCAGGCAATTAATTGTCACAAGAAAATATGTGAAGGAAAGGACATACCTAGTAAGGAGACAGACTAGCTGGCGCACCTCCTCCCTCATAGCTGCTGTACCTCGACGCAAGTTATACTCAAACAGCTCACGGATGAGACCCTGAAGGACTAGGATCTGCCGAAGGGCTGGATTGGTGGCCAGTGCGCGGAGCAGTGTGATGCAATGACCTGTAACAGCTGAGGCACAGCCGTAACACTTGGTTGAAGATGTATGGCCACAGCCCAGCACAGAGAGGGCGCGGTACTGACTGGCAGTGAAGGTGGGCTGGTGGCTACTGTTGCTCCGAGATGACTTAGTGGCAGCCTCTCTTTGTTGTAGGTCATACTCCAAGAGCTCTTTACGAGATGCAAGCACTTTCTGTAAACAAAGAAGGAAGGGGCACAATTATATGTGAGAAGGGAGAAAACAAGGGTACAGATACCAGGAAAACTAACTATGTTTTCTTCCTAACCTGTATAATCTTGGAGAGTTCATCAAATGAGGTCTTGCAATCTCCACTGTATTCCTGAGCCAGCTGCTGAATGTATCGGTTCACATTAGCAGAGGATGTACCAAGTCCTGCTCCTGCTCCAGTGTCATCCTGAAAGAAATAAAAGGCAAGAGAAAATATTGTCAGATAAAACTGTAGAAATAGAGCTAAAATCAAGACTGAAGAAAAACATAAATGATCTCTGCAGCATGTGCAGGTTGCATTAGTACAAACTGTGCTTATTTAGGTCAAGTGCTCTTTCAGTCCCTCTTTTGACTGACCTGGGGCTTCTCCGGTGCTGCCTCATTGACTTTGGACAAGAGACTCTCCAACTGAGGCCGGTGACCCATCAGCTGGTGGTAGACCCGGTCAGCTTTGTCCAGCAGGGTGTTAATGTTGGTCACAGCCTATACCAAAGCACCAGATTAAAAGATACAACATGAAGATGGAGGCAGAAATGGAGATTTTAAAAAAAATGTCAAGTGTAATGACGTCATTTATCTGTTTTACAAACTTTTTGTAGTCCGACTTTTAGGAATAGTAAGCCTATTTTTAACCAGTTCCTATAAATGCTTTTTTTGCCTTTTTTTTTTTTTTTTACCTTTTTCCTGTCTTCCTCATTTTCAATAGGATCCACAGCACAGCATGGTTTAGCATACAGCATGAAGTCAAATCGGGCATATTTGCAGAAACCACAGGCGTTGCACAGGAAGGGGTCTTTTTCATCATAGTTGATAGACCTGAAAAATGTCAACCACCAAGTAAAAATCCAATAAATCCAAAAGTGTCTTCAAGTCTTTGAGAACTGCAGAGGAAACATGCTGCTCACCTGCACTTGTGGCACTGATACACATTCTCACCGCAGTTGCCACACACACCGGGGTTGGCCGGTACAGAAGCACTGCAGCGTGGACACTGCAGGGTCTCAGTGGAAGCCTGGTAGTTCTCGTAGAAATCAGAAAACTCAATCATCAAGTTGGAAGCGACGATAGGTAAGGGAAGGTCAATCTTCACTTCCGTTTGTCCTGGGGTGAGCTGAACTTTCTTGGCTTTGTGCCAACGAGCAGGTCTTAAAAAAATAAATAAAATGAAACTTGCAAGGTAATACTACATCTTTGCACCTTAAAATTTCAGTATACCATAATAATATGAAAACTAAAGGCAAGAAAGAACAGCAGCCCTTTGCTGACATACTTATTCTTCAGCTCCACAATCGCCTGGACTGTCCTGTTGTTGTAATAGAGATTGATGGTGCGGACCATTTTGGTGCGTTTGAGGTCCCCAATCTTCACTGTGACTTTGCTGATGGTGTGGCTACCAATGAGCTTGACAACCTGTTGTGTGGTCGTATAGCGGGTGTCTACTTTGATGGATGACAGTTTTATATTCTGGTGGATGGAGATAAGCATAGTTTTAATTTTTCTTTTAAAACAATACTGAGCACTGTTTATACTTAGAGGGCCTAAGTTTAAAGGATCTTTCTATCAACATAACTGTAATTTCATCATTGTTTAACTAACCAGCTATGTTACACAGTTAATACTAAGATAGTTTTGCATCTGGCAGTGGGTTTTCAAATTCTGAAACCAATACCATGTCTCTTTAAGCTTTCCCCTCCTGTATACTTTTTAAAAGAATATGCCTGTTCTGTGAGGGTGTGTTTCACTCACGGAGAATGGAACTTCTGGATTGTTGCACACCAAGCAGGGGTCACTTTCCAGATAAAAGCCATCAAACTCCACTAATCCAGAGAGTGTGCTGCAGAAAAACCACATGTAAATTTATGTAGATGACGGCCAATAGTTGCATTCTCACTGTTATAAGATTGAATGTTTCGATTTAAGTATCTATCGACGTACTTGTAGATATTGGAGTTGGGGTGATTTGTCAGGATATGGTTCTGTGCTCTCAGGATTTCCACAGCCTTCTGGGAATACTCCTTCAGCTGGAGAAAAATAAATAAACAAGAAAAACAAAACAATTTCATCTTCTATCATAATCAAAGTGGTGTCTATGGTCTGTAGAGACAAATAAAAACACAAGCATCAGGATATGAACCCTTGTGTAATACTTTAAGGACAGAAACTAACCTTTTAATTGTAAATACTGAATTATTCCTCTTTGAAATGATATAGAAAATAGCCAAACTACAATTTTATTAAAAAAACTGCATGAAATACAGACAAGGATTTTAAAAAAAGAAAAAAGAAAAGAAAAAAATCTAACCTTTTTCTCAGTTTGAGGGGTTTTGAGTGAGAAGTAACCAAGTAGGTCGACAAACTGGGCAGCTTTACGGCCATATGCAGGAAGCTCTGGCCAGATAGCCCAAGTCAGTTCAAGCAGCAGCTCCTGCTGAGATTTGCTAGAGTTCCTGCGGAAGTACAAACAATATCAGCTGATCCATACATGTATTCAATTGTTAAAAAAGTGATGCAATAAGCCTTTTAAAGCTTTTGTTAAATAGACTAATTTTTAGACCAAACTTCCCAATGTACTAGGAGTATGTTTCTACAATACCTGTAGATATGCAGCGCCAAGCAGTGGGCTTGCCAGCGCACAGCAGATGAGTTTGACTCCAGCAAGAAACAGCGTAGGAACTGAATGAGCGTCTCCTTGTCTGCAAATTTGTTAAGCTGACTGACCAGAGCCATACAAAGCTGATCCTCCTGGCTGCCAACACCATCCCCTGTGGTCAGTCGACAAGCTACAATTAAATTCAGGATAATCTCATCGACCAATCATTTTACACCACTTTTATATCTTGTTCAGGTTCAAAGGAACACTGGAGCCCATTTCAGTACCCAATATGTGCTTCTACGCAAGTTGAATTTCTAAGAAGTACAACTAGTCATTTTTTATTTTCTCACCATCTTTTTCTTTCTCTTTGTCTTCTTTTTTGCTCTTTTTACTAGAAGACTTGCTCTGAGAGGACTGAGAGGCTCCTGTCTGTCCAGCACTACCAGAACCTCCACCTGAGAATGAGGATGAGGTAGAGGAAGAGCTGGCCAGCACCTTGCTGCCACACAGAGCACAGGAGAGGAGTTGCAGCAAAACTGGGGAAACGCCCTCATCCACTAAGAAACTGACTTGGAGCAAGAAGTACAAGACAGCTGTATGGCAAAAAAGAAAAGCAAAGACACAGAGACATAAATAGTTAGTACTTGTGTAAAACATTTGTTGCTTAAAAAATAAATAAGTAATCACAAACAACTTACAGTCATCCTTCATGCAGAACTTCTGCCAGTTGATTGTCCTTTGAGTGGCAATTTCAGCACAAGCTTTCAGGTGTTCCATCTGCAAAAATAAATAAAGCAATTTACAGTAAAGCATAGCAAAGAAAACAAAAAAAAAAAAACCCATTTATATAACCACAAACCAAACACATTCTAAAACCAATAAATTCAACACAGCACTGCAGCTTACCAAGACACAAAAAACAGGATAAAAACACAAACAAGTTCTAAGTAAACCTGTTTTATACAGAATGGATCCAGAGTAATGCAGAAGTGGTGCATTGTCTTATCAAGACACTCACCAGATTGATGAGTGTGTCATACTGTAGGGCTGAGCCAGATGAGGCGGTGACCACACCAGCCCGGAGGAAGATGCCCTGTTCCTCTAAAAGCTTTTTGATGCTGCGGACATGAGAGTCAAGAGTGTGCAGGTCTCGTAGCTGACGATATTTTTCCTTTGAGCCGCAGATGAACAGCAACAGTTTTCTGACTTGCCTCCTGACGAATGGTGTCTGTTGTATCATCAGATACTGGGAAAAATTGGAAAAAAATTAAGAGATCGAATTCTCTCTTTTGGAAAGACATAATAAAAAAATAACATGTATATGATGGCTTACTTCAGACAGATAGTAGAACCAGGAATGATCAAATACAGGAGGTGGGATACGTGGGTTGGCGTCAGCAATTTTCTTTATCTGATACGGCAGCCGAAGCACCATTTCAGTCAACAACTGGGAGTAGGCTTCAAACACATCAGCAGCATGCCCCTGATTGCAAAAACAATATATTGAGTTAATGTTAGAATTTGACAGACAAATAATCTTTTCCATTTTTAAAGGTTGAGATCATCTTACCTTTACATATTGGCGCAGGAAGAAGGGGCTCATGTCAGGGGGAGAGGAGGCTGTGTGTGTGCGGAGGAGCTGGCTGGCAGTCACTGGCTCTTCTTCACCCTGTTGACTCTTCCAAAATTCCAGAAGTGACTTGAGCACTTGGAGGCAATAGTCAATAGAACCCAGGCTGAGCAAGGCAGTTGCTGTGGCATTGGAGATGAGGGAGGATGACTAGAAGACAAAAGAGGGAAAGCCACTGACTTCAAAATTCATGACGTACAAAGTATAATAAAGTTGCATCATAGCCATGAAACTCTGTCATGATACAAATTATGTTATGGAGAATATTAAATTTGAGCAAAAATGAGATGTGATGAATGACTGCAATTGCTCATCAATTTTGAGCAGTTGTTGAGAGAGGCGCAAACCAAAAATGTCTGGCTCCACACTACATAGTGATTATAGTACAACTGTACCTCAGAGGAAGATTTGGATCCAGACTTTGTTCGAGACATGAAGACACTGAGCAGCCTCATGATGACCAAATGAACTTCATTTATGGAACTACGCTCATTCTTCTTGGAAACATCCTGCAGAGATATAACACGATTCAGTAAAATTCAAATATTCTGAGCCTGATACAAAATGAGGAAAGGACAAAACAACAGTTACCTTCTTGTGCATACCAAGCTCGGCAATGAGCTGTGCAAGCAGGTCATCCAAAGCACCTTTATCCTTTTCATCCTCACCGTCAAGGTCAGAGGTCAACATGAGGATAACTTGCATGTAAGGGATAGCTTGCACTCCACCTACATTGTGCAGCTGAGAAAGGTGCTGAAGCAAACGCTCCAGCAGCATAAGACGAACCATGTGCAACCTAATGAAAAACATAATCACATTTTTTACTAGTTAAACTATTAAGCTGAAATCACTTTTCATGATAATTGAATAAAAAGTAAATAATATTATCTGTCTTCCTTATGGTTGTGTTGTATCCACAGATAGTATAAATGAGTCTTCACATGGCAGATGTTCATTATCAATGGAGCCTTAACATAACCTAAACTAATCCAGATTCATGAATCTGACCTGTTGCTTGTGTGAATGTCTCCTTCAGTCTCTCCTTCACCTTCTGAGCCTTCACCTTCCTGCTGGGCTGTGGTGGTACTAATGGCTCCAGTGCTTGAACTCACGCTGCCTGGACCAGCAGGGTGGCCTTCTGCTGTTGTGTCTCCATATGCACTGCTGCGACCTGACACTGTACAAATGCATGAATAAAAGCAACTAAGCCATATGGAAACCTGGCAATGTAACACAGGGAAGGATTAGGTTTTATTTTAAACTGAAGAGTCATGTGTGCCCCTCAGGACTTTAAAGCGCAACAAAATGAGGCATGGGATAAGGGAAGGATAGGAAAGGTGACACACTATATTATAATCTGTAAACTTAGAGCTACCTTACTCAGAAGGTTATTGGGAATTAGAGAAAATTAATGTCTAAAGAGGTTTAAAGTCTAATACTTACTAAGGGGCTGAAAAGAACTGCATATAGAAGTTCCTACATATTTTAGATACTACCACTAATTCGGGGCATGCATATATAATGTTTTTAATATTAAACTGGCCTGTTTTACTTAAATCACCCACCACTGTGCTCCCCTGCTACAGAGTCGATAGCAGAACCTCCACTCTCTGAGCCCACGCTGCCGCCGTGCTCAGCTGGGGAGGTCCGCAATGTGGAACCATCAGTAGCAGCTGTGCTGCCCTCATCATCTGATGCCGGGGCTGAAATCATAGCAATAGCTGTAACAGTAAATACACCGCGGTCATCTGGCCAGGATACATGATCTTAGTTTATACTTGTGCACCAACAATGCAAAGAGCATGCAGTACAATCAAAAATAAGTGCTGCTGAACCCATTGTGACCAGTGTGGCATTAAATCAAAGGGGTTAATTTGGCCAGTTTACAGATATGAGCAGTACAACTACATGCTGTACCACTGATGAGCTTATGAGCTTCAAGTTAGGATAAAGTTATTTAATAATAATAATAATTTCCTTTTATTTAATTTAAAAATAAAAAGTTATTTTATTTTTGGAACTTTTAAAAACTGTTTGTTTGTTTAACTGACTTGCAACAGTGACTTGGCAAGCATTAGAAACTAGCTTCCGGTTGATCATGAAGATGGTCTTATTACCTGATGCAGTGGTGTCTGACAGGGTGCCAGCATCAAGTGAAGAGGAGCTTGGGGCCTGGCCAGACAGGCCTAGACTCTGAAGCCCAAGAGCACTGCTGCTACTGCCTAAAAACGTCAAAAATTGTGTTTAAGGACCGACTTCTAGGAGTGCCCAAACTTCCATTAAAATGTGTCAGGGTGAAACATTAAGTTTTGCAGAGCAGAACACTTCAAATAACTTTATCTGTGTAAAATTTTTGTGAGTATTTTTTTTTGAATAGCTAATGAGGGTTTAAATCACTCTGAAGGGTGGCAACTCATATAGCTACAAAAACAAACAAAAAAGCTTCAAAACAACTGTGTAAAAAATAAAATAAAAAAAATTGTAAGGCTCTATGAATTTCAAAGTTTAAGAAACTTAGAATAGTTTCAGCATACACAGGAAAGACTGTAATGCTGAGTAGGACGAGTAATAAGTCAGAGTCACACTAGTCACAAACTTATTACTTTATTTTGGATTTTCTGGTCACTTACCCTGTTGATCCTGCTGCAGGCTTAGAGCAATTGCTAACTCTACCATGGTTTCATCATCTGCATCAGGAGGTATGTCAAGCATGGGGGGGAAACCTTCGGCTCCAGCAAGCAGAGCCTCTAGGGGAGACGGATTTCCATTGTTGACATTTTCTGCTGTCTCCAGGACCATAGACTCGGACTGTGAAGCACAATAAAGGCATGTTTTACAATTTTTTCAACACACATATGTAATTTGTAGATAACTAAGATTTAAATGTGAAGATAGTCAAACAAGCCAAAGAAGAAAGGAATATAAGTGGCTTTAAAAAAAAGTTACTGCAGTTCATATTTATTGTCTATGTAGTGTGAGCTCAGAGGAACAATTTAGTCATAATTTAAATGAACAGAAGTGAATTACAAACTTTTTGACATCGTCAGAACTAGTTAGTTACTTAAAATATATCTTTGCGATGTTACAACATTATACTCTACATCCAGAATAATTCAGGAACAGGAAGATCATTTATACTTTTGCGATGAGTATCTCTACAACAGTCTAAAAAAATACTAGTCTAATGTCAGAAACAGCCTACAGCAGGGGTGTCCAACTCCAGGCGTAAAGGGCCGGTGTCCTGCAAGTTTTAGATCTCACTCTGGGTCAGCACACCTGAATCAAATGATTAGTTCATTACCAGGCCTCTGGAGAACTTCAAGACATGCTCAGGAGGTAATTTAGCCATTTAAATCAGCTGTATTGGATCAAGGACACATCTAAAACCTTCAGGACACCGGCCCTTGAGGCCTGGAGTTGGACCCCCCTGGCCTATAGACTGCTGCTCTTTGTCTCACCACCATCTCAAAGTCGCCATGGTCCACTTCATTTTGTTCTTGGCTCTCCTGTCGACCCTCTTCTCCACCAGTCAACACTGATGACTGCATTTTGTCATCTGCATCGTCGTCGTCATCATCATCCTTGTCTCCTGATAAAGGAGATCAACCACAAACATTTAGAGGATCCCTAAAGCCTTGTTAAAATGATAACTAATATGAGAAATCATATTTAATATTGTCCCAAAAAACTCAATCAAATATTCATGTACATCTAGTACCATTCAATTAATACTTTGAATTAAGCTTGAACAAACATACCCATAGGTGTGTTGGAACGTGGGGGAGATGGAAGGGTCACATGGCGTCGCTTGTTTCTTGGTCTAAGCACTCTGATCAGAGCCTGCTTGCAAGAAAAGCTGACAGCAGTGTCCTGTGAATTGTTAAATATAGACTGGTTACCTCATGACTTTGACAGTGATCCATGCAAGAGCTCCTTCTAATTGCCTAAAATCTTTAATATAAGCATGCTGCCTATTATTACCCTTGTAAAGCCATGTAAAAACAAATCTACTGATAAGGTACATACTACAGTAATTAAAATGTTCTTCAAGGAGAAGACCACCAATGAAAATATGCAATGACTGATCAATAAGACTGATATACTTACAGGACACAGTAACATCTGCATGTAGATTTTGGAGGCTACATTGATGTAATCCAGCTCACATGTGCAGTATGCATGGATAATGTCTACCAAGGCATTCACTGTTGCTTCCACATGAGTTAGACCTTAAATTTAAAATAAACAACTCATTTCCAGACTAGGGTTTCAGAACAGAACACAAATGTATTCGTGCTGTTGGGCATTGCAATACGTCTAAATGGTTTACATAAGATTTAAGTGAATCAACATTACTCACAACACATGTGTATACATGCATATACATTAGGGCTGCACGATTTTGCATAAAATGAGAATCACGATTTTTTTGCTTAGAATTGAGATCACGATTCTCTCACGATTTTCTTTTCCAATATAAATATTTATTGCACTTATTAACTGCACATCAACTTCGTAACAGTTGAAACTGAACACAAAAACAATAAATAAACATAAAAACAATAAATGCCTCACATTTTGTGGTTGCCGCAAAATGTTGTACTGCTTGAAATTCCGTCTCCACCGTTGCTCGACACTGCGTGTATAGAGCAGGTAGTGCAACAATAGAAAAATAGTTGCGGGACGGCACAGTGTAGCGTTTGTCTAGGGCAGGGGTGTCAAACTCAATTGCACAGGGGGCCAAAACTCAAGGCACACTTTAGGTCGCGGGCCAAACAAGATAAACATTTATTGAACACACTAAAACAATGTTTTTTAAACATAAATATGAATAAAAACAGACAGGAATATTATTCCAGATTAAAAAACTTAAAAAAAAATTAAATTTAACTTTAAATATTTTGCTCTTCATAAAAATAGATCCTGTCAAAATTATGCAAGTTAGAAATATGAACATGCTGCCAAAACCCCAGAAAAATAAAATGAAAGCATACACAAGGTTGGAGCCGCATGTAGACGAGCTGGGGCATTGCTTCAGGAATGGAACTAATAAACTGTGCAGGCCATTCAGTGTCGTACTTTCCCTCGAGTGTATCATTACACTGCAGCTCCATCTGAATCTGCACAGGTGCAGTTCAGCAAAGTCCGCTGACTTGGTTCAACATTACTTAGCAACAGGGAAAGTGAGGCAGGTTGCACTGGTACATTTGTGACAGCTTCACTTGAAATGCCTTCACCGCATCATACATGACATGTCCATGAACTGACAGATTTCCTTGCTGAGCTCAAAAACTCTATTGAGAATTTTTATCCCAACTCAGCCAACGGACCTCTGTATGATGAGGAATGTCGGCAAACTCTGAATCTATTTCCCACATAAAAGACTGAAATTGACAGTGATTTAAACTTTTAGCTCAGATAAAATTTACGGTTTATGCGTTACGGTGATCATTACATGCTCCATTTTAGGACTTTACCACACAGCGTTTCCTGGTGTATGATGCAGTGATATGCTGATAACTCACCGGTACAGTTCTCCTCCTGCATCTTTATTGGCATCCTGCTGACTAGTCCGCTTTTTTCCGCACAACACACGGTAGCGCCATCTGTTGTAATCCAACAAGTTTGTCCCAGGGCAGTTTCATGTCGGTTACACTTTGACATACTTTTTAAAAATGTCTTTTCCTGTCGTTGTCCTGTGCATCAATTTAATGTTCAATATTTCCACTCCACGGATGAAGATGGCCAGCTGTGCAATTTCCATCATGTCTATACTTTCATCCACAGCAATAAAGTGCATAATTTTGCTTCTTTCACACAACTGTGTTCTTAAATCAGTGGCCATCTCACACCCGATCAGCAATCATATTTCTCCTCAGGCTCACATTTGCCAAAATCTGCGTTTTGTCTGGACACAAGACGTCGCACACCTACATCATGCAGCTCTTCAGAGTGCCGGGCTGATTTGGCTATCTCCTCTGCTACAATAAAACTTGCTTTCACAACAGCTTCACTTTGTGATTTTGCTCTGATGAAAAAAGTCTGCTGAAATGTCAGATTCTTCTTTAGCTCTTCTACTTTCTGTAGTTTCTGCTCTGCATTTAGGTTTTTCAGCTTATTCTGACGTTTTGTCTCGTAGTGCCGTCTTAAATTAAATTCCTTAATTACAGCCACATTAACTCCACTAATAAGACACACGGGTTTACCAGCAATGTCTGTAAACATATATTCAGTCACCCACTGGCGCTGAAAGGCTCTGCTTTCAGAATCAACTTTTCTCTCCACCATTGTGAGCGGCTAGCTTCACAATAACAGAAGTTTGACTTGATTGACCGGGAATTCAATGTTCCCCGTCAGCCTAGCGTTCAGCAAGGAGGCTGTAGCGCTGCATTATGGGATCTGTAGTTTGTATATTATTAGCGCCTCATCTCGCTGGGTCATGCATAACAATAATAATACAGCTATATAAAATGATCTCGCGGGCCGGATATAAATGTACGCCGGGCCGGATGTGGCCCACGGGCCTAGACTTTGACACATGTGGTCTAGGGTGTTGATCATTTTCCTAAATCCCTCGTTTTGCACAGTGTTGATATATCTTTGGTCAGGTGATAAGTAATAGCCTCCGTAATTTCTTTGTGCCTGCGGGAGTTCGACGTGTAGGGAAGCGCTGTATAAGGTTCCCATTACTGATGTTTGGGTGGTTGGCCGGGACGGATTTTCTCCTGTCACTTTCTCGTCATCCCTGACGTGTTCTCCGTTGTTTTTTCCCTGCCAATTTGAGCATCACGGCACAGCTTCTGTATCAGGTGGTATAAGGCTCCGTCCTTGTCATTTGTTGAGCAGGAAGAGTGAGCGCTTGTTTTCATGCAGATTACGTCCCGGATCAAAATGCGGTGCAATCGTCGTCGTTGTCATTTTTTTTTTTTTTTTTTTTTAAATCGTTGTCATTTGGAAATGAGATCGCACAGAAGTATGAATCGAGATCGCGATTTTCTAACGATTAATCGTGCAGCCCTAAGATACATTTAACAATAAATGTTCTTGCAATGCATTGGGGACCCACAGTGTGGAACTTACCAGGCAAGCAAGCAGGAGCAAGAAAGGCATTCTTTGGTTTTAGGGCATGGAGCTTCCAGAAGTTATTCATCAGTTGTGCAATAAAATTACAGTTCTCACTATCCACATGCTTTTGTCCATCCTCTGTCACCTCTGAGTTAGTAAGAGAAAAACACCAATGAGTGTGACAATTATAAGTCAGTAAACTTCCAAGCTGTTTCATTGTAAGTAAAAAGTATCTTCTTCTGACTTTGACTCAAAATGACAAAAATCAAGTTTGTTTGTTATATGCTTACACAAGAATACATATAAAACATTCTATTCTTTGCCGACATTCTTCACAACAAGAAAAGCTTCTTACCCGAGTCGTGGTGCAATGATTTTGTTTCTGTGAAATGCACCAAGTTGTTGGGTCTCATGATTGCAATGGAGCGGGCAGTGATCACAAGTCTTTGGAAGACATCAGGGTCAAGCTCTTTCCCTTCCCGGCTGCAACTATTCAGACACTGCACCGCATTGCTCAGCAAGGACTGGTCCTGAGGAGAGCAGAGGGAGGGATAGTGGTTCAAGTGAGCATTAAGGTGTTTGGCTGTTAATGAAAATCAATACAATATACACATTTTTCAGATCATAATGAGCTAAACATTGTATGAATTTGGCCTCTTTTACTACCTTGTGATTGTGGTAGGCAGTACGGCTTGTGTGCAGACTGGCAAGAAGCCCCTTCGTCTGCTGCTGCACACCTACAGGTGTTGGCATCGACAGAAGTAAAGTTGCCAACTCCAGTGCTGCAGCCTTGTTTTTTTCCTATAGAGTTGACATGAATTAAAAATGCATCCTGAACACAAGCATGTAACAGGGATTCATTTATACAGAATTCTGCTTTTAAATGGCAATAAAAAAATCAAGTCTTCACAGGTTTACCTTTTCACTGGACGAACCAACTGCAAAACAGCTTTCCAAAGCTTCAAGGGAGCTGACCACCAACCTGAAATAGAGAAAGAACATCAATTCTGTATCTCCTGTGAATTATTCTTTAAATAACCAATCAAACAGGGAAAAAAAGCACTATTATTCTGCTGCTACTCTAAACGCCAAACAAAACTGAGTGCAAGAATAAATGTAGGGGAAAAATGTTTCTGTTGCTGCACAGGTGTGGAAATGGTGCATGGCATGTTCGGTTGCAGGCAAAGACAAACAAGCTGGCACACATGCACAAAACCATACAAACAAGCAGAGAAAGGGCAGTTACTAACCGGTCCAATGTTGATAAGGACTCAGTTTCACAACTTTTTATTGTAATTTTGGGAGCAAAAGAAAAAGAACAAAAATAAGTGTGAGGATCACGGAAAGAAACAAGTGGAAATAAATGATTCAGTTAAACAAAAGACACATGCAAGAAAAGATGATCACAAGAGCCATGCACTAAAACACACTAAAGAGAGCTCACTGGTGCTGCTCAAATTTCAGGGTTGTGTCCAACAACCCATACTACACAGCTGTATTCAATATATGCTTAGAAAGTGCAGTACAAGTTAAAATAACTTAAAAAAAAAACATCACATCTATGGCAATATATGTAATGCGCTTTGTCACAATATATACATCTTCACACAAAACTGAGGAACTGTAGACAAAACAATGTTTTGACTACTCTAGCAAAATATTTAGTTGTCAAATGAATGGACTTTATCAAAAAACAGTTATGATGAAACACTGACCCCCACAAATTAACCAAGTGGTTTTATATAAAGGTACTTAATGGATAACGGTCAAACTTTCTCATCAGTTCATTAGGAGTTTATTCAACCCAGGGGATTAAAAAGTGTGAATGCCAACAACTTGGGTTGACCTTTTCGCAGCCCAAATTGAAAAGCTCATACCTCTCTAATACAGTGCCACTAGTTGTAGTTGGGGTGGCTATGTCTCCATCAGAGGTCCCATTGGCCTGGTTGAGGCTGGGACTGCAGACATTGTTAACTGAGGCAGATGAGAAGTCTTCTGGTGGATCCTCAGGCCAGCCAAACTGCTCCTTGGTTTTTCCATAGATCTTAATCGAATCAAGCATGGTGACTCCAGCTGGGTCAACGGATGCTCCAACTTAAAAATTAACAAGACAGTGTATTACAAGATGTATCTAAACAGACTGCAGCATATGACCACATGACCAAATAAAATGAATAGGTCAGCTCTAATTATTTAAACACGTGTATTGGAATATCAATACAGGTAACAAGAAAAACCAGTAAGTAGGAAAAAAAAAAAAAAAAAAAAAAAAAAAAAATAACCACTGCACACTCTTGATCTTACTAAATATAGACAGCTTCTTGTCAGCCTGCAGGGCCTCCTCTCTTGTGAAGGGGAAGTCAAACCAGCGAGCTCTTGTCAGATTTATCTGCATGGTGCGTCCAAAGACCTCCACATAAGAAGGAGCCCTTTCAATGGCCTGGGTGCCCACCTGAACCCGCATGCCTGTCATCACCATTGAACTGTTGTTGTTTACTGCCTCTACAGTGAACCCTCCAGGCTAGGATGAAGGAGAAGAGAAAGGAAAGGAAAAAGAAACATGACATTTGTTGTTGTTTTTTTCTTTTTTTTTCTAGACTACAGCTGAAAAACATGTTTAGAATAGGTGTCCTCACTGTTTTTATTTAAAGCAGGGTCACTTGGATTTAGACTGGACGTATACTTATGTACTCTGGTATATTAAACTGCACAAATGTAAATGGCAAAGACAGCAAAGTCTCAACACAAGTGATGGCAGATAACATGAAACGACATTTACATGGAATTAAATGAACAAAGATCACCCTGCTGCACCATGGTTATCAACTCAAGCAATGCTGACACAGCACTAACCTGCGTTACAAGAGAGAAGCAGAGCGATGTTTTTACACCTTTTCTAACACAGAACATCAAGTTAAAATGCCTCTACCTTTGTGTTGGCCACATACATCCCTGTGGAGTTGAGCCTGTGTTTGATCTGCTGTCCGTTGTAGACCTGCAGCAAGTCATTACCCCCAAACTCCACCTCTGTCAGTTGCTGGTTGTGTTCAAAGAAATCCACTGGGAATGTCACCTGACTGGAAGTCCGGGTGGCTTAAAGTAAAATCATTACATTCAAATTAGCTCCTCAAAATTTTAGATTAGTTGCTTTTATTATTGTGTATGTCTGGCTACATGGAGAATGAACACAAGAAACATGATCTGAAAAGTGAATGAATTACACTTTGATTTTAAGAAAAATTTAAAATATGTTTTCTGATTCAAGTTTGCCTAAGTAAGGGCATTTAGGGAAGAGGTTAAGAATCAGCGTCATCAGTAACGTATCAGCAAATATTAAGTAAGCAATAAACAGTTTAGTACCAGCTGTCCATTCATCATTGATAATTGGCAATTACAAAATAACCATTGCCCACAAACTTACTGGCAGCAGCAGCCTTGCGCTTACGGACTGGCTTCATGATGCTTATGCCACAGCTGGGCTGCAATGAGGGCTGGAGCCAGTAGGAGGTGTTGTCCACATTTGCCATGTAGATTCGCAGGCTGCCATCCTCACAGAGAAGAATCATGGTAGTTCTCTGCTGCTCATTACTGGCAGTGTGTCGGATAGCTACCATATCTTGAATCTGACAAAAAGAGACAGATTAATGTTAACCTTAGAAAACAGTAAAATTAGTTTCCTCTTGTCTTGTTTACTAAGCAAAGCTTTCTGTGTTTATAAAGTCCTGTACTCCAAAGTAGAATTTCTTTTTCTCTCCAATAACTGTTTTCATGGTATCCTAACAAGTTTCATGTCACAATAGTAAATGGTGTTTACCTTAGCTTTAGCTGGCAGAGTTTTAATCTCTTGAATGAGGAAGGTGTCAGGTTTGACCATGATAACCAGAGGTATGCCTGTTGTCTGTTGCACACAGCACACAAGGCCTGGATGGTTCATGACCTCAGACCACTGGCACAGTGCAGGTGACATCTTACTGCTGCCACCATTGGAGCTTTAAAGACAAAATAGAAAAAAAAAATTCTGTTCATAATTGTCTTTTCCAGTTAACCATTATATTTAGTAGACTTTTACAGACTATTTTATTGTGTTACCCTTTCACATTGATGGCAAAGAGCCTCTGCACATCAGTTGTGCTGCGGCTCACTGTGGCAGCGAATGACTTCCCTTGGCTGTAGCTGAAGAAAAGCATCTGAAGGACATGGGAGTAATAGACAGAAACACCACCGCCAGCTACCTGTCCATTGCTATCCTGTATTTACAAAGAAAGAATTTACCTCAAAACCACTTTCTTTAATGTAGTTTCAAAAACACCTGAACACTGAATAAAGATACGATGTACACATCAACCAAACATTCCACAAAAAAAAAATGAGAGCAGGAAAGTACGGCAGAAACACTGTAGACCAGGGGTGTCAAACTCATTGTGGGCCACATACAGCCCACTTTGATCTTAAGCAGGCCGGAGCAGTGAAACTCCCCTTTCTGTCAGTGTAAAGAAGTTACAAAATTAGCCTGTAGTCATAACGGAAACATTTTTATTTTTCACAAAGTTACAGAGGTTTTATTAGAGACATAGCTGTTTTATTAGAGACATTTTTTGTAATTTGGCACACCACTAAACTTGCTGCTTGTGGAACATCTGCCCCCTTTTCCTTTTTTACATAATGGTATGATCCCAGTCTGTTTTTGCATGCGATTGGCCGAATGGTGTGCCCATCAAAATAAAGTCCTACCCCTGCTTGCATGGATTCTCAGCAGGGCTGAAGAGTCAGCTCCCACATCATGATGAGGCATTAATAACTGACATATGAAAATACTTTGCAGGCTGGATATAATTGTATTGTGGGCTGAATGTGGCCCGCAGGTCGTACGTTTGACACCCCTGTTGGAGACCATTTCGACGGCAACCTTGTGTTTTGTATTGTCACAACATCAACTCATGTCAAATCCTAGTTACCTTCAAGTCTTCGTGGGTTATCTCCAATACATTTGTGACATAAAAAGGGCCATGCTGAGCACTGCTAGATTCATCCATGACCTGGGTGTACATGTAACCTGCTGATGACATGATGACAATAATGTTCTTCCCCTCTTCATTGAAAAGGAATGTAGCATCACGAATCTTGGAACTCGGGAGCAGGAAATAGTACATGGGACTCAGGGCATCCACTGACAAGTCATAGATCTGTTTTCCAAAGGGGACAAACATTAAAATGCAAGTATTAAGCAATCTTTTGTTTTCCTAGGGCAGAAAGGTACATGTATAGAATCTATGGTTGTTTTCATAAAGAAATTGCATAAACAAAATCAATTCTGTTGCTTCAAGTACAAAATATGTTTATTACGTTAATATATACCTTGACAAAGTCAGCAGTGATGATAGCAAGTTCAGTCTGTGAGCCTGGTAACCAGATAGCTTTGATGATGAAGTTGCCAGTGGCCAGCTGTGGATGCAACACCAGGTGGTCAGACACAGAACCTGTGCTGCTGAAAGTTAGTACATGGCAGTCCTGGGAAGAGATGAAAGGAGAACAACAAGATAGTTAAATTTAACAAATTCTTACAGCAACTGTTCATTTAACTTTATAAGTTATTTTATAAGAAGCAGCTCATTTCTGACCTTAAGGCCACACACAGCCAGGTAATCTTCATTGCAGGGGTTGCCTGTGAGACTAAGGACAGTGAATGGGACTGGGGCCGAAGCCAAACGGGTCAGTGTCAACTTCCTTTTGCTTGAGTCAGCTTGTTTCAGGAGAGTAGACAGCTGAAGAACTGTTATCTGTCAGAAAGGAGATGGAGAAAAAGTCATGTTGAGACATTTTAACAGTAAAAACAGATTTCCCTTTCTGTTCTTATTTCATTGTTTGCAAAGTATCTTGATGATATATAAAACAACTTAAAGAAAACGTAAAGAAAAAAGTTAAAGAGAAAAAATACAAAAACATAATGTAGAAAGAGGCATTTTTTTTTTATTCTATTGTTCATTTGAGTGTAGATTTTTTTTCCTTGTCACGATGCTCTGTTTCACAGACAAGTCTGAATCAATAACACTGCATATGTTTTAAATAAGAATTCAATAAAAGCTCTTCTAATTGGACAAAGGAACTTAAATTGTTTAGCTTACCTTCCCCTTTTCATGGCTGACTGCCAGGTGCTGACGGCGTCCATGGGGGGAAGACAGAACACACATAGCAACACGGCGCAGCACATGTGCACTGATGAGCTGGCGTATAGTTTGCCCCTGGTCACCACTGTAATTCATTCGCACATTCTCAAAAGCTCCTTCCTGGGAGCCAAGTGTGGGGACCTGAAGGGAAAAAGTAGCCGTTAACACTAAAATGCAACAGCTAAATAATAGAATTCTATTTTAATTAAGTTTTAATAACTTATCAATGAATTAAGTGTTATATTGGAACAGGCTAATCTATTTGGGTCATGATACCATTAACTGGTCCGTCATCTCCACAATTTTGTCCTGAGTATGCAGTTCATTGAGGGCTTGCTGTGCCCGGCTGCTGCTTCCCACTGCTGATGCTTGCTGGAAGTTGGTCTGGATAGCTTCCATGAGAAACATGAGCATTTCCAGTATGACTGCAGCAGTAGATGATCCCGTCTAGCATGATAAAAGAAGGGCAAAAACCTAAGTCTCACAACATCTTTTCACACGTAAAAGAAGTCTTAAAGGTTTTAGGATACTACAGATAAAAATAAATTAATATGTTCTCTCTAACCACTTGTGCTAGCAGCTCTTCTTGACACCCTTCGATACTCTTGCACACGCTGCTCTTCTTAGGTCTGTCTTCATCACTGGATTTGCCATCACAGATGGTGACCTTGCCCTTGTCAGACGGTGAGGAATTTTGGTGGCGAATAGCACTCTCAGGCATACGCAGTTCACTCTGAAAAGCTGAAGACTCTTTAAGAGTAGAGCCCATGCCACTGCTGGGACTGCGTTTGACCAGGGCCTGTGAATGATGCAACACACAAAGTAAGAAGTGGGGAAAAGCTGATATTCACATAAATTTATACTTAAATGATTCTTTATGCTTCCCTTTATGCATTGTAAATGTCAACCAGTAATGCGTGTAAGTGCAGAAGTGGAACAAACATTTATAAAAAAGTGAACCAAACTGGTATGAGCAAATGTTATCACAACACTGACAGTGAGGAAAACATTGCATTAACAAGCACAAAGAAAAAAAAAAAATGCTAAAAGCCTATTGTACTTATTATGCTGTAAACTAAAGGTAAGATGTAATTGATGGCTTGCTCATCACATGCACATAAAAAAAACTGTTAAAGTCCATGTAAAGTGGTAATAAACATGTTTGTCACATAATGAAAAATATTTTATAAACCACCCAGGTAAATAAAATTTAAATGACATGCACATTTTTGATACAGCAGTGTTTCAGGGTGAAAATTAACCAAGCAACTTGGAGGCATTGGGTGTTGTAGCTTACAGTTGAGTGGGAGAAGCACTTATGCTAATGCACTCAACGTTTTACAACATTAAAGTGTTAGAGGGATCGAACCAAGTGGAGCTCCAGTGAGTCACTGAGCCATGGACTGACTACACACTAAAAACTAAAAAGATTAACAAAAAAAAAAAAAAATCCACCTACACAATTCAGTAAAAGATATTTCAAAGATTTTTATACAAAGTAATCCCAGAATTATCTCTTTACACGGACTTTAAGATTAACTAGGGAAGCTGACCTGTTCAGTACACAAAAAGCTGACAAAAGATATTACTAACATGATTTTGCTCATTTCTGGCCAAATGTGTGGGCTAGCTATAACCCTAATCAAATGAAATGACTGGATGGAGGTCAATGGGGGAATGACTTGCAAGCTAAAGTTACCGCTGTTGTTCTCTTCCCATGATGACCTGAGGTATTCGGTCTCACCTGGCAGCTGCCATCCTCTTTGGCACCGCAGTCACAGAAGAAAGAGCCATATTTGGCATAGGAGATCTCATGGTCTTTGTGACAGACCTTGGCGCACACTGTGCACACACCTACCCCATCCACCATCTTACAGGTGTGACAGTGGTACCTGCAGAATGAAAAGTAATAGGCAATACTATATATAGCACATCACATCATGTGAGAAACTAAAGAATGACTGTATTTCTACATGTCTACATGGATATATCACAGGAGAAGGCTATTTGATCACGCTACCACCTAAATCTACCTTCCCAGATAAATGAATTAAAAATTACCCATAATCCAGAGCTAACCAAGGAGATTATTTTCCAAAAGATTAACTCAGCTCAGACAAGCTTTAAATATGTTGCTGCCTGGTTAGATTTGCACACCACAGAGGCTCTAGATGAATTAAGGCATTTGTAACCTTTTATAGCTGCCCACTCTATCCTTAAATATTCACAATAAGTCCAAAAAAAACAAAACAAAACAAAAAAAACCTTCACATAGAAAATATTACATGTTGCTAACACACTGTTACTTTTTCCAGGTACATAACACACTAAATTACATGACAAATGTATGCAATTTTGTTTTGCACCTTAATTCAGCAGTGTGGAGTCCTCCCATTTCCACAGATTTGAGAAATCTACTAAATATATGATTTTCTGGTTTTTGGGGTTTATTCTTAGTAAAAACTGAATAATAACAAAGGAAATAATCAAACGTATACTGTATGACAAATCAATCTTTAAGTGTAATATGGATGTGTTTGGAACCAAAGGCCACACTTAAGATTAAAACAAAACCACAATAAACAAACGTTTCTTTACCAGTGCTGGTTCATGAATTCCTTCTGAGTAATGGTGAAAGTGCAAAGTTTGTTGCAAAGTGAGTCTTCATCCTGTCAAACAATGATAGACATGATAAAAAGGATAGTTTCATATAGCAAACTGAAAGAGATAAAACTAAGCCCAAAAACAACACTGATTTATGTCTGTAAGTCCATACACACAGAGACAGACACACATATTTGGAAAATACAGCCTGATGGATGAGAATAAAAGAATAACTTCTTACAGAGTCCTCTGCCTGGGAATCATCCTCCTCTACTACAAGTTCCTCTACCCAGTCTGAGTCTACTTCCATGGCTTTTTCCTCTCCCTCCATCAGCATTGCTGAGTTGCCTTGACCGCTGCTTTGACGCAAAGCGTTCATCACATCAGCCAGATAGGAGATGATGTGACATGAGCATTCCAGCATGCTGGCATGCTGAAATCAAAGAAGAGGTGCATATCAGTTGATATTTAGATATGTTAATATCTGAACTGCCAGATGGGAGACACATTTTGGGACATTTTTCAAAATGTAATATGTCACAGAAAAATACTTTGGCAAATTGGTACCTATACAGTGTTTTCCTTTAATTGCCTAAACCCAGTTTCATTATCATTCATTCTGACTGTCTAATATGGGGTATGAGAAGCACAGAGATAACCAGATTACATGATGTATAACTATGTGGTAGCAAATTCTTAATCAAATCAGGATACTATGATTTACACTTGATTTTAACCTTGAAGAGATTTTACATTTTATTAATATAAATGTAACAAACAAGGACATATCCTTTCTTTTTCCAGGAGAAAGTCCAGAGATTGCAATACATTCCTCCATGATAAATGTTTCATTTCATCTCCCAAAACAAAGAATATGTAAGGTCTTTAACCTTTAGAGAGGTGATGATATTAATTCTCAAATAATAAGGCTGATCATAGGTCTAGAACAAGTGTGGCCTAATTAAAATCTCATTCTGCAGAAATGTCCAAAATGCACTTAAGTGTGTGAGGAACTCACCTTTCCATGAGACAGGTTTGTGCTCACTTTTTCCACGACATTCTTCTGTGTTAAATACTTTTTGCTGCAAAGTAAAAGATCAGCTTTTAGGTCACATGTTCTCCCTTTAAATTTCTACCTAGATTTATACTCCCACACAGAATCTACAGAGAGTTTTCACTTTAACATGTAATAACACAGCCAAAATGCTACGTGAGGCTCAGATTTCTATGCTACTGAGCTAAATTTGTTTGAATACTCCTACCAATGGGAATTGAACAGGATCAGATTTGGGGAAAAAATACAGTTACAAAAGGAAGATGACATTGCAACCAGCAAGAAAAAACAGTCAGACATCTTGAGATGTGGCATAAGGCCACATCCTAGGGTGTAGCTGCTGGATAGGTTCATAGCAGAAGTATAAATCGAGCTTAAACCAAGCAATTTTTCCTAGCGAGTTTGGCTGCTGCAACTACATAATTCCACAATTTAGTTTTCTTTAATGATGCGACTGAAACTTAGATCTCCACGCCTGTAAAATTCATTTCTTACCATCTAGTCAGCCAGTCTATAGCTGCCCTGTGCAGCTGGAGGTGGCCTGCACCCTGTCCCGCACTGGCAAGTGTGGCCATGATGACCATGAGCTCAGGAAAACCTGTTCCATCACCATTGGCCAGCATGTCTGTTGCCATGGGAATAAGCGTGCTGAGAAGCACAGTGCACACTCCTTCGCCCACCTGGCTATTGTCACGCACAATATGAGTGGTTAGTAGCTGCAGAAGCTGTCTGTTTTCTTGCACAATTTCCAGTTGTTCTGAGTCCTTTGGTGGTGTAGCAGTCATACGTGTCAGCCAGGACTGCAGACGAGAGGGCTCCACACAGGCCAGCTGGGCCAAAGAGCCACACAGGCCTAACAGGCTTGGGTTTGGGTTCTTCTCCGCTGGAGAAAAATGCATGATGAAACTTAAAGGGATCTACTCCAGCTTTAGCTCAAAGAGCTCTGCCTTGAAAAGTTTGAATATAACCAAACTTGGACTGTATAGTTTTAAAATTATTACAGACTTACTGAGCTGGAAAAGCTTGGTGAAGAATTTCAGCACCCTGTTACAAAACTTTGGAGACAGGTTTTCATTGGCCGTTGCCATCATAATTTGGACAAGCTCACCACTGAAAAAGAAGAAGCCCAAAATATGTGAGGTGACTGAATGAATGAGAAGCTAGATTGTGTTATCAGCAGAGACAATACCTGAATGAAAAGAATTCTTCCATTGCCTTTCGGACCTGACTGCTTTCAAGTTGTTTTTCGAGGTACTGAAGGCATTCCTCAAGGATGGACTCATCCAAACCACTAAAAAAAATTAAAAAATTAAAAAAGTATAAAAAGAGTAGTGTTTTGATTGATTAACGTGGTTCATTAAAGGCCAGTGAAATCTGATACATATTAAAAATACCTGTTGGGATCTGAGTGATTGGCAATAATGTTGTAACATCCGGTCACCAAACGCTCGTAGATGCGGGCTAGAAAGGCATCAGACTCTGATGGGCCAAGGATGCGCTCCAGTGAAGTTGTGCTGATCTCAGCTACACTCTCTGTGCTGCTCTCCAAGAGCAGAGGCAGCAGGGTGCTCACAACCTGTGAGGGGTTCAGCTCCTCAGTACTGAAGAGACAATCATGCAGCATTATTAACTAGGCAATAACAGGTTTTTCATGGGTAAAATCTATGCATGCAAAAGAGTTTATCAGTAGACGTCTTTGAACTTACACAATGAGGTCTCCAATCAGGCGAACCAGTGAGAGAAGGATGTGTTTAAGAGAAGAGGCCAGAGGCAAGGACTGACAACTCAGTGTGCCCAGGTGAGCTGCTTGGATGGCACTGATGTAGCTCTCTGATGGAATGGTATCGTTTGCAAATGCATTGCGCTGAGAAAGAGAAGATAGCAGTTTTATTATTTATGTGAGTATATATATATATTTTTTTAATAACTGAAATGCCATGTAGGGTGTGACAATACAGGCAAAAGCCAAGTTTTCATTTCTTTTTGTAATCGTGCCATGTGTAACAAATGTTTTAATAATTTCTAAACAGAGAAATAACCATTATATTGAAATAAGTAAAACTGCTTAAATACAAAGTCTTAATGACATTTGCACAGGAGACGTGTGGCTTTCCCCTTAAATGGAAATGGGTGCACACTATGACCAACCAGTCGCACTATGGAGTCCTCTACTCACATTAATTAAGGTGCTTAAAAAGTGGAAAAATAACCAACTTTAACCACATACCCATGAGCCAATGTTGGGAAATTCAGTGGTGTGGACACCATTCCAAGTCTCACAAACTGTCTGCACAGCTGTTGGCAAGTTCTGCATAATATTATGACCTGTAGGAATTTAAAGTGTTGTTAGACCACTGCATAAAAGCTATTAAAGTAATCGTACTGGCTGCATTGTAAAATAATATCTTTCAGTATTTCATTTGGATACCAAGTATGTTGGCCTTGCATCGGGTGGAACCTATGGCCAGAACTGCAGCATAACCTTGGAGCTTGGCATCGGTCAGTTTGTTCTCCCCTTCCTCTGGGATGTTCATTAATAGGTAAGATCTGTTCAAGATAAGTTTCATTTAATGATTAAATCAGGATAAGTTGTCATAAAGAACATCATCCACACGTCTTATTTCTTAGACATGAAGTGGGCTACACTCCAAATCTAAACAAATAATTAGCAAAACTGTCAAAGTGTTAGGATTTAGAAATATTTAAAAACAAAACATGTTATGATATATAAATTAAAGAGGGAATATTTAAGGTTCCTTAAGTTGTGTTCCTTACATTGACGCATGCATGCATTCTGAAAGTAATGGAGGGTTTGTTTGTGTTTTTTACTAAAGCTTTCACTAAAACTAAACTAAAAAACAGCTTACATTAGCAATTACAGTAAATTCAAAATAAATTCAACATTTACATATCTACAAGCCAGTGGTGTTAGAATACTGATAAACTGTAAAGGATATATAAAGTAACAGATATATGGATACTAGTTATGTGGCGTGCATGTAGTAGATGTGCTTTGCAAAATGTTGGCTGTCACGAATATGGTGGAATTTAAAATAAATAAATACATAATTTAGATTTAACCTAAGTCACCAAAGCTATGTCCTCTGGAATTTGTCAATATTTTGAGTGCATCTGTAACCCAAGAACTGGCCATGTGATCAGCCACATGATCATGTGATCTATCATGCATTTCAATCACATTACCGTATTCCAGTCTACTAGATATAACAAGAGCTTATAATGACATTACCCTCTCACCTTGTGAAAGCTGAGTAAATGTCAGTGAGCTGTAGTGTGGCAGGCAGCAGATTCTTTGCAATCTCAGAGGATTTGTGGGTGTCGGCCTCAATGGCAACCTTGGACAAATGCTCATCTAAAGAAACCTGAATTTTAGAGATGACTGCATCCAGCGTATAGATGGCTTGTAGAGAGGGCAATTGATGAAGTGGAAGGATGACATGTGGGTCTACACTTGAGAATGTGGAAATCTGCAACAAAATAAAGTTGTCAGGAGGTGTCAATTGATTTCAAAACTTTGAACACAACCACCACAAGTTACAAATGTATCTGTGATAACCATTACCTGTCTGGCAATGTACTCTTCTGCTAGCTCCACATCGTATTTCACAGTGCTGCATTTAGCAGCGGTCACTTCAACCAGAGAAGCAGCTTGGTCTGTTTTCATTCCTTGCTTTACCAAGTGCTCCTGTGAGTGATGACACACAAAAACACCCATCAAAGACTTGAAATTACAGAATTAATACAAAATATAAAAATTATATTAGAAAAGTAAATCTGCATCCACTTTGAATTATTTTTTCTGAAAAAGCAAACAATTTCAAGACAAAAAAATCCCTATGAATTCATCAAGTACTTTACTCTAAAGTTTGACCAACACCACCAACATCCCCATCACACTGACAATACATTTGTAGGACTTTCAAGCATCAACTGACCTTGATCCAGTTCACATACGTAGATACGCGGAGACGTGATGACCATCGCAGTGTGTGTAAGATGTCGCTCTCACTGGGGTCACTGCAGCCAGTCTTTAGCTGCTCCATGAAGCCTTTGGAAGGTGGTAAAACACCAAGGATCCTCCACAGTATCAGGAAGTAGTACTGAAGGGAGCAGGCCTCCTGTATGGGGAGCCCAACAGTTTGCTGCCATTAAGCTAGTATCATTAGGTATACAAGTCTCTAATGTTTCAGGAACTTTATTTCAGCCAAAGAAAGGCCAAATTACTTACAAATTACACAACGATATAGCAGTTTAGAATAACGTTTATTATAGATCATGCCTTACTGCATTGATGATATTCAGTTTGTTTTCGTCTAGTATTGTTTGCATGTGCTTGTCATTTTATTTGTCTTTAGACATGCAGATAAACATTTGCAATGTGGCTTATTCTTGTTTGTTTTGTTTTATTCTCATTGGTCTATTTTCAAAAATGTAATATCCATTTTCTCTATCACCTGAACCAATTAAATCAGTCACTGAAGTCATCAGTAGCAGTGCACAAATAGAAAAAGGACTGCACCATTATAACAAGAGTTTTTGTATCAAGTTTCTGTTTGCAGATCAATTTCTAAGTTAACCAAAAAGACGCACCAAACCACAAGCCCTGCAGCAGACAGGTGTTTAATGCCTTTTAGATAAACCACTAAAGCCATATGCTCAGTGAGCTTATTTCAGCGGTTCTATTTCTTCATTTGGTGCTCTCACCATAGGAGTGATGGGCTTGTTCTCTTGTCTTCTTGCTGTGTCAAACTGAGAGCCCGCAGCCAGGAGTGAGATGAGCCATGCATACAGCTCATCATATTTCACTGCTCCATTAAATAGCTTTGGAAAGACCTATGAGGACATGTTTAACAGTTAGGCATGGCAATAATTTTAATAAACGTGATAAAAACAGAAATATTGATATACATGTACAAATTAAAAAAATAATAAAAAGCATGTTTTCGTAGCACATATAAACTGTACTGTAAAAAACTCAATTAAGACCACATAAAACACAGTCCACGCCTCACCTTGCTATCTAGTCTGCTGATATCATCTTCGGACGCCTCAGGAGACAGAACGCAGTAGAATTTGGGCTGGACATTCGAATCTAAAAAAAGTTTGCATTTAATAAAAGATGAAATTTTATTTATCATACACTACAAACAGATTAAACTAAAATTTAGTTTTAAAAAGTTATTTGGGTTTACCTGTCGAACAGTGTTTAGCCCAGTTCTCCTCCACCTCTTTGAATCCATAGTAAAGTGGAACGTTGCTGCGTTTTCCACCTTCCTGAACAGAACTTGCCCCAGTAGATGGCGGGGTAAGAAGGTTGTACTGCACCTATTTACAGCACACACAGTAAACACTGTTATCAAGTCCCAAACATGCATATTATTCAAGATTATTTAAGATTCAACATTAGTTGAAATTGTATAAGAAAAAAATGGTTTGTACAAGGAAAGCTAATTTTTATGATTGTTTTTCCTCAAGTTTAATGAGATCAAAACAGCTGGAAACAAAAAAAAATGTAAATCATAAATATATTTCAAAACTACTGTGTTATTAGAATGTTTAACAGAAATTCACTGGGTATAGGACGTGGTATGTTTTTATACTACACTAGCCTTATATTACAATCATAATGACATCTTTATGTTGCTCTGAACCCAGATTAATGCACTTGCTTTACCCTAATGAATAGAAATCAAGTAACAAAGAAAAATTAAAGCTTTATTTTTCAATTTACCATACAAATAACAATTTGAAAGGAAGCATTAACCTGTTCAAAAAGATATAAAGGAGCCTTGGAGTAGTGGCGCAGCAGGTAGTCAAAAACCAGCAACAGGCGTGCCAAATTGAGGGGCACAGCTTTCAGCTGGGAGTCTCTGCTCTGTGCCACCTCTGTAATGGCCTGTGTGACTAAGGTGAGGACTGATCGACGACCACGCTCTGACAGATTGTGGAAAAGGAGCAGCAGCAGCTGGAGGTGTTCCACATTAAGGTCATCTTCGCCATGAATAGAACCCTGGATGGCGTGTTGCTTCAAGGTTCCCAAAAATCTGAGCAAGTACAGGCAGCAAAAGGAAAGGAAAAATCCAGATTAAAGAGAAATGTATGGACGACTAAGCTAGACTACAATTCTGATATGTTTTTGCAAACAATAATTCACCTGTTATTGACTACAATATTGGATATTCATACAAGTCCCCCCCCCAATCAAACCAGCACCTTTTTTTCATAAATGTCAACAACCACACTCTCTAGGTTTGATTGCAGCATCAAGGCATTTAAACAATTTGATCACTATAACAAATATTCAGATAAGAAAGACAGAATTTCTATACCTTTCCCAGACCTTCATACACTCAGGAACGTCCGGTTCTCCCTGCACAGTAGCTTTGTGCTGCCATATGAGGAGAAGTCTGGAGAGCACTGACAATGATTGAGGGTGAATGTACAAAGGCCATGGACCCTCCGAAAAGGGTGCAACACCTAATTGCTGTAGAAGAGTGCTCTGCAAATAGTTAACAGATACAATATAAGACTTGAGATATTAAAAAAAAAAAATCAATTTGAAGTTTGTTGTAGAAAGTAGTTGTTAAAAGATTTATTTCACATAGTGGCATAGAAGCAAAAGCAAAGCCAAGCCCCTTACCTGCAAAGCCGGGGAGGGAAGATCTGAGGTCACTAGGGTGTGGTTGAAGTGATACAGTGCTAAAGAAAAGACTTCATCTGAAGAGCCTGTGGGTTAAAAGAAACAAAAACACAAAACTATAGACATTCACTGTGGTCACAAAATTCAAGTCTGCAGGTCTACAAAGCAAATTATTATGAATTTAGGTGAATATTCTTATATTTGAATAATTGTGCAAATTTTTTTTTTTTTTTTTTTTTTTAAGCATACCTTTGACATCTTTGTCCACATCTT
Organism: Oreochromis aureus; assembly: GCF_013358895.1. Classification (NCBI taxonomy): domain Eukaryota; kingdom Metazoa; phylum Chordata; class Actinopteri; order Cichliformes; family Cichlidae; genus Oreochromis; species Oreochromis aureus. The sequence continues at coordinate 24,481,728 of NC_052961.1, read as the reverse complement.
TGATGATACTTGCAAGTGTAGCCATGTGTTGTTCTGTGAGAGACACACTCAGGTAGTTACGAATAAAGTTGTTCCTGGACTTTAGCATCGAGGTGGTGATGAAATTCAGAATGCTGGATGCTAAGCTGAGGAACTGCAGAAACAAAGAGTTGAAATGATACAATGTCATAAGCCCTATTTACAAAAAAAAAAAAAAAAAAAAAAAAAAAAAAAAAAAAGTAGTATTGTATGCATTGTAACAGCAACAATCTATATGTTTTCTTCACCAGTTCGGGATCTTTACGGCCAGCTAAAATGTTGCCGTTCTCGCTTGGATTTTGCTTGCTGGGACTCTTCAGTCTGGGAGAAGTCTCCAAAGGTGGTGGAGGGGGAGGCGGTGGAGGAGCCACTTTGTCCTTGCTTGGTGAAATTGTCTCTTCAAACCAAAGCCCCAGGATAGGTTCACTGTCATCATCTGTAAAGAATAGTTAATTATTTACATAAGCATCTTGAGGCAAAATGCTCACACATTCATGAAGGTATTTGTGAAGTAGTAGTGGTGTCACCAATAAAGGGAAAACATAAAGCTTCACAATAGTTCATGGCAACTACACTCACTGGACACTGGCCATCAGTTACTATATGTTTAAACAAACTTCAACTGCTCACACGGTAGAACTGAAATTCATTTCAGTGTTACCCCGAGGCTGACTGCTTAAGGTCAACTCGAGTAACACCATCCTCTTCCCACGCCCAATTTGCTTGTGTGCTCTATTCTCCTCTACAGTTAATGTCAGCAAAACTATGAAAGAAGCGTATTTATTGGCCATTTGGTCTATTTGTGGCGTTATAATGGCCTTCTTTTAGGCACAGTTTGAGCCCCTTTGTACTTGGAATTGTCATGATCTTAAAAATATGTTACCTGCCTACAAAAAAAAAAAAAAAAAAAAAAAAAAGGAACATATTACTACCCTGAAAAGAACCAGTAAAACGTGTTACTGGGCATGAAAAGGTTATGTGGAAATCTATGATGCCATGTCAATATGGACTAAAATTTTTATCAACTTGCTGGTTCCATGTCACAAACAATGAGGAAATTTCCAACTTATTACTTGCAAGACGTAACTAATAAAGTGGCCAGTGAGTGTACAACACAGTGAAGGTGGTGAACAAGATCCAAAGACTGCAGTAAGAAGCGAACAATAACCAATTTCCTCTTGATGAATATCTACATAAGGATGTTACCCAATTTATCCTCAAAGACATGCACTTTTCATTGCTGTCACTGAGAATACAAGGAAATATTTATTTGTATTGATTTATATTTTCATCTCTGTATAAGACAAGTGCAATCCAAAGTGGAAGCAAATCTGCTAGTAACAAAAGACATGCTGCAGTTTGTCAGCTACTATAGATGGTGGAGAGGAAAGCCACAATCATTCCTTTAAATGAGCTTCTATTATGATTATTATGAGATCTAAGTTGTGCTGCACTAGAATTTTTACATTTTATATATTCTTGTGTGTTTCTGGTAAAAATAAGAAACAACGCTAAGATTAGCTGAACACAAAGCACGCGTTATTCTCAGATTCCTTCAAATCTGAATGTGCTGAACAGAGCTTGAAGATGGATTATTACACCTTCAGAAAACACTGCTGCAATCAACATGTCGGTCAGTTTTAAATATGATAAAATTAGTGTTGTCAGCGTTAATCTCGTTAAAATGACGTTAACGCCATAACCGCATTAATGCGGCAAATCTCCGTTAGCGAGTATCGCCCCGTGCGTGGGGCTGCACGGCACTAATGCGTTAGCGAGCTAACAGCGCTAATGCGTTGATGCCATGCAGCCCCACGCACGGGGTGATCCGCGCTAAACCTGCACACGTCTCTTTAAATGTTTTGGTGCAAAAATATAAGACTGATAGCTGATAATGATAGGTTGAAAAATTCATATTCTACCAAATAAAAATTCATAGTATGAATTTAAAAAAAAAAAAAAAAAAAAAAAACATATATAACAAGCATTGAATTTAAATATGAGGGGGAAAAAAGCACTTAAATCTTGTGTTTCTAATACGTTGCCCACTCAAGCTCAACTGCTTCCCTCACCTGCTGAGCCATGACATTTTCTACACTGTAGAATTGTTTCACAGTACATTTTGATTCTGTAGTACGATACAGGAGGAATTTCTTTTAAAGTAGGTTTTTAAGACCTATTGATATAGTTTCAGTTAAATGCTTTCAGCTTAACCACAAAGAAAGTTAGAGTCTATGGCTTTCTTACTCGCCGTGTGATTTAACTCAGGTGACAGCTATGTTATTCCTTGTAGGATATGTAGACAGATGTGATCTGTTGATGACAAATGCAATCATCTCTTTTTTTTTTTCTTTTCTTTTTTTTTCTTTTTTTTTTTTTTATTTAAGTGCACTGCTGTCAAGTTCTTTGCTCTTATTTATTCATATAGCATGCTTGCCAAGGACAAACCCACAACTAACAGATGTCACAAGGTTCAGAATAGGCACGACATTGCTCATAATAGTCCCCACTGGGTTTTCATTCCACTTCTTCAATTTGCACTGAAGTTAACAAAACAAATTACAAATTCGACCAGTCTCTCCTAGACCCTGCCTTGGTGGAAAAAAAAAACAAAAATAGTTCATGAGTAGAATAAGACGTATTCATCTTTGTAAAACTCAACTGTTTAGATATGAAAAAACAAAGCAAAACAAACAAACAAACAAACAAACAAACAAAAAAAACTAACAAGAGCAGCATTGACCTTGCTGGTTTCAGTGAACACTAACAGGTGTCTGACACCAACCAACACTAGCTAGGAGACAAATTAATAGCACCTATCTAAAGAGATGGCTCTGCCTGGTTTACTTTACGTAAGTGTACCATCTAGCTCTGGATCCTTCCCCATAGTGTTTTTAAATTTATAGCCACAAATTTCATTGGTTCATCAGGCTCTGTGCACTTACCATGCATAAAACATTCATATTCTTTAAAATGGTGATATATCACTCAACTACAATAAAAGTTTTCAAATACAAAAACAAGACAACTTTTGTGTTTCAAAAGAATATCACAATAATTTGATATTCACATCTGCATGCAACATACAAAAATAACTTTTCAGGTGACAGCAAGACGTAGCATTGCGTGTTTAAGCCCATTAAGCACAACTTGAATTTATTGTATTTAAGAATGATACCACTGCTTTGATGTGGGTCTTGATTATTTTTGCATCATGAGTTTTTCCACTTTTTTTTTAAAGCTTTCTGTCAATTTTATCCTCATTTTTGTTAAAATAGTTTTAAGAGCAGGGGAAAAAAACTGTTGCCAATTTAAAAATCATTTTCTACCATAGTGAAAATTGTTTAATTTTAATTTCAACCACAACCTGAAAAGTCATTAGGCCAGCAATAAATTTTATATTTTTAAAGCATTACTATTAGCAGCTATCTTATAACAAACATCTTTCTTTGGATTTGCTGTTGAAACAGGAAAGAGGCAGAAACTGGAAGACAAAAGGATAATAAAATAATAGAGGGAAAGCTCTTAAAATAAGTCACTGAGAAATGTTTTATGACTTCTGTAGTAACTGTTAATGTAAGTGTTCAGATAATTAACCAGTTTTAATGAAAGCTTCAGTAGTTAATAGTTTAAATAATATCCCACATATCAACACCACTGGTATTATTCTTTAAAACAACAAGCCACAGATGAACCTCTTTGACAAAACAAAAGCTTAATTTAGTTCATATGAATTATAAGGCAGAGCAACTCTGATAACTGGGAGTATTTTGTCAAAGACTTTTCATCTGTGGCTTTATCATTTTCTAGGCCGTTAGGATCAAGGCTCAGAGTCTAAATTGTGAGACATACAATAACAAAAATGAATTTAGGACAGCGGACACCAAGTCTTTGACCTGAGGACAGAAAACTGCTAACCTGAGACACAAGCTGCACTTGTCTTCTCCTGTCTTCTCTCTGCTGAAATAGTAGAAACTGTCAACTACACTGGTATTATTGTGATGGACATTTTTTTTTTTTTTTTTTTTAAATCACATCACTGTGAGCTTATGTATGAGTTTACCCTTCTCACTGCTGTCATTACCTCACTGACTTAACCACCGACAGCACACTCGTTTCACTCCTTTAAATATACCAATTCAAAGAATTTCCCAAATGCTGAAAATATTCCATTTGTTATCTTATCCAGCTCAGCACTTACAGAAACTCAGAGATCAAATGGAAATGTGTAAAAATATATGACTTTGCTTTCACTAATTGAATCCCCACTGTGATGCAGAGAAACCTGAAGCAAACCTTGTAGGAATGAAACAACACTTCTTGGCCATTACGTTAAAACTGAATTGATTCCTTAAATGTTGAGCTCATGTGTCTCCCCTTTACCTTTAAAGCTAGATGGCAAGATCTTTGTTTTTAATGGTCCATAAATGCAAGAAACGTTGAACCTAAATTATCAAACTATTTGAATAAATTGCATTTTTGTATATGTGAATTAATCATAATTACAATATAGGTATAGATTGTCATGTTAATGCAATCCTCTTCTTTTCAGTGGAAGTAGCATAACAATGTCTGAATTGTTGAGTGTATCATCTGCATTCCTAAACCAAGGATTTAAGAATAAACTGTCTGCAGCACACAGGGAGCAGTTATTTCTTTTTATTTGCATAATTGATCTGCTATGTAATTGCATTCTTTATGTAACAAAGAATTGTTTGAATTCAAAGAAAACAAATACCCTGGCTGCTGTCCTCCTCTGTACTGCTGAAATCATCCTCATAGTAGGTGTTTGAATCTGTAGAAGCACTGGCATCACTGCTGACTGAGCCCTTCCTCTGGCGCTGGAGAACACAAGCCTAATAGCAGATAAATAAAATCAAAGTCAAAGTTTAAAAAATTTTAGTTGGGAGACAGAAAGTTTTCAGGATTCACCCCAGAAGTCAGCCGCAGTATTCCTACATTTGAAAATGGCTGGTTTCAATAAATAATCATCAAGACATCCACTAATTTTTATTTTTTAATTTTTTAAAAAGGATAAACTACAAAGATAAAAAAGCACCAGACAAAATCTGTTGCTCGTTTCTTTCGTTCAATGTTTTGTATCACAGTATCACAATTAATGTTCAAATCAATAAAACAGCATAACTACAAATTGTAAACGCAAATTACAAATATAACTGACTGCACCTTTTTGTAGGAGGTGGAGAGAAGGGTGAAGAGCAGATTTGTCAAGGGAACAGAGTCAATGAGTCTTTGAACCCTCTGGCTGGAAGTGCTCTGGGCCATGATGTTGAGCTCAGCTGGTGGTCCATCACTTGCCCAACCCTTTAGATGTGGCAGAGGGGGGAAAAGGCTTTTAAGGAACACAAAGTACTTTCAGTAATTACTGAAGCATACTTGGATGCTTTTGAATTTTTCATAATTGAATTCATTTCCTACCCTGAAAGGGTAACAAAGAATGAAAATGCTACAACCCCCACACCCCAATAAAAACCCAACTTTCAAATCTGCCTTTCTAATTTTAAATAAAGATGCAAAACAACAATGGATTTATACTAAATATGAAGCCATTAGGATTTAACTGAGGCACAGTAATTTAAAACAATTTTTTTTTGGTTCCTCAAACAAAAGATGAAGGCTTGAATTTGACTAGCTACATTAGTATATAATGCAATTTTATAGTACAGGGTTTAAACCAACAAAGATCGTGGCATCTGAAACCAGCGATAGTGGTGGCAAGTACAGTATGGCTACAATGGCAGTTTTGTTTTAATGCAGCTACATTGTTTTGTTGCTTCACTTACTCTGTGCAGAGCTTCAACCTGCAGATCCTGGAAAAGTGAAGTCAAAAGTTTGATTGCATGGTTGGCCAGGATAACAGACAACACTCCAAAGCCTTGGTGTCTTGAGAGAGAAAAAAAATATCAAAACAGAAAAAGGCAAAACATTAATGCCCACAAATGACCTTTGATGCATAAACATAACTACTGAACTAAAATTGTCTTTATTAGGATTTAAAAATACCCTTTGGCAGGACCAAGCTTAGGTGACCCTGCGCCATCCTTGGTGCGACTTGCAATATCACGGACACGCAAAGCAGCCAGGGGATCCTTCTCTTTTCCTTTATCTGCCAAGGCTGTCGGGCTCAGGTTAAGAATCAGGTACAGGCTGTTTAAGAGGCACCAGGCTCCAAGCAGTTGGAAGTTCTGATAATGCTGCAGAACAGAGAAGAGAGAATTTTAAAAATATCAGTCATAATACTTACCTTATAAGTGACAGTCTAGGACTGTCAGTTATAAATATATTTATTCTTTTACTTGCGCAATATAGCAATCAAAATTGGTGCTCACCTCTCCTCCAGCTCTGCGAGAGTTGCTGATGGCTTGCCCAATCATTTCATAAATCTCCAGCTGCGGTAAAGACAAATGTATTAGTCATCTTTTTAAATCTATATATCTTGTTAAAATATACATGACAGTAATTAACAGTAATTAAAGATTTTTTAAAAGTGATTAGTTATGATACTTACACATTTCTGGACAATTGTGGCTGCATCATTTTCATAGTCCTCTTCTTTGGTACCAGTGGAGGCAGAGCGAAGTTGCAAGCCACTACCCACCTGTAGAATGGCCATGCAAGTGGCCACACTTACACCTAAACAAGTAAAAACGCATTGTAGATGTATTTTTTTTTCTCAGTTTGGTTTTTGAATGTTGTAGCAGCCTGAATCACTTGGTATATTTTATTTTAACCAAAAATGTAACCACCTACCAGCATAGAGACAGCTTAGAGCCAGCACGGTCATATCCAGTAGTCTTCCTGGTGTCAAGGGTTCCAGTACAGGCAAGGAAAGTGTGTCCAAAGCCATGGTCACATCTATCACCAGTGAGTGAAATCTATGCATTTTAAATACAGGATAACAACTTAATGCTGGACCAGTGGTGAAATGGCCAGATGCCATAATTAAACAATTTCCTATTAGCCCAGTAGATTAAAAGAAGAAAAAAAAAAAGAATACCCGTTGCGAACAGCAGTGGCATCAGCCACTGTGGCTGGCATGATAAAGAATGAGTTGGCTGACACAGCATCCTGGAAGCGGTTGATGTAGCGTAGAAAGTAGGGCAGGTTGAGGCATACTCGTAACAACTTCTCAGACCCACCTAGAAAATTACATTAATTCAAAAAATTTAATAAAATAAAAATTCATTAAGTTTCATTTTAAATTAATTAATGGCAGGATTACTAAAGAAAATAAATTTTCATTGCAATTTGTAAAGAAAAGGTGCTTTTACAAAGTTACGTATAATTTAGAGCTCCAGAGTGCTTTCAACAATGAAAAGTAAATAAGGGATTATCTGACATTTTGAATCAATAGGAAAAAAAAACTAAATTTTCCACATGGATGTGTGGGAAAAAGAACAAACTCATATACATATATTATTGAAGTGTATATTTACTACAGTGTGACTTAATGGTGACATTTACTAAACATATATTTTTCAAAAAAAGATTTCCAGTCTCCCGTCTTTCAACAGCTGCGAGAACACTTTTAAACCCTGACCTATAGTAGTGTCAAAGCTCCAGTCTCTTGGAACAACTACTCACCTAGTTCCTGTAAGCTTGACACATTCTGGGACACAAAGGCATTTTTCATTTTGGTCTGAACAGCTTGATCTGTATTTTGTTCATCGCAATCACTTTCAGCCTATAATTAACAAGAGATGCAATGATTACAACAGATATTTATCAACAATACAGTGACAGAATATTATTTTAAATGCAGCTAACAAAATTCATTTAAAAGGAAAGGGGAACAAAAGCAGAAGCTGAGTAAGTTCTGCTAATAGCGATTGAGAGAGTAGCTGGGTCATTAATACTTGCCTGCATGTGTGTTGCTGATGGAGAGGCCAAGATGGTGGTAAGGTCAGGGTTAAAAACTGATGTCAGCTGATTAAAGAAGTTCATTTGTACTTCTTTTTGTCGAAGCTCTGGGTTCACAGCACTGGGTAAATCCTTCTGATCTTCCACTATTAAATGACAAATGGCACAAGAGTTTCACCACATGTCACAGCTGTTAATCAAAAGGGCCACTGGAACAGCCCTGACATTGATAAATACTCACAGCTTCATTGAATAATTATAGTATATAGAAAACTAATAGACCAAAAATGTCCAAATCCGTCCAGTGAATTTCCAGTTTTCTCCAAATAACTTATTCATTTTGTCTACCAGGACAGTGAAGCATTTTTCAGTTTTGTCCTTTATGGAATCTTACCATCTGAAAGTGTCTTGACAGTTTGAGGCAACTTGGCAGACTTCATCATAGCAGTGAAAGTAATGATTTCTGTGCGATCTAGTCTGCTGCAGCCAGTGCAGAGTCCCTTTATTAAAAGGATCAGGTGTTTCTAAAGAACAACAAATAGCAGCACAATTTCATTTCAATTAATTTTTTATTTATTTCAATGCATAAGTCAATACAAAGCCGAAAACCACCATGAAATGCAAATCAGTGATAACTAGAAATGACTACACCCACCCTGCTGACTGTCTCACTTACCTGTGAAACTGCACATGCCTCATCAGGGTTCTCCAAGCGCAGCAATGAGAATTCAATCAATACTTTGCACGCTGCAGCAACTGACAGCAATTGATTTCTTGGTACTAGGGAAACAGAGAAAAGAACAAAAATAACATCGAGCAACAAAACAGTTTTCACTGAAAGATCTTGGCTCATTGTTAGTGAGTGGCAGGAATTTGTCTATTACTCTTAGGAGAAAATGAAATACACATACTTTGTCCACATACTGTGGTGATGTAATGTGCTGAGAGTGCCACGAATGATGAGTAGAAAGGTTCATACTGCTTGTCGTGGTGAAGAATGTCTGATTCACTGCAAACAAAGGAAATATGACTTTTTACACAACATTTATAGTGGGTTGTTTTTGTTTGTTTGGGGGAGGGGGTAGAGAATACAGACAGGACAGTGACATAGAGTGGATTTGATCTGTTTAACTGCTCCTCCCTTCTTCAACCAGTGTCTTAATTCCTCCACGCAAATATGAGTAAGAGGTGCAAAGATGGGATTTAAAGTGTTCACAGGACAATCTCATGTTCTGCTGTGTCACATTAAACAGATGGTAACCACTCATGATGTACATCAAATCAACTGCCATACTGAATGTCCAAGTAACAATAAAGAAAACACCTGCTGACTGCAGCCTTACTTTTAAAATATAGACAGAATCAGCTCCATCTGTTGCTATAGTGACATTACATTGTGAATTGTGAAATTGATCCCTGAGGCACTGCAATTATGCAAACTTAACTTACCCTACAGTTTATCCAATGTGTTTGTGCAAGAATTCAGTCTTAAAAATTAATTAAAAACTTATTAAAACAGACTTTTTATAATTATCATTCATTATCATCCATCCATCTGCACGCTGCAAACTCATGTTTGTTTTCATGCAACTGTCTGATATTTCTTACACATTTTGTCAACACAACAGGATCCTGGAAAATGAAAGAATAGAATGCTTAATGGTTTATAGTCTGGTTAAAGGTTAGCATCAAAATAATTACTCTTCTTCAGTATACACCACCTCAGTGACTTAACTGATTAACATTTCTGGTACATCTCCCAGGAGCATTAGTTTGTCTCAGTTAATTTTTTTTTTTTTTTTAAAGATCAATTTAATACATCAAACCACAATCAGTTGCAATATATATGCAACAAATACTCAATATCATCATCAATTAAAAAAAAGAAACAGTCATGACCTTCACAAAAAGAACATAAAATAATAAAATGAATGCTACTGCTAACAAACAAGCTGCAATAACATTGCCATTCTGTTATATGTGCTACAGTGTGGTACTGCTTGTGCTACTTGCAAAGCCATGAGAGAGAACACACAAAAACCTATCACCCACCTTGACCAAACTCAGTGTGGCTAAACTCGGTGGTAATTGGCAATTCAAGCCTACTTCTTCAATGTCGTCTTCACAGAATGTAATATTTCTTTAGGATGCGAGTTGTAAGGAAACAAGGTGTGTTTATACTGATGGTATTGGAACTGGCTTTTGGTGTGGTCGGAATATTTTAAGTACTTTTCCTTAACACTTGGGGCCTCTAACAAACAGGCTTGTTACAATTACACAACTAAAAGAAAGAAACATTTTAATCAATACTTACATAGATAATGGAGTCTTTTTTTTTTATTATAGTCAAACTGCACAATAGGATAATTCAACTACACAACACTACTTTCGATCCTCATAACAGTTGTGTTCGCACACAGCCTGTTGCACTGGAAAACGAAACCAAGAGACATACTAGGAAGCTTTTATTTCTATGTACTAGCTTATGTTACGCCACAAACAGAGAATCAAGGCACAACTACGGAATCAAATAAATCACTCAACAATACTTGCAAAGCACTAATACAATAAATATCTACTTTTATGAGAACATAAATAGGTGGGCATGTTGTAACGAGATAACAAGTTCATTCTGCCCCAGCATCTTTGTGGTTAAGCAGAACCATGCAGCATTTCCTAAAATACAAGTCTTAGAAGCAATAACCTTAAGTAACCATTTTACGAATAATACCTTAACGGCAACTCAACATCACCTGATCAAAAATGAGTGGAGAGATGAGGTCCCCCGCCTACTTTCAGCCTAACCACAAGCAGATGACGTTAAGCAGACTGACTATTTTTGCCACCCTTATAATGCGTGAACTGGCTAATGACATGCCCAGATTACGCCTTATAATGCAACTCCAAGACGAAAGTATTGTTGAATTTAGCCCAATGAAGTCAGCTGACGTAGTCAAATATAACTCTGGCTGGGGCGTTTGAGAGCCAGTCCAGTTGGAAGGCCCCCCGAGTTAGCCTGCCGGCTAATGTTTGTGTTAGCTAGCTAATGATGAAGCAATTTTGTTAAAGCTTACACTGCAACGCCGTTTAACGTTTGCACAGCGCCGACATTACGTTAAAGATAAATGTCCATCAGTCATAAGACGTGCTTCGTTTCAAACTCTGTAGTCACCAGGAAAGAAACGCTATATAGCATTTTGAGTAAGTTAGCTGTCATTAGCACATCAGCTAACGTCTTGAGCTGACTCCATGCCAGTGCAAGTTAAGCTTAAATAGCTTGCTAGCCGCTAACGTTAGCAAAATGGGTATCGTTTCCCATCAAACTATACTAACCAAGCTAGGTTAGCAATTTAGCCAGCTAGCCTACGCCTAGGTGGACACAAGCAGTATTCAAGCAAATAAGAACCTGGAATTTATTGACAATTAACCGGTTACCTGTTGATTATAGACCCAATAAGCTGAGGTAGCTCCTTCGTCTCAAAAGCAGTGTACGAAGCTGATAAAAGCGGCCGAACTGCCGCTGTCCATTCGTGTTCCCCATCTCCTCCGCTCGACGCCATCTTGAAATCCTAACAGAAAAAACTAGCTACTGGAAGAAGAAACTGCGGTGTAAGTAAATCATGGGGGCGCTCTCACTCTGATACCAGCCCTGACAACATTTTACTCGAAATTTTTACTGGTTTACTGTTTATAAACCCATTTTAAAATTATGTATAGTAATATGGTTCCCAATTTACACGAACGAATAAAGCGATGTTTTTTTCCATCATTCTTTTGTGATGTAATTACATATACAAGTAGTAAAACTTCCATATTGGTTATTATTATCTTTTATTTTTTTTTACCTATTTTAACTTATCTTATTATTCATTTAACATTAACTTCATTAACAAACCAGGAATCACGACTTTTTGACTTTATGTGACTTTCATCCACATATGTTAATATTCTTGTATGACGATAGATAGATATAGTAATACGACACCTTTTGATTCCAAAAAAGTCCACAATAGCAACAGGACTTTATCCAGTATCATCAAGTAAGTAAAAAATAAAATAAATGTATAAAGTAAATATTAATTCATATAATAAATTAAAGAAAATAAATACTTTTGTTGTCTAATTACTGACTGCAACACACAGGGCCTAGAATAATAGATAATGGAATATTAAATACACAAATCGTCTTCGTTTTTCTTTATTTCTTCGTTTTTATTTTCGCTTTTTTAACGCGTGGGGGTGCAGCCTATGTCTTCCACTTGAATCCTGTTATTTATCCCCTGTGTTACCATTAATTTAAAATGTTATCATTTGTGTTTCTGTCAGATGATCCCATCACACATTTTCCCACACATGAATTAAACTCAGTCTTACACAGTTTTTTTCAATGGTGATCTGTTTTCATTTTTTTTTTTTCAGTTTAGGATTTGATTCAATCCATTTTCTGGGAAACTGGTTGAGTATTTGTTAATCTGAAAGGTCACCACCAGAACCGACGCTGTGTGTCTTTACAACCTTTAGGGGGCAGCACTTCTCCTTCGCAGAACGAAAAGGAAGTCGTTCGGCTTCCGACTTCCTCCTCCCGTTGAAGAGCAAGTCAGAGCTGCTGCAGCAATGGCAAAGCTAATTTTGCTTTGGCTTAAATGTGTCATATTATACAATGCTGTCGGTGCTGTGTTTGAGGACCAAGTAGGAAAATTTGATTGGTAAGAGGTGTCAAGTGAATGATCAAATGTGTGCCGATTATGTTTTAATGTGGAAATGCTAATGTTAGCACCTGTCACAGCAGCTAGCTGCTAATCGGTGGACTTTGAATGAGAGAACAGGTCAAAACACACCAGAATGAAGACAAACAAATGTAAATTTGGTAGTTAATTTCAGGAGGTGTGCATATGTCCATGCTTTATAGAGTAAGTGAATCATTGGTCCCACTAAATTCAGCAAGTGAAACGCGATAGAAAGTGATTTAAAGGCAATAGGAAAACGTTGTAACCAACAAACCAGTGTCATGTAGTTTCGCCTTTTCAGTTTGAGAAATATGTCTTTGCACCGGGATTGGATCCATTTGGTCATTAAAACAATGGTGTTTTAATGGTGTCACTTTGATTATGGGTGAGCTGGATGACGGTCTGACTGCTTGTGCTTTCTCTTCATGTTTCACAGGAGGCAGCAGTATGTAGGCAAGGTTCGTTTTTCTCATTTTGACACACATGTGCAGTCATCCAAAAAGGTTCTTGTAGCAACAGAGAATAATGTTTTTGCCGCACTCAATACAAGGACTGGGGAACTCTGTGAGTATGTTGTTAGTCTGAAAGACAAAGTTCTCATTTATTAGGTATAGTCTTTTATTGTCATTTTGATATCAATGTCTGTTACAGTCTGGCGACATGTAGATAAGTCTGGACCCGAAGGAAACATTGATGCTCTTTTGCACCATGGACAAGGTGATTTATTTTTTTGTAATTAATCTAATAATGTATTTACATTGCAGTAAATTTTAAAGATTTTTTTAAAGTTCCTCCAGTTGATAAAACTGTCTTTGTGTCCTAGATGCAATCCTAGTGGTTGGTAATGGTCGCCTCCTGCGATCCTGGGATGTCAATGTTGGTGGTTTGAACTGGGAAATTGTGCTTGACTCTGGAAGGTGATTATTTCCTTAAGGTTAAGAATGGTCTTTGTTTATTCATTTATTTGATTAAATCTTAACTTGCTTCTTTTATATGTTCAAGTTTCCAGAAAGCATGTCTAGTGGGGCAGCAAGGCACAGTGAAAAACGTGGCTGTTTTGAAAAAAAACATTATCTCTCTCCATTACCTTTCTAATGGCCATCAAAAATGGATAGAAAATCTACCAGAAAGGTATGTTTTTATATTAATGTTAACTTTGTGTACTGGTAATCTCTGTTTCAATGAACATAATTCTACACAGAAACTCATTTTTTCATTTCTTTTTTCTGTTTTTTTTTTTTTTTTAGAAAATACCACACAGTGTTGTAAAAACAGTAATTTTATTATGAAACTTTTGTCACCTTCTGTTTCTCTCCACAGTGAGACTGTGGATTACCAGACTGTTTATTCTGGAGGAAATGGTGAAGTTTATGCTTTGGGAATTGTTCCCCATTCCCACGTTGTTATTATTGCTTACAGCACTGATGATGGAGAGATAATCAAGCAGGTAATCCTGTTTATTAATGATAGTATCAAAAAAATACATCTATGCTCTGTAAATGTAACATATATAAAATGGATAATTTGTGGAAGTACCAACTAACTCAAACACTGAATCAGTGGTCAGTATATAGAATGATTTTAGTGAGTTTCTTGCCTGTGATGTTTTCAGATCTCTGTTGAAGCTCTGTGGCTGTCCAACATAGTGGCCAGCTGTGCAGTAATTGGTCAGGGGGTGCTGATTTGTGTAGACTCTGCAACTCCATCGCTGTACATGTGCGACTTACACCTAGATACGCATGATTTACAGATGACCCAGATCCCTCTGCAGGTATGACTCTAATAAAAACCTTTCTAAACCTTTCTAAATTACCATGTATGTCCTCTGCTTTAGATGGTTAAGTTTTAAATTCTGCCTCTCTCTTTCTCAGCTCTCCACTTCTGTGATCTTATATGTTCCCTTATGAACGCACCGTTTTTTTTTTTTTTACAGTCTTCTCCTATTTGTCTTCTCACAGTCACTGGGACTTGAAGTAGCTCCAGACTTCCAACCGGTCCTGGTGTCACACCAGCCCAACTCAGCCCATCAGCCTCTATCTGAGTTCTTCCTTCAGCTCGGCCCTGATAACTTCCTGCTTCTCCAGCTCAACAATGGTCAGATAGTTACACTCAGGGATTTCAAGCCAGTACGTAATCTTTTCTCTATATTAGCCTGTCCTGGTATTGCAGTTGTTTTGCTATAACAGCCAACATCAGTAAATATCTGCCAAAATGTAAATGTGGCTTGGCATCCTTGCCAAAATATTTTATTTCCCCAGGCAAATATCAAACAAAATAACTGTTAAAAACAGCCAAATACGATACTTTTTTTTAAACCCGTAACATTTTGTAGAATGTATTATTTTTCTACAGAAAGATCATGTCTTTTGTTGTATTATACAGAGCTATATCCTTTGTTGTAGGCCTTGCTGGTTTCCTTTGCAACCACTGGAGAGAAGACCATTGCTGCTGTTATGTCCCCAAAGAATAAAACTGTGAGTGAAATTAATATTTCACCTTTAGATTTATTTGTGGGTTTTGATGTGTTTTAGCTGTTTTCTTAGTCTCAAATGCATTTGATTTTAAAAAGCAGACATGTAATACACCTATTGATTTACTTAATGAAAAGGTTAGACTTGTTACTGTAAGATTTTTTTTGTCATGTTTTTCAGGAAACCATTTTTAAGTGGGTTTTTTGTTAAATAATGTTCTTAATTGGGAGATGATTATTTGTTTCTTTCCTACAGGCTTGCAGTATTAACCTCTTTAGTGCTGAAACTGGACGGAGACTTCTAGACACAACACTGATTTTCGTTATGGATCCTAATGGTGGGAAACCAGAGAAAGTGAGTCAGTTTTCTTTCCTGAGGTACTGTGGCAACTTTGAGCAGAGCAGGCAGAGTTTTCTAAACACAGGTGCAGTCAGTTCATTTCAGTATGATGTGGAAAAAATAAGACATGCTGGTTTCTGGGCTCTCTTTGAAAATATAGACAGTACTTTTTTTTTAATGCCAACTTTAGTAAATGTGGCCTGTAGTGTGTTAATAATGGCTTTACAATAGAAGTAAATTATATTCTCTCTTTCAGATCTACATACAGCCATTCTTGAAGAAAGATGACTCTGTTGGCTACAGGGCCATGGTGCAAACAGAGGACCACACACTCACGTTCATACAACAGCCAGGTATGAGCAGCAAAAACAGGAAGCAAGGAAAGAGTGCACTTTCAGGCTGTACTGATGTTATTGTGAGCAGAGCTATTGATGCTGCAGGGCTTTTTAAATTATATTTTTACTTAAGCTTACCAAAGTAAAATCCTTCTCATTGTACTCAAAATAACAAAAGAAGAATAGACACCCTATTTTTTCTGGAATGTGTTTTAGCAAGGTCAGACAGAGGCATGAAAACTTCATGAATACTCATACTGTGGTCTGACTGCGGTGGGTTTCTGTCAATCAGTAGGCAAATTAAATGTAAGTGAGGAGTCTGCGTGTTTGTTTAGTGTTGAGAACTAGGACGTTTTTCCCAAAGCACATAGAGACTTGTAAGCTTCGCAGTGCCTCATGATAATATTTTTGGTTTATCCCACCTCTTAATCATCGTGGTTGCTGCCAACATCTGACCACGTTGTGGACACATTTCATAATGTACATACAGTCCTGTCTTTTCCACAAGAATGACGGTAAAACGCATCTCATGACGTAATTAATGGAAAGCGTCAACACAAAGTGCATACAGCCGCAGGGTGTGGGAAATAGAATGAATAAATGATTGCAGAACAATAATGATCCTTGCTTTCCAGGGCGTGTGATGTGGACTAGAGAGGAGGCCTTGTCAGATGTGGTGACAATGGAAATGGTGGATCTGCCCCTCACTGGAACGCAGGCTGAGCTGGAGGGAGAGTTCGGCAAAAAGGCCGGTAAATGTCAAACCGAAATTTTTGCTGTATTTGAATGGAGTCCTGTAAATCTCCTTTACAAAGCATAAACTCAGGAGAACTGGATGGTGTCTCTGTTAATGGTTCCATAACTTAGAATTTATAATAATTTCTGAGGGTTGTTGCATTTGCTTTTTTCCTTACTTAAACAGGTCAGCTGCTTTATCGAATCGGCGGCTTTGCTATATTCCAGTTTCAAACATATCTTTCGCATGTGTGTGTTGATATTATTGCTTTAATTTCTTTCATTTTTGTCCTGTTTTTTGTTATTGCTGCTTATGGATTCAGCCATTCAAGGTAACAAATCTCTGCTTTGTTCAGCAAAACTTGATTCCTTGTCTTACGGTTAGGACTTCCTCACATCCAGTTTCCTTTGCTTCATTTTATTTCACTCTTGAAATAAATCCTGTATCCTGTGTCCTTGTTGTTTCTCGCAACGTTTGTTGTATTTAAGATATGAAACATGACGCGGATCAGATGTTAAAAATTTGAGTCAAGTCCCCTGAAGGTCACTTAGCGGCATGTGTGCTCTTGTTTACGTTTGTCCAGATGGGCTGATGTCTATGGTGTTCAAGAGGCTCTCCTCTCAGCTGATCTTGCTGCAGGCCTGGATCGCTCACCTCTGGAAGCTGTTCTATGACGCACGCAAGCCTCGTAGTCAAGTTAAAAACGAGGTCACCATCGAAAACCTGTCCAGAGATGAGTTTAACTTGCAGAAGATGATGGTTATGGTCACTGCATCTGGAAAAGTATGAAACTAAAGCTTACCCTCGAATTTAGAAATGGTTTGTTAGTGTTTCAGGGAGGATGAGCAGCGCCGCACAGTTGTGGTCAAACTAGATTCGGTTTATTTTGTCTAAAATCAGGCAGGCTTGAAGGGAAATGTAACACTGATGAATAAACTCGGATCAGTCATCTCACTTTTTCCTGCAAGGTTCATTCTTTTCTTGTCTTTTTTTTTTTTCAGCTCTTTGGGATTGACAGCAAGACTGGCAGTATTTTATGGAGGCACTACCTGGAGGATGTCCCATCTAATGCAGCGTTCAAACTAATGGTACAGCGGACGACAGCGCACTTCCCTCATCCTCCGCAGTGCACGCTGCTCATCAAAGATCAGGTAAATTATTGCACAGGCTCTGTTTTTGGAGAATCAGGTTTGGTGTCAATGCTCTTATCTTGCAAGCTGACAATATGGATAAAGCTCAAATAGTTGGCAGGGGAAAAACCAACTGCCAGTAGGTGCCTACAGTTTCCAACTTTAAAGACAAGACAGGCTCAGTAAAAGATAAAAGTAATCTTAAAGATACCCACTTGGCAGATAAAGTACTGACCTGACCTGTAAAACGTGATTAAGGTTTATTTTCTTTGTTCTATTTTTGGTTATCAGGACACAGGGCTCACTACACTGCATGTATTTAACCCCATCTTTGGAAAGAAGAGTCATGTGACTCCACCTGCTCTACCTCAGCCAATACTTCAGTCATTCCTGCTGCCACTCATGGACCAGGATTATGCTAAAGTTTTGCTTCTAGTTGATGATCAGTACAAGGTTTGTAGCAAACTTCATACGAGTTACACATTCACTGTGTTGCATCTCGAAGCCATTTCTGTATGAATACTCATCATGCTGCCTCATAACTGCTCTATGTCCAATTAATTATACTGTTTACATATTGTGCATGAGCACCAGGCAGTAGAACACTGTTTAACAATGGCATTGTGTTAGCTGTCGGTTACCTGCAAACAAATGGTATCCATCTTACTCACTTTTTCCCAGGTTTCTGCATTTCCTTCTACAAAGAACGTACTGCAGCAGCTCCAGGAAATGGCTTCATCCATATTCTTTTATCTTGTTGACTCCAGCCAGGGAAGACTTTCTGGTTACAGACTTAGGACGGCAAGTGAAACTTTTTGAATGCATCATTTCCTGATTCTCACAGGAAACCCTTATGAAACTATACCCAAGTCACAGACAGAAAAAGTTCATGTGTATCATTTTGTGTTCTCAGGACTTGTCCACTGAGCAGATCTGGGAAGTTGTCATTCCAATGGAGATACAAAGGATTGTCTCTGTCAAAGGGAAAAGGCCTAATGAGCATGTGCACTCGCAAGGAAGAGTAATGGGAGACCGCAGTGTTCTCTATAAGGTACTGTAACATCCTTTTTAAAACATTTTTTTTTTTTTTTTTTAATTTAACCTTTGTTTATACAGGTAGTCCCATTGAGACTCAGTGTCTCATTTACAAGACAGATCTGTTCTAGACAAACATATTCAAATTACAACAATAAAAGAAACCGTAAAATAGTTAAATTTCTCTAATGTACACAGTCATACCAAAGATGGGAACAAGTTCCCAGTGATGATTTCACAAAAACACTTATGTCTTTGAAGTATGCAAGTGAAAACAACTGAGAAAGCTTCAAATCCTTCTGGTTAAGATCATATTATTGACTTTATTCTGGCTCGATTTTGGTTTGTTTTGGCTCAGTTTTCCCTCTTTGCTTTAAAAGACAGTAACGCCCCGTCTTGTGACGTTAACTAAAAACTCATCTTTCCAAGAAATCCTGTAACCCATGTCACTGTTTTCCCAGTGAATCACATTCTCCCTTTGACTGCCCTCTTTTTTTATAAGAATTCACTGCTAGTACTCCTTACTGTTGCCTTTGTTGTGATTTATGAATCACCTGTGAAGTGTGCTCTTGCATTCATTATTTCAGAGAGTAGCACAAGACGATAAGGATAAAAACAAATCATTCACTAGGACAGTTTATAGTGGTACATCGAGTAGTGCTTGAGGTTTCCAAGAATTGTTGATCTGGATAGGCTGATGGCCAGCTGACTGCCATATTTGAGACCTTGTTGCAAGTATGTTTTCCAACCTTTTTTCCTAAATGAAACCAGGTGCAAAACAGCCCAACTTATTTCCCAACTATAAAGAAAACGTGAATGCATTAGTGATGTCCTACTTAGTTGTAGTGGTTTACACTTTACACATTTGCTTGGCAAGCGAAATGTCACTGGTTGGACTCCAGCCAGGGACACAAATCCCAGTTTGGGTTTGCGTCAGGAAGGGCATCTGGCGTAAAACTCTGCCAAATCAAACATCCGGAGTGGCCTAAAAGTAGCTTGAGGGAGGCTCTGCTTCATTTGACAACAAATTTATCTTAATTAACAAGATATGTATTTTCGTGTTATTATATTAATTTAAATGCTGAATTGTGTTTTAACTAATTTTTATAGTACCTGAACCCAAATCTACTGGCTGTAGTGACTGAGAGCACAGACACCCATCAGGAGCGCAGCTTTGTCGGGATCATCCTGATTGACGGTGTGACCGGCCGCATCATCCACGAGGCTGTTCAGAGAAAAGCCAGAGGACCGGTGCATGTTGTGCACTCTGAAAACTGGGTGGTGGTGAGCACGCTTTATTGCTACAGTCACATGTAGGGATTGAAATAATTACGACCACCTTTTGTTGTCTTGCTTTTTGCATCGTTACAGTTTGAATGCCATGTGTTCAGAGCACATAACTAAATGGAGGAAAAAAGGGAAAATATTGAGGGTCATATTTATTGTGTCCCCTTCCCCTGTGTGACTCCGTAGTATGAATACTGGAGCACCAAGTCACGTAGGAATGAGTTCTCTGTAATTGAACTGTATGAAGGAATGGAGCTCTACAACAGCACCGTGTTCAGCTCGCTGGATCGGCCACACGCTCCTCAGGTTCTCCAGCAGTCTTACATTTTCCCTTCCGCCATTTCTACCATGGAGGCGACACTGACTGAAAAGGGCATCACCAGCCGCCATCTGCTCAGTAAGGGCCACTTGGTTATATTGCCGTTTTCTGTGGTTTTTTAGTTGTTAGAGAATATGTTTTGTTTTCTTATAAATAAAAAGTATCTTCAGCACCGGGCTGCCCTTTTGTAATATGTTTGTTTGAATTTGCTTTGTCATAGTTGGCTTGCCGTCTGGAGGGATTTTGTCATTACCAAAGATGTTCCTCGACCCACGAAGGCCAGAAATAGTATCTGAGCAAAGCCGGTCAGTCCTCAAGTCAGGCTTAGTGTGAAAATGAAACTCTGATTTTTCTTTACTGTTATGTTTCTGACTTGTTAACTTGATCTTCAGTGAGGAGAACCTGATACCCTACGCTCCAGAGCTAATGATCCGTACAGAGTGGTTTATCAACTACAACCAGAGTATATCAAGAGTCCGAGGTATTCACACTTCCCCGTCTGGACTGGAGTCAACCTGCCTGGTGAGTTTGCCTTCAAAGTAATGAAAAGCACATGACAGCGCAGTGTAAGATGAAAATAATGGTTTAAAAATCATCACATGTATTTACTTAAAAATGGTACGAAGACAACCTATCAAATGTTGAAATGGAGAAATTTTATTGGTTGAACAACACTCATCGGCCACAGCACTGGGTACACCCGTTCAACTACTTGTTTACATAAATATCTAATAAGCCAATCACATGGCAGCATTGTAATGCTCAAACTGAGCATCGTAATGGGGTAGAAAGGTGGTTTAAGTGGTTTTGAATGTGGCATGGTTAAAGATAATAATCGCAGCAGCTCTGTATGTGAAAATCTGTCATTGATGTGTGAGCCGCGCACTAAGAACAAACCCACTGGTCCCTTTTTAAGCCTGTGGTATTCCAGGTTCATGATTTCCAAAAATAATTTCATATTTTGGTTTTTCAAGCTACTGAGCAGTTTTTTTCCACTCTGCCTCAGTCTGTCTTACATGAGCTTTGGCCTCGCAAATGTTCTGGCTCCTGCGTCTTGTTTATGTTTTTTTTTTTTTTTTTTTTTTTTTGCACATGGTGGAGTTTTAACTTGTTTTTGTGGACACAGCCATGAACTATGTTCAGTGGAGCTCATGCACTATTTTCCACAACGGAATATTGTCTTGTTTTTTAACCAAAGCTTGGCTATTCAGTATCTGCTTCTGACCTTCTTCCCCGCTTACAAAGAATTCTTAAAGAATTCTTTGAATTAAATTGACAGTGGTTTAAATAAACTATTTGCCCACTCAGTCTCTCAGTCTTTCACAAATGGTGAAATCCTCCTTGGCTTTACTTCTGTGAGGCTCAGCTTCTCTGGGATGTTTTTTTTGTATAGCAAATCATGTTACTCAGTAACCTAATTAGTTGTGAGAATGTTCCACCGGGTCTTTTTTTTTTTTTTCCTGGTATATCATTATGCAACTTTTCCAGTCTTTTTTTTCTTTCTTTTTTTGCCTCTGCTCTGTGTTGCTGACGTCAAATTCAAAATGAGTTCAGAACTTTTTTTTTTTCTTGTTTAGCTTCCAATTAAATTTTTGATTTAAAGCATCTTCAAATCATTGCTTGTACATTTTACACCACATCACAAATATTTGGAAACAGGACTGTAGACGATTCCTTATTTGGAAATGTTTGCCACCACTTGGTTTTCCTCCCCACTTAAATAAAATCTTAATATGACAGTTGTATTTTTTTTTTTTTTTAGGTTGTGGCATATGGTCTTGACATCTACCAGACACGTGTGTATCCCTCAAAGCAGTTCGACGTACTAAAAGATGACTATGACTACATGCTGATCAGTAGCGTGCTCCTTGCCCTTTTCTTTGCCACCATGATCAGCAAACGCCTGGCAGAAGTCAAACTGCTCAACCGGGCTTGGCGGTAAGGCGACGGTTAAAATCCTACATCTGCCAGCTCTGTGGCTGCACGAAGGACCTCGGCTCCAAGAGATGAGACCGCTGAGGCCGTGCCTGTCCAAGAACACAGGTCAAAGTTCAATAAGGCCCATAAGGAACTGCAGGGGTGAGGGGACAGTGGGGAGGGGGTGAAATGAGGGGTTAGTAAAAGTTTTTGTGTTTATTTTTTAACTTATTTTGCAAAAATGAATTATTTCATAGTAGAATAATTGTTCTTTTGTGAAATGTCATTTCGATTAAATGTTTAACACATAGCTAATTACGAACCGATAAAACAGGCCGATTTATTAAACTGTGGAGCTTGAAAACTTCTGCTCATGTGAAAGTTATTCTAGTTTTCCTGGGCTTTTTTTGTTTTGGTTTTTTGAGACATTTCTGCATCACTGGACTGATCTAATATAAAGCGATAACAAATGTGGAGCTGAGGGAATAGTCAGGAGAAATGCGTGAATGTGAGCATGAACTCGAACAGTACCATAGCAGAATGGTTTGTTTTTTTTAGCCTGCTGAATCACCTTGATACTCGAGTCCCATTTGGATTGTTGACAAATGAGCTGTGAATATGAGCTGTGAGGTGATAATGTAGCATGTACAAGAAATGGTTTTTTGAGATGTCTGAAAACCACCAAATGAACTGTTACACTGTTGCCACCATCACATGATCAACCAAGGGAATGGGAAGAGACAGTAGCTTTTCTTTTATGTACATCCCTCATCTTGTAGCTCATATTTTTATGAGAAATTTTCCACACAGCTACTGTTGATGCTCCATTAAAATTTCTCCCAAAACTCCATTCTGAGCGCTTTATTTTGTTGTTGCTCCTCTTCTTCTGTCAGCTGCTCCTTTTAGGGTTCTTCACAGCGGATCATCTGTCCCCATCCACCTATATTCTGTCACATCAACTCTCTGCTTTTGATTATTATTATTAGGGCCCGAGCACAAAAGTGCGAAGGCCCTATTGTATCTGCTCTGTTTCTTCTTCTTATTATTATTATTATTATTATTATTATTATTATTATTATTATTATTATTATTATTTCGGCAAATGAATCGGCCTTTTGAGGGCCTAAACATGCTCAAAAACTCATGAAATTTTGCACACGCGTCAGGTCTGGTGAAAATTTACGTATTTTAATGTCCCTAGACATGTCCAGGGAAAATTGGCTCAGTAGCGCCACCTAGAAAAATGAGAAACGCGAGCCCCGAGATGGGTATGACCTACATGTATAAAACTCGAACACATATCTAACGTTCGGAGACGCACAAAAAGTCTATTATGGCCATGTCCTAAACCCAACAGGAAGTCCGCCATTTGGAAGTGAAGGTGACATTTTGGCTCTAATTTTGCCATTTCCATGCCTCGAACTTTTTCGAACTCCTCATTGGAATTTCATCGTACAAGCTTCATATTTGGTCAGTGTCAACTACACACCTGGGCCATGTTAAATTGCGGAGCTTTTGAGTTTTCGGGTTACTGTGAGGCCGTGGCGCCACGGCGAATTTCGATGACTCGCCATGAAAATCTTATTGCCTCTCGTTCTGTCATACATT
Source organism: Oreochromis aureus (assembly GCF_013358895.1). Lineage (NCBI taxonomy): Eukaryota > Metazoa > Chordata > Actinopteri > Cichliformes > Cichlidae > Oreochromis > Oreochromis aureus. The sequence continues at coordinate 24,457,925 of NC_052961.1, read as the reverse complement.
GTCCGACCTTGACCAAAGTGGACACATATGATAAGGCTCCACCCCTGAACATATTTCAACTGCCATATTTGACATCAGGGACAGCGCCACCTAGTGGGAACAGGAAATGTCATGTTTTACACTTTGGGGTACAGTATTGTAATGGGTGACATCTGCAGCCTCAAATTTCTCCAGGAAAGTCTTAAGGAGTTGGTCTTGGGTTCCAGAGAAAACTGTGAGTTTTCGCTGAAGGGTGTGACCCCAGCAGCATGGCGAACATTGAGGTCTCGCCATGAAGAAACAAATTAGTGTAACTCAATGAAATCCAATCTGATCAGTACCACATTTTACAGGGATGATGTCAGACCCGCCCTGAACAGATTGATATGCCCATTGTCAGGAATACGTAGAGCGCCACCTAGTGGCACCAGGAAATGTCATGTCTTTCATTTTGTTGTACTGATTTTCACAGGTTCATCGTGGCCACCTCAAAAGCGGTGAATATCACCATCAGTCCCTGTTGATGCTTCAGTGAGAAAATTGTGACTATAAACTGAACGGCGCACCCTGGTGGCAACGCAGTTCACCATGAAAGATGAAGTGGCTTTTGAGGGGCTTGAAAAGTTTAAAAGTCTTGAAATTTGGCGCACACCTCTAATGTGATGAGGGATTTCTTTTATATGTTCATTTTCCTTGAACAGCGCAAAATGGCTCCACAGCGCCCCTACAAAATTTCAAAACAACAGCCCCTGCTCTGTGTTTTATGTATGAGTTTGAAACCTGGCAAGCTTATTGGAGATATCAAGATGTACAAAAAGTCTCTTGGAGCAATATCCCAAATCCAACAGGAAGTCAGCCATTTTAAAATTAATGTGTAAATTTGGCGACATTTTCCCCTCTTTTCAGGCCTCATACTTTGACGAACTCCTCCAAGGGATTTCATTAGATTTACGCGATCTCCTGTGTGTGGAATCTAAAGACCTTTGTGATGTTAAATTGCGAAGCTTTTACGTTCAGGGAAACGGGGTTGTCATGGCGGCACGTGGAGTTTCAATCACTCGCCAAAAGCAGTAACCTGCTGTCGCTCAAAAACACAATGTCCAATCTCTCCCAAAGGTCGCAGGCGTGATGAGACTCAAGCTCGGAAATGTTTGTTATGCCATTTGTCAGTAATGGTTAGAGCGCCAACTAGTGGGACGACTATAATAATGGTTGAATGAGATGAAATTTTAGCTGGTGGTTAAATGCATGAATTCCATCAATGTGACATCAGATCGGAAGCGCTGGTTTTAGGTGTTGGGCTTGGCTCGACGCGCCGGGGGTGCGAGGGCCCTCATATCGCTGCTTGCAGCTTTAATTATTATTATTATTATTATTATTATTTCGGCAAATGAATCGGCCTTTTGAGGGCCTAAACATGCTCGAAAACTCATGAAATTTTGCAGACGCGTCAGGTCTGGTGAAAATTTACGTATTTTAATGTCCGTAGACATGTCCAGGGAAAATTGGCTCAGTAGCGCCACCTAGAAAATGAGAAACGCGAGCCCCGAGATGGGTATGACCTACATGTATAAAACTCGAACACATATCTAGCGTTCGGAGGCGCACATAAAAGTCTATTATGGCCATGTCCTAAACCCAACAGGAAGTCCGCCATTTGGAAGTGAAGGTGACATTTTGGCTCTAATTTTGCCATTTCCATGCCTCGAACTTTTGCGAACTCCTCATTGGAATTTCATCGTACAAGCTTCATATTTGGTCAGTGTCAACTACACACCTGGGCCATGTTAAATTGCGGAGCTTTTGAGTTTTCGGGTTACTGTGAGGCCGTGGCGCCACGGCGAATTTCGATGACTCGCCATGAAAATCTTATTGCCTCTCGTTCTGTCATACATTGTCCGACCTTGACCAAAGTGGACACATATGATAAGGCTCCACCCCTGAACATATTTCAACTGCCATATTTGACACCAGGGACAGCGCCACCTAGTGGGAACAGGAAATGTCATGTTTTACACTTTGGGGTACAGTATTGTAATGGGTGACATCTGCAGCCTCAAATTTCTCCAGGAAAGCCTTAAGGAGTTGGTCTTGGGTTACAGAGAAAACTGTGAGTTTTCGCTGAAGGGTGTGACCCCAGCAGCATGGCGAAACATTGAGGTCTCGCCATGAAGAAACAAATTAGTGTAACTCAATGAAATCCAATCTGATCAGTACCACATTTTACAGGGATGATGTCAGACCCGCCCTGAACAGATTGATATGCCCATTGTCAGGAATACGTAGAGCGCCACCTAGTGGCACCAGGAAATGTCATGTCTTTCATTTTGTTGTACTGATTTTCACAGGTTCATCGTGGCCACCTCAAAAGCGGTGAATATCACCATCAGTCCCTCTTGATGCTTCAGTGAGAAAATTGTGACTATAAACTGAACGGCGCACCCTGGTGGCAGCGCAGTTCACCATGAAAGATGAAGTGGCTTTTGAGGGGCTTGAAAAGTTTAAAAGTCTTGAAATTTGGCGCACACCTCTAATGTGATGAGGATTTCTTTTTATATGTTCATTTTCCTTGAACAGCGCAAAATGGCTCCACAGCGCCCCTACAAAATTTCAAAACAACAGCCCCTGCTCTGTGTTTTATGTATGAGTTTGAAACCTGGCAAGCTTATTGGAGATATCAAGATGTACAAAAAGTCTCTTGGAGCAATATCCCAAATCCAACAGGAAGTCAGCCATTTTAAAATTAATGTGTAAATTTGGCGACATTTTCCCCTTTTCAGGCCTCATACTTTGACGAACTCCTCCAAGGGATTTCATTAGATTTACGCGATCTCCTGTGTGTGGAATCTAAAGACCTTTGTGATGTTAAATTGCGAAGCTTTTACGTTCAGGGAAACGGGTGGTCATGGCGGCACGTGGAGTTTCACCACTCGCCAAAACCAGTAACCTGCTGTCGCTCAAAACACAATGTCCAATCTCTCCCAAAGTTCGCAGGCGTGATGAGACTCGAGCTCGAAATGTTTGTTATGCCATTTGTCAGCAATGGTTAGAGCGCCACCTAGTGGGACGACTATAATAATGGTTGAATGAGATGAAATTTTAGCTGGTGGTTAAATGCATGAATTCCATCAATGTGACATCAGATCGGAAGCGCTGGTTTTAGGTGTTGGGCTTGGCTCGACGCGCCGGGGGTGCGAGGGCCCTCATATCGCTGCTTGCAGCTTTAATTGTTACTATTAGTATTATTAGTAGTGTTATTGTTATTATTATTAGTTGATTATTCCAGGTGCTGGTGACATGGTCCACTCTAAATACTAACATGTGCTTTTTTATTATGTAGTGCCTGAAAGTTCAGTTAGACATGGGATGGCAACCTGGTTTCGCCCTAATGCCATAAAAATATATATGTTCATAGGTTTCTCAGTTCCTCCGTAGCAGATCCAGGACTCACGGGAGAGAGATATTCCACACCTGGCTTGGGATGAACTGCAAGAGGTGACCAGGGTGAGGGAAGTCTGGGCTATCCCTGTGACCTGAACCGAGATTATAGATGGATGAGACAATAAAGTTTATCTTATCTTGAAAAAAGGAGGTCAAACTTAAAGAAAGCTCTCTATATCATAGCTTGAGTGTGAAGAATGAGGCAATCCTAGAATGAATAAGTTATTTATTTCTATAAATAGATTAAAGACCATTTTTACAATTGACACAAAATTATGAACTTACAAACAGCCTTTGCTTGGGCCAAATCTGATACAGAACCTTCATGAGAACTTCATAGAGGTTGGTGTAACAAAGGTAAATGTGGGCCTGCACCTCAGCAGTGTAAACGTAACATGACTTCCATGCCCACACAGTAAAAAAAAAAAAAGTATACACAACATCAGATTTACATCATTAAAAATTTTCATGAGGATCAGCTAAGACAATTTTTCTGCTCTATTTACAAATGCAACAAGTAAAAACTTCTGGCTTGTTCTTCATATATTTAAAGACCTGTGAACATAAGTGTGACTGCAGGTTTTCAACAAAGTTTCTAATGAAAATGAATTAGAATCTAGCTTTTAATAAACACTGAGTAAAATGAACAAATCAACACTTTAAATGCAGATGCTGGATTTTCTGTAGTCAGAATGTAGTTTGATGTAAATTTCTAAACTCTGGGAGTAATAAGGCTATCTTATTTCAATCAGCTTTGTGATACTGAAATCATAAGCTAATTCAAAAGCACAAACACCCAATATTAGCTGCATCGAGTGTTTGACATCACTCTTGTTCAAAGTGTGGCGTGATCTAACATGTTCATTTGCAAATTTACTATAAAATTTGTCAAGAATTTTTAGACTTGCACTTGGCTAACTCTTTTTTATAATCTGGTATTTTTTAATGAAGCACTTTATTAAGTTTATCTTAAAAGATGCTAAAATATTCAAATAGTACTTTAATTATTTGGAAAAATATCAGATCTATCAATACATTATACTTTTCAAGCAGCATTGTGATAAAAAATAACAGACATGGAACAGTTTGACACAAGCCCAGCTTGTACATTTATAAAGACGCGCTCTCTTGTAAGGTATATGTTGCATAGCTAAGGCAGTTTTTAGTGGTACGAGCATACGACTGTCAGACTTTAAAAATTTGTGATCATACTTTTTTTTAGTAAGAAAACTGCAGTATCTTAGTTATCAAAAACTGACAAATGGTGATAGAATATAAATATCTGTTCTCTATTTGTGAAAATACTATATTATTGTGTATTGTCGTTGTGGTCGAAGTAGAAGAGACGTCTCTAAAATACTGATTGGTAAAATGTTCAGTCAAAAAACCTCGTGGATATTACACCAAACACATGTCAGTCAATGAAAATACCAATATGTTACACATGTGAGCAGATATTATCGCACATTGTACAGTCGCGTATCACAAAGTGGTGATTTCTACCTTTTCTGCCAGAAGCTGCTGTTCCCTGTCTTAGCAGGTTCACTCAGGAGTCTCTCTCTTCTCTCTGTGTTTGGCGGCCGACCCGGCGGCAGCAGGATGTAGTGCGTCCCGCTGGCCTTTCTGCCATCCTTCAAAATCGGAACAATGCAGGGAGAAAACTGGGTTGCAGGTGGCTCACCTGTCATCTGTCTCAGTAACGCCTTACTAACATATTTGGGGTTAGCAGCAAAACTCTGAGTGGCAGGCATCACTCCATTGATATAAATTGGAAGACTTTTAGGGCTTGGGGTGCGTGGTGGACAGGGTGGGACTAAAGGCATCCTAGGAGGGATTTTGGGAGGTTTGTCTTCATCGGGCCCAGTCTTTGATTTTGGTGGGATGGGAATACGAGGAGGGATTTGTGGCCGGTCGGTGGACCATGATGAGGTGCTGCCTTGTGGTTGGGTGGAAGGACCCGAACCAGAAAACTGGATTCTAGGTAAGAGGTGCTGGTCTGGCCGTTTGGCTCCAAAGGTATCCTCAGCTTCTGACACCACAGGCTGGTTTTCATCTCTCTGGTGACCAAGGCACCAAATGTTGGCTGCAAACCTGCCCCCTCCAAATGTTGGCCGGTCCTCTCTGCTTGGCCAAGAGAAAGCCATGGATCCAATGCCAGCATCTCCAGCCCTCAATGAACTCTCTTGGTAGGCATAATTTACTTGGCCAAAGTCTTTGCTGCTGTTCCTGCAGATGGGCTTAGGGCAGCTTTTGGGCAAAAGGGGCCGTCTGTCACTGGTAAAGAACTCAACCTCACTATCAGCTGCTTCATCTGACATAAGCTCCTCGGGGTCTGGCAGAGGTGGCAAGGGTTTGGCCTCCCTCTGATCAACCCCGAACACTGCCTGTCTCTGGGAAGAAGGGACCACCTGGTCTCCCTCAATGGGCAGCAGCATGTTGTCTGATGCTAGGCGGTAGGAATCAGAGAAAAATGGAGGCTGGGAGAGAGAAGGGTTGGCTGGGGAGAGAAAAAAGGGCAAAAAAAAGGAAATGTGTTAAAACAGCTGTCACAAAATGCTACGTTTGCTTTTATACTGAGAAAGCAAATTGTTATGTAAAGCTTAGCTATCGCTGTTGTCTCCTCCAGCGCAGAAACAACTCTCAGAGGAAGAAACATGGAAAACAACTTGCTGCCCAACCGCCTTATAAAAACGTACTTTACTGAAGATACCGTACAGGAAACGGGAGTAAAAACATCCTGAAAACACCAGCTTAACCTATCGCCTTCTTCGTCAAACATCAGCCACAACACCCTGATTAACACGGGAATCGTCATTATCTGCAGGGCAGGCCATAATCTTAACTGAGCTTCCCATAACCTTCTCTGTGGAAACAACCGACGTGCCCCAGACTGCAGGAACAGCTGGTGACTGGGGAGCGATAGCTTCCCCTCCTCCTACACCCCGATCTCTTTCCTCTGGTACACAGCTTAGTACTGTGATGGCAAACTCACTTGCATCCTGTCTACATACTGTTCTACTAGACAAATGAGGTTTAAAGGGTTTTTTTCTCTAATAAAAAAATGCATAACTTCACCTAATTTAACAAACAAAACTCTTCACACCCTTTAGTATTTCAAATAATTAAAAAAAATGCCTGAATTTCTGCAATTTACAGTAATAGCAGATAAATACTGATACTGTTCCTGATACATACGAATTCAAAGCAGTGGAGCTATGATAAAGTTCATGCATCCAAGCTAAATCACTTTTCTTCCTACATGTAACACTAATATCTCAAAAAAGACTCACAATTAAACTCGCTGGCCATTTGCTGTTGCTGTTGAAGCTCCTTCAGGGTTTGCTCTGTGTCAGCACTCAGGCCAAAGCCCACTCTGCAAAGCAGGACAGGTTGAGAAATCCATACAGAGGTGTGCATGATGGTAAATCATTCCAAATCAGTCAATATAAGACGAGCCTAACAAATGCATTAACAGGACGTTATGTTCAGTTGTCCTTTTTCTATTTACATTATGAAACAGTAACAAGTTACTGGATTTCTTTCCTGAGCCAGACTCTATGTGTCTACTCTTTATTTTTTCAGACACTGTTATTTAGTTTCATATTATCTTGCTATATACATATATTATAATCCTGCATGGCTACATGTAGTTGCTCATGCTAACATTTATCCCTTTTTTAATATTTTTGGTTTTTTCCGCTCAGAATTACATGCTCAACATTTTGCAAAGCTGCCAACAAATTCACAGATAATAATAATAACAGATTAATTACATTTTTTAAATTAGTATTAGGACTTGTGTAGTGTTATTTGTACCTGTTCAGGTCATGCTGTCTCCACAAATTATTCTGACTCCTGGCCATGTTGTGGAAGAGATCGTGTTCTTATAAGAAGCTCTGTTTGATATCGATCTGAAGCTCCAACACAAGTCAGCTCCGTCAAACCCATCACAGCCTCATTCTAGCCAGTGGTAAGCTGTTGAAGAAACACTGACATTAGAGTGCAAGGGGATTCATCTGGCTATCTTTTACATTCACATCTGGCTTTTGCATTACATCACATCATTCAGGTCACACCTTTGCTGGTGTGAAATGCCCATAAGCAGGGTACAGCTGGATCTCATCACCATCCATCACATTCAGCTGCATGTTCTTATCTTACCAGGCAAGGCAAAAGGCAGCAAACAATACAAGATAACTGCACATACACAAGCATACAGCATATATTACAGACAGATGGACTACTTCATGAAAATTGTATATTCATGCATATATACACTGAATGAGTAACATATAACAAAGTTCAGAGGATGTAACATTTCGTGACATTCTTTATGTTTACTATGTAGATTTGCAGAATTGTGAAAAAAAATTCATATCATTCACATTTCAGTGTAGTAAAAGTGTCATTACACAACTATATCCAATAGCTTTTTTCTTATTCTCAAAAAGGTTATGAAAGCAGTGCAAAAGAAAGGTTTACATTTTGAACATATGCCACTTTTCACTAGACGCAGTAAACAAACGACTTGCGATACCCCGCATGTTTTAGGTGAGCCTCGAGGAAACAAGAGTAACAACAAAAGCCAAGAAAATTGCTTCAGCCTGCTCTCTCAGCCACCATATGTATCCAGTTTAAAGCTATTTGTCTGATGAGCAGGGTATTACACAACCTCTGGGTCAGATGTGGGAGGGCGACAGTACTCCTGCACCCTCCTTCGTCTCTGTGCAACGCTCCAGTATCTGCCCTCACAAAAGGGGCTTATTGTCCAGAATTCCTGTGATGCTGAATGACAAACTCCACCGCTGAGACGGCCCCAAAGCACCGCGATTATGGACGCACTTGAAGGAAAATTCAGTTTGAGTCTGACAGGGTCACAAGCCCTAATCTTGTTAGGCTACTGGCTGAGAACAAAGTGCATTTAAAAAGCTGACTAGGAAATGCCTTACTGTTAAAATATTTTAAGGGGTTAAGGTGAGAGAGAATTTCGTGCAGACAGGCGAAGCAATGAAATAAGTACAAAGACTGTACGTGACATCCATGTTGATGATTAAGATTCTCAACTAGCACATATCTATAAAGATGATGACTGTTTCTCCTGATATGATGCACAGCAACTGATATCATTCCAGGGCGGTGGACACTTGTATTAGGGCGAAGGTGAAGGTCATCCTGTTTTGTTTTTTTTATATGATAGATGATGATGTCAACCTTGCTGTTGAGGTTTTGGCTTATGTTCAGATGTGCAGCTCAGGTTAAGCAGACCATCAGACAACTGAGGTAGTTTCATACTGAGTGATGCCCCTGACGCAGCAAAGCACCCAGCAGCGTTGACTTAATGACATACCTCTAAATCTTTGTTCTTCCCATGAATTGTGCCCTGTACTTTACATATTTGTGCTTCTTCTAGCATTGAAAGCAACATTTAGAATTAAAATACAATAAAGCGGACACATATTGTGCTTATGTAATGAAATAAAAAGACCCATTTCACATTAAAATGAAAGCACCACACTGCCTGGAGGGCAATCCAAGGTCTCCATTCTACTATCACTGCAATCTTTTGCTTCAAAGACCTGCTTTGTTTCCTGTCCATTATAACTCCACCGCCGAAGTGGGAAGCAAACAATGCAGAGCATGCAAAGGAAACTAAACTACAAACAAAACAGTGACTCAAGCGTGGATTTGAATATTAATGCTATCCTTAAAACAACCAACTGTGGCGTCATTTCCACCCGTGAGCCTCGGAGATGGAAGACACAGACTAATTATGAATTCTACCGGCAATTACTCAGTGTCCATGAATGGAGCCACTCTCGGGTATGAATGGGCCTTTGTGCCACTTTGGTGCACAGCGAAGCAAGCCTGAAAATACAAGTAAACTCTCCCATGAGGTTAGGACTAGAGATACGCCATGGAGACAAACTGCCACGGCCAAGGTATGAGTCTGTGCCACAAAAAGTCCCCTGCGGGGGGGACTGCGTGTGTTGGCACAGTTGGAAGGACAAGCCAGAGGCTGAAGAAAACAGTTTGTTTAGTACATGCAGGGTCCTTGGTGTGTTGTCCTTGGCAGTCCCCACCTCAACTTTTTTTTCAGGCAATAGACCATTCAGTGACCGGGCCTTCTTTACACACGAGTCGATTATCCTGGTGGCGTGAAGTTTGCACCTTAAACACACACACGTACACACTAATTAAGTCTGCTAAGCTGTGGGACTAACTGCAACAATGCAGGCCACAAAACTACACAATAAAGCATTTGATTCACTGAGAGAAACAGTTTTAACAACAAGATCCGCAGCCCAAATACAAGTTTATTCACCAAACTAATCTAGGTTCAATGCGTGACTGCGGATTTCCCAAAAAAATTTACATTGCACTAACAAACCAGACCTTTAGGTTTATCTGCATGTACTGAAGTACTTTTAAAAGTACATGTACTGTACGTTTTAAAGGGTCACCAGGCAAAGCCCATGCTGTAAATGTGACAGTTTAATGCAGTTCATTAGATCCTGACATTTCCACAGTTTAACTTCATTCACCTGGGGAATAAAAGAGGCATATGAAAAAATGTTTGTGATGATATTTAACAGAAAAAATGCAGTTTTAGTACTTGCTTTTTACTTACAAAAAATATAAAAATAATCAAATAAACGTGTTAAAAATGCTTTTGTTGTTGTTGTTACATATCTAATATTGTTACATAATAATTGTTACATAAAGAGGGTAGGTAGACTTTATAGTCTACTTGAATGTCTGAAATGTTGTGCCTCTAGTACACTAAAGTCTAGATAGTGTGCAGAAAATCATGATTTTCACATTTGTATAGCTTAAAAAGTAGCACAGCTCCACCTGGTCATGCGTCACATCGGCATGCAGTGCATTTTCACATCATGTGTAACTATTAAACTAAATATTTATAGTTTATTTTATTATTATTATTTATTTTCGAAACCCTATTGTCACTTCATGTTATTGGTCTTTATCGCAAAATATTCTTGATAACACAGCCCACCTTATGTTTAACTCTGGGTCATGCGCTTTTTACTGTAAATTATTTTACATCATATTACTGAAGTCACGGTAATTTTTACACTTTTTGAATGATAGTTGTAAACCAATTTTGACTCCCTCATTTTATTTTATTTTTTTGTGCTTTAAATTATACGAAAACTTCAGACAGACATAGGATTAGTGGTTTACTCTTTATCGCCTACTAGTGGGTGAAAATGGAAGTGCCGAGCAGTCCAAGACCTATCCCGCCTCGACGTGACTTCCCTCGGCGGACGCAAGTGAAATCCCTCAGTGGGTCAGAAGTACAATGCGTTCCACTAGATAAATAACTTCCTCTAGCTGGTCTACTCACACAAATGTCCAGCTTACAAAATGTTGTCCACACACATCTGAACTATACAGGCTCTACTCAGAGAACAGACTAGAGTGATTTCTGACCGGCTCTTTTTCTTTTTTTCGTGACGTCCCAGTGTAGAAAACACTCGTATACACTTAGTAACAGAGTAACATTCACATCACATACAACACAGCTCCTGACCGTCCCGTGGTAAAGGCAAAGGCAACAAAAAAGAGCCAATATTCATCAGACAACTTTTATGAGAACGTGATGAGCCTCACCATGAAAATGCTGCTTATCCGTCACGTACAGCTGGTTTCGCTCGATCGCCCTCAGTCCCAAGCGAGAAATGACACTCGTGAAGCTAAAATCCAGTCTGTCAGTCAACCCTGACCCATGTGCATCGACTCTCCTCTGTCAACAACACTGGGAGGTGAAACTCATTCTGTCAGAGTGACGCGGGTTTCCACATCTACTTATAAAAGAACTCAACACCCAGAACACGTTACTGTAACTCCACCCATGGCTGCCTTAAAGGGGAAAAAAATCCCTGTAATTTTTTTTACATCACTCTACTAGGAAATGAAGTGAATACAAAAAAACCCTTAAATTTTTTTTTTTTAAATTTAATTAAATGTTTTTTTTCTAGTATGTAGTTAGAACCCAATTCTATCCAACATAGTTTTGACTCTACTAAATGTAACTGATAATCTGTAATTACTTTTCAGATTACATTTTTACATACACATGATAATGTTATAAAATATGATGATTTGTTGTCAGTTAAACTATACAAATCATCCCCCTTTGACCAGGAATTACACTGAAATTGTACTTGCGCATTATGATATCAGCAGTAATTCACGTTTCGCTTACGTTTCATCTCTATACTCCTCTGTACGCTTTTACTTACTTTCCTGAACTCTTCGGTCAACCGCAGTGTGAATTTGACAAGATGTTGTTAACCTGTCTGCGCAACTTTCAGGTTTCAGGACACCATTCATAAAATCTATTTCCTTACTGTCAGTGGAACTGAAACGCTGTAGATCTTAAGGATCTATGCTTAAATCTACGGAGCATTTCCCCTCCTATTTTATTACATCGTTTACCCTACACTAAGTATGCCTCAGCAGGTCAAAAAAGCAAAAATGTCCTTTTTTTATTTATTCCCTGTAATGCGTGCACAGGAAATTGCATTTCAAGTAATTGTGGTCTGACTTGTGTGGGAGTCAGAAAGTGTGTGGGTGGATATTGGCGTGTGTACAACATAAGACTGATAAAGAGTTACAAGCACTAGATTGGCAGACCAGACATGAAGGATGAGGACTTGTTTTGAAGCCTGCATGTCACAAAAGAGTCGACTGTGTGTGTGTTTGTCCTGTGTTTGTCCTCACCCACGCTGAGAGAGGCAGAAGGACAATATGAGAGGCCATTTACCAGAAAATAACAGGGAAGTGAGTGCAAGCTATTCCTGTTTTGACCACAGGGTCCAGACCACACTGGGCTTGCAGTCTTCCCCCAGACTGCCATCTGATCCTTTTACTGCAGTAACAACACAAATAAATCCTTAGGCAAAATGACCCATTAAATATTGTACACTGTATAACCAAGTCGTAAAATTGTAAACCAAGTGACCCTGTAACCTTTCTTTCTTCCCTTGGTGCACATTGTTCAGTAGTTCCTCTGCTTGTACTACTCCAATAAAGCCCAAATACAGTCATATGCGGATTAAGGAGTGCCTTATACCTATATACTGACTGTAAATCACAAACCCATAAAATAAATACGCCACATATAATGTGCTTAGATTGCTGCAATCATCAACCGTCCCTCTCCCACTAATGTTAACTTGTTTGCTTAAAGGAATACTCATAGTTTCAACAAATAAGCTGTTATGTATCAACTTTACGTTGTGCAATGTGAAATTTCAAAGTGACACAGAGAAGTACAGTCACACCACTGTCATTCTGCTATAAACCAAGTTCAAGTTTTGTGTTACGGTGAAGACTGTAAGACTAACAATACCAAACTATATAGAAATTAAAAATACCACCTGCTGTCCCTTCAAAATTCTTTGTCTAATCATTTTTTATTAAATTGCATAAAGATGGCCGTGCAAAATTCAAAGATTTTGCCACTTTTACCAGCAGCTCTGCTCTTGCTTTGCAGTCCTCTGTGGGCGCTAGTGGTGACCCAGGATGCTCAGGGCTGTGGGGGTTTTTGTCGGGGTGGGCCAGTCTCCCACAGGGGAGGTCAAGTCATTTCCTGCTCTGAGAGACCTCCGTCCCTCACAGATGTCAGTGCAGTCAGAAGCCCACCTTCCACATCTGCAGCACTCCATCTCCCAAACCCCCACACCCTTATCAAAAAAGATAAAGTAGACTGCTTATTTTTAATGTTGCATACATACATATATGTCAAAGTTTGAGAGCTGGCCGGACTCAAATGCAGACTGGCAAAAAATTAGCAGGACTACCAGGAGGACTATGATACACATATCTGTGTGTGTATGTATAAAAATCAATTGTTCTGTGGGAAAGAACAGGATTAATGCAAGAATCAGTAAAAATTACAAGATCATAATAAATCTCATCAAGACTTATGGCTATATTAAACTGATCTATCAGTTCCCCATCTATCCAAGAATAGAAAACTAAAATGATGAGTGTGTGTGCAGCACAGCGCTTAACAGTGTCTCAAGTTGGAAAAGGAAATGAAGTAGGTAGGTGTTAACATATGTTTTCTATGGTAAATACACTTGTGTAGGTTGATGTGCTGACACGGTGACACAGGGAATTCTCTTATAGAGGAACCAGCTGTGTACAAACATGTAATAGCAATTAGAGCGCCGCTACAGGGCTGCTGTTTTCAAAGTCGCAGTTGACGTGTCTTGTGTTTAGGTTTCGCATTCCTTGTTCCAGCGAATCTGTGTTAGAGGTTGTGATAACTACAGGCGCATATGGCGGCCATATTTATGAGCCATATGCTTTAAATATGTGATTGCATAAAACAATGTCCACTTGCTGCTGCCACATGTGTAAGAGGTTAAAAATCAAGATTGTTCAGAGATGAGTAAACGATGGGTCACCACAACTGAAAGAGCATCGGCATCCAACTCTGGATTCCAGTTGCAGTAATTGAGAAAAACCAGAAAGATATTCTTATGAAATTCTCAGATCTAGTTCATTCCACCCCTCTTACCACCTACTACTTCCTTCAGCCTGATTTGTAATATTTATGTTTGATGCTTTACTTCAAAGTAGACGGACAGTGATTAAGTCCTGAATGCTGTGCTGCTGTCTGCAAGGCTGCGTGTGATTTGAAACACACACCCCACACCTAATCCTTGTTTCGTTTAATGGCTTTATGGGTAGATCTGACAAGTTGGGAGCTGGGCTCCTCAAATGTCTGTGTGGGCTTACCACCACAGCCTTTGACCGCATTTTAGCTCAGTTATCAAAGGAACAACAGTCATCAGGAGGAAGAGGAGGACAGATGGAAGAATTATGCCTCTGCTACCTTTTAATAATGGATCGATCTGGATGTGCACAAAGACTTCTGTGTAATCTAATCTGATGCTAAAGTGCTTTTTTATAGCAGCTAATAATTTCTGTGAATAAAACCCAGCTACAATGAAGCCTAATGGAGAGAGAAATGTCACACAAACACACATAAATGAACACAGACTTCTTTAAAACACTGAATAAACAAACAATGAAGCAGCATAGCTTTTCCCAGAGTACCAGCAGAGAAAAACAAAGCACAGTAAGCAGGCAAACTGATGGAGGAAGTACACCAAGGGATCAAGGGTTAAAGTGATTTAAACCCTGCAACATCAGATTTCATGGTGACAGTTTCAATGAATGGCAGAGATCTGAGCATGAAAAAAGAGCAATTCTTTGCCTAGGATACTGAACTGGAGGCCTGGCCAGCTTTTCTACCCATTACATCAGGCCTCAGTGTGGGCAGAGGGTCTGCAAACCCAGCAGGAGGACTTCCGCAGCCCTGTGAAGTCCATCTCCAGTTCATTAAGAGCTTCAGTTGAAATAAGAAAAGGGAACAGAAGGCCGGAGGAGGCTCTGTGTAGAATCCAGATAAAAAGAATACAGAGAGTGCCTTGGACTGATCTCTGCACGTTATTTAACTCATCCGTGGAAGCTTTTCTTGATAAATCACATTTTTGCCGGAGTGGAAAAAAGCATTTGCAGGCATCAATGCAAATTAGCTAACAAGGACATTTTGGGTAAAGAGAGGAGACACGAAGGCGCTGTCAATATTTGAATGTTTGCACAGTTTTCGCAACTTGTTCTGAGGTCAAAGTCTTTTTGCACAACTGCGTCATCCCGGGTCATCTTTAGGAGGACGGTGGAAACTAGTCATATTTGGTCAAATTGTTGTTCTGATTATTTAGTGATGTGCGTGTGTGTGTTTGTCCACGTCATGGCTCTACTGAATAGCAAGGCTGAGAAATGATATACGTACACAACCCACAGTTTTCCCCAGAAAGGCATGGTATGCTCTCTTATAGTCTGTCTCTTCCCCAAAAAATAACTTGGAGTCCTGAGGCAGTTTTCCTTTTTTTTCCCCCTCCTCCTCACTGTTTCTCTCCTCCCACTCCAGACCTCCTCCTTTTCTTCTCTCACCTTACTTACGCGCACTCCATCATTTCCTGTTGAGTCACAGAGTCAGGCTGCACCATGTTTTACATTTTATTAGTCCCCCCTTTTTTTAAACTTTCCTCCTCCACTTCCTTGTTCACAAGATGGCTATCGTTTAAAATTGAGGGGAACAAAACACAACGTCGGCCCACAGCAGCCTTCCAAGCAGCATTTTGGAAAAGTCAAAGCAGATGTACAAGTCTCTTCCTGGCAACTGGACTGATTCATACAGTAAATGACTCGGAGGATCAAAGGATTATTAGCTCTGGAGATCATTCACCACCTCACTTGCCACAACATGTCATCAGTATACAGCATTAATGCTAAAAAAAAGAAAAATGTTTCCAGCAGCAATGAAAAACAAAAGATGTAGCCTTAAGAAACGACCTTAAAGCATCAAACTGTCTGTTAATATTGATCACTGAGATGAATTACCTCCTTGGAAATTAAGTCCATATTGCGCCTGGGTTTTTGAGTACTTACCCTGGTCATTTGGGAGGAAGTGATGCTGTAGTGAGGTCAGCACTAGTGTTTAACATATTCAGTGCATGCCTGTGTGTTAGGCAGGGTTGAAGGCAGGGCTCTGAGAAACGAAAGGGCTCTGTGGTGGACCGGTTGAGTCATTCAGAAATACAGCTGCTGACTCAGTTTGCAAACTCGTCTCCAGAAGCACGTCGCCAGCCTATGTGGCATTGTGTGTGTATGTGTGTGCGTCCACCCTGTTCCTTTGAGGGACTAATAGCTTGACTACTACATAAGGACAACTCCTCCCAGGTGATCATTGTCACTGTGAAAAAGAGAAGAGGAAAAGGTTATAGTACTAATAGAGGCTTCATTCTTAAAAAACTATGATTGTACTCCTTTGTTCACAAACTGCTCATAGAAAGCAGATTGCATCAAATGGAAAATTAGGCTTTGCTCGAAGGCGTGCCCATCACAGCGCTGCTGTAATCCCGTTCCTGGCACGAGGTCAAAGTTTTTCTGTGATTCAAGCATGTCGTCATCTCTTGAGTTCACACTACACACCCTTCTTACCACACTAGTCTTACAACTGCCATCGACACAACGTGATCCACTGGAAGTATGGACTATGGGACATGCTCCAGGATTAGTCATCTTGGATGTGTTGCAAGACCCAGGACTGGGATGCTGTTGTTGACATTATTATGTTCAGAGGACAATTAAGAACACCTCCCTCCTTAATGGAATGCAATTTCCTGATAACAACTGGGGAGCTAGTTTATCTACTTTTGGATATTATGTATATATATATATATATATATATATATATATATATATATATATATATATATATATATATATATATATATATATATATATATATATATATATATATATATATATATATATATATATATATATATATATATATATATATATATATATATATATATATATATATATATATATATATATATATATATGTATAAACTATTATATAAAAGAAGATGAAGCCTTAAACCTGCCTTCTAGAACTGACACCACTGTTTGCAAATAGACGTCCTGACCTTCCTTCTTACTTGATTTATTACGAGTAACATTTTTTTTAATGAACTCATTGTCTTAGTCACCATGTTGTCCTTTTCTTTAGTAATGTTGTGTTGTGTTTGTATATAAGGGTCCAAATTACAACAGATAAAACTGGATATACTTTAAGATGTCCCTATCCTGTTATGTATTGTGGGCAAAAATGTATGATGCAGAAACAGGCAAGCACTGAGGGAACAAACTAAATCTCTAAAACTGAGACTGAAGTCCAACAAGAACAAGGAAGATCTGAAAATGATACACAGATATTTCGAGATTTACAAGAGAAAACATCACATTTTCATGAATATTTCTATGTCTACACAATGTTTCTGCTCAAAAAGGAGTAAGTTTCACATTTTTTGTTCCTATCCCCTTATTTCAAATTCCATTGTTTACTAATCAATATTCCAAATTCGACATTATATGATCCATACATTTTTAACTATATACAAGTCTACACTCATATACAATACACACATAAAACAATTTAAGCTCATAAACCAAAACAACAACAAACTACATTTTTAGATAAGCTAAACACCCTATGGTGTTAGTAATTTGCTTCATATGGAATTATGTCTATGTGAGAAATACCTTAATTAATACTTGGGTTTAAGGTTTGGGATACGCTTTGCTTAATCAATAAAAATCAGGACAAAGCTTTAATATAACACAATATGACATCTCAATCACTAAGAGGAACATTTCCTATATTCATACAATTTATTGTTTTAAACAATTGTGTAAATTTTTGTATAGATGTACCTTTCTTAACTTCATCTGTACATCTGTGTGTTCCACACATTAATGCCTGTGACTTTAATTCTATGATATTTAACATGAATCCTTAGTACTGGCTTACTGAACAGAATGATTCCTCTCAGGTCACGAGTATTTGGTCTTATTTGGAACAAGTTCTGAATGTTGTGGGGCAAATATTTATTTGAATTGAATTATTGAATTCTGAATTGAATTGTTTAAAGACTTTTAAAGTCATACAAGAACTCCAGGTGCGTGGCCCGGGTGAGAGGATGGTAGGCCTGCCCCGAGGTGGGTACAGGAGGCAGGGATCCACACAGGGCACACCGAGGTGCTCACATGGACCATGACACCTATTCACAGGGTGTGAGCGGGAGGATAAAGGGCGAATTGGTTACTGTATTTCTTGTTGATCATCACCTTTTTTGTGATTTCTGAGTTTTGGATTATTTTTGTGCACTTTACATTAAGTTTGCTTCCTTTTCTTATTTAATTGAAGTTTGTTTTTCTTTTTCTGCAAATCATTATTTTTGGAGAACAGGTCACACAAGTATGCAGATCCAGCTTTTGCTCCTCAAGTGTCTATGCTAACTGATGAATAATTATTGTGAAATATTAATAATAATGTTAGTTAACTGAGAATGAAGTTTGTTTTTCCTTAAATAATTTTAGTTGAAAGCTGCTTGTAAGATGCAACATAAAATAATAACCAGTAAATCCTGATTACACAGACATTTTTCACATATCAGCGATCACAATTCATTACACTGTAATTATGAAAAGACTCACTGCTGAAGTATACTTTTAATGCGGCTGAAGCAGACCTGAAAAACCTGCAGTGGCAGCGTCACAAAGCAAAGGCAGCCAAGCAGCCATGCATTGAGAAATTCAAAGATATCACCAGCAGAGACGAGTAAGTTTTCTTTTCTTTTCTTTTCTTTTCTTTTTTTTTTTACAGAATCAGTCAAAGGTTTGGACACACTCAGTTAAAATGGAGTACTTCTTGGGTGCTGGTTTAGCTCAGACGACCATATGCCGCATGGCTGAAAGTGGCTGGCCCGGGTACTAGTCCGACCTGTGGCCCTTTGCTGCATGCCTTTCCTGTCAATCATCGGTGTTTCTTTCAAATAAAGCTGTTAAAAGGCTAAAAAATATATTTAAAAAAAGGAGTATTTCTTTATTTTTCAATATTTCCCATATTTTATAATGAAACACTCAACAAAACAACATCAACCGAGTTCCTCATTGACCTGCAGTAAGCTTCCTGCATTGATTTCATGTTCACTGTGTAAACAGTCAAAGAGTTTCGTGTTGGTTTTTATAATGACTTGTCTCGGATAATGAGAAACTTCCCTGCCCTCGGGTGTGTGCATACATTTGATTGGTGCTGTACCTGTTTGCCTGCTCTACAGACATTTTACAGAGGCTGGATGATATTTTGACTCCTTACATTAAAATCCTAAATATGATAGAAACAGATTTCACATATTGAGTTAAAAACCTCAAGACCTGGCTCTGGATAAGCGGAAGAAGATGGATGGATGGATGGATGGATGGATGGATGGATGGATGGATGGATGGATGGAGTTAAAAACCTGTTTTTTCATGGAAACATTTAGGTTTTTTTAAAATAATTTTTGTCTCAAATTTAAATGTTGACATCTTTTGTGAATCCTTTACTGCTTTTTACCCCTCAGTCATAAACGGTTGATAGGGTATTGTCGTCACCCCACCGGGTGGGTGGTCAGATGGCCACGTGTTCGGCATGGACATCCAACTTAGTGACATCCAACTTCTCAAGAATGAGAAGATGTAGGATTTTCAAATTAATACCATAGGTACATCTACTAAAAATCTAAGTACAATTTTGATGACCTTGATCTCAAGGTTTAAGATCAGAGGTCAAGTTTTCTTGCAGTGAATCACGAAAGAAGGAAGTCACCAAGGATTTTTAAATTCATAACATAGGTTCATCTACTAAGAGGCTGAACTAGTACTAGCAGCCATACATTATTTTTTCAGTTATGTTTTTCTTTTAAATGCACATTTGAGTCCACTTTTCTCAGTAAAATTGTCCCTCATTGTTAATTTGGTTTTCAGATCCTTGAAGGGGAGAGGAAGTTGGCGGAATTGAGGACTATCAGGGCAACCACACCTGACAAATCTGATAAATTTGATTAGTTATCTGTTGTGCTTGGTATTAGGTCCCCTTGATGGTGGTGTTTTTAAAGACAAACGCAAAGATGCTTTTTAACTTTAGGCTTGCCAGTGCTTAAATAGCCTGATAACCAAGAATGGTGAGTTGAAGGAGAAGCTGTGTGCACTACCAATGGAGAACAAACAGTTTCTACATGTGAAATCTTTGCTGGAAAATGTGAGTTCACTTTTCCAGCAGAGTTATTAAAGGGTCCAACACTGCCTGCCTCCCTTCAATATACTCAGGGTGTCTCTCCGTTATCTGGATTCACTTACCCTAACATCTGCAACTAAAAGAATTGTTCACAAAGCTAGTTAACAACTTGTTGAGTAAATCCAGGGTTTCCCCTGCACGTTTGCATGTAAGGAGTGGCATTGGCAGCATCTGACCAATCACAAACATGAAAGAGTGTAGTGGCAGCAGAGTGGTTGATTTTTCAGAGGAAGATAAAACTATACTACGGGAAAAATATGAAGAGATTAACTCACAATACAGGCGGAAAAATACACAGCTGATGCAGACAAAGCAGTGGCATGAGCGTGTGTGTGAAAGGAAAAGGGCTCTACAGTAGTTTAGTAATAAAAGAGGTGTGTGAATGTCTAAGTGTTTTTAAGGACTTTGGTCATCGAGACTGGAAATATATGGATAGCCAGGAAAGCAAGCTGGCAAAAATGCTGTGTAAATTCGCAGACTTAATATCACTACTCTGTCTTTAAGGCACAGGGCAATTAGAAGGATTACTATCAAGTATTTCATTAAATCAATCTTTAAGAGACAGTTTTATTTGCTGAGCTGTGTTATGATCTGAAAGAAATTTGTTTGCACCCAACAGGAGGTCAGAGGGATCTTCCAGGAATGGTGACAGTATTTTCCAAAGAACTAAACGGTCAGTGGGCGGTGATTTTATACCTGTTGATCTCTAATCTCAAATATAACCTGCTCGGGAGTTTATTCATGTGGGACAGCCAGTGAAAGATTACCAAAAGGTTAATATCTCGAAACTGTACATTGTTAATTTTATCCAGGAGCTTTAGGAAAACCGAAACATTATTTCTAGCCTGATAATCAAATGTACTGGAGCCTTTAATGTCGGGTAAACCAACTTAGTCTACTTTAAATCACTGTCATTCCTCCTTAAATGCCCCAGTATCAAATTTGGAACAACATTCAGTGCTTGGATTAAAAAAAAAAAAATCATGAAAGTTTTTAACTCTCCATTGTGCTGTGAATTGATGGCTCCATCTAGTGTGAAGAATCAGGAAAAGCAGAGGATGTTGTTGAACCAGAATGCTAACGACGTGGATCAGTACATCAAAGAGAAGCTCGATCTGGAACAAAAAAATCTCCCATTACTGCAATATTCAGGCTTTCCATACACAAAGGATACTGCACACATCAACGAGAGTATTGTCCGCAGGAAAGGTAATAGTAATGAGGTTAATCTCATGACTTCAGCAGCTGGACATTTTCAGTGCTACTTGTCTGAATGTACAAAGTTGTGTCATTCTGCTATTCCTGCAAAGGGTGGAACTTCTGTACTTAACTAGCTGCTATACCAAAGCTACTTGGCTACATTTATTGACCTGTCCTGTTTGATTTCATACCCTTTTCCACTTTGTTATATGTACTTCACTATTAATGTTGTATTATGGTATTTTTCAAATGTTATGGTTCTGAATCACAGGTTATTATATCTATCCTACCGCAGGAATTGATTTCACTGATTTTCAGTCCAATTCTTGTGTTTGGCTTACCTCAGCCTTTTCGCACTGTTTCCCTTCCTTAAAATTGGCTCCTTGAACTTTGAAACAAAGGACATTTATGATAAGGATTTTAGCTAAAATAGACAGGCCTTTGCTAGATTTTTTAAGGATACACTCTACACCAGGGGTGTCAAACTCAATTGCACGGGGGCCAAAACTCAAGGCACACTTTAGGTCGCGGGCCAAACAAGATAAACATTTATTGAACACACTAAAACAATGTTTTTTAAACATAAATATGAATAAAAACAGACAGGAATATTATTCCAGATTAAATAAACTTAAAAAAAAATTAAATTTAACTTTAAATATTTTGCTCTTCATAAAAATAGATCCTGTCAAAATTATGCAAGTTAGAAATATGAACATGCTGCCAAAACCCCCAGAAAAAATAAATGAAAGCATACACAAGGTTGGAGCCGCATGTAGACGAGCTGGGGCATTGCTTCAGGAATGGAACTAATAAACTGTGCAGGCCATTCAGTGTCGTACTTTCCCTCGAGTGTATCATTACACTGCAGCTCCATCTGAATCTGCACAGGTGCAGTTCAGCAAAGTCCGCTGACTTGGTTCAACATTACTTAGCAACAGGGAAAGTGAGGCAGGTTGCACTGGTACATTTGTGACAGCTTCACTTGAAATGCCTTCACCGCATCATACATGACATGTCCATGAACTGACAGATTTCCTTGCTGAGCTCAAAAACTCTATTGAGAATTTTTATCCCAACTCAGCCAACGGACCTCTGTATGATGAGGAATGTCGGCAAACTCTGAATCTATTTCCCACATAAAAGACTGAAATTGACAGTGATTTAAACTTTTAGCTCAGATAAAATTTACGGTTTGCGTTACGGTGATCATTACATGCTCCATTTTTAGGACTTTACCACACAGCGTTTCCTGGTGTATGATGCAGTGATATGCTGATAACTCACCGGTACAGTTCTCCTCCTGCATCTTTATTGGCATCCTGCTGACTAGTCCGCTTTTTTCACCGCACAACACCGGCGCGCCATCTGTTGTAATCCAACAAGTTTGTCCCAGGGCAGTTTCATGTCAGTTACACTTTGACATACTTTTTAAAAAATGTCTTTTCCTGTCGTTGTCCTGTGCATCAATTTAATGTTCAATATTTCCACTCCACGGATGAAGATGGCCAGCTGTGCAATTTCCATCATGTCTATACTTTCATCCACAGCAATAAAGTGCATAATTTTGCTTCTTTCACACAACTGTGTTCTTAAATCAGTGGCCATCTCACACCCGATCAGCAATCATATTTCTCCTCAGGCTCACATTTGCCAAAATCTGCGTTTTGTCTGGACACAAGACGTCGCACACCTACATCATGCAGCTCTTCAGAGTGCCGGGCTGATTTGGCTATCTCCTCTGCTACAATAAAACTTGCTTTCACAACAGCTTCACTTTGTGATTTTGCTCTGATGAAAAAAGTCTGCTGAAATGTCAGATTCTTCTTTAGCTCTTCTACTTTCTGTAGTTTCTGCTCTGCATTTAGGTTTTTCAGCTTATTCTGACGTTTTGTCTCGTAGTGCCATCTTAAATTAAATTCCTTAATTACAGCCACATTAGTGGAGGGCCCACTCCTGAAGACCTTCTATGACTCTGTGGTGGCCTCAGCCATCTTTTATGGTGTGGTCTGCTGGGGTGGCAGCATCTCTGCTGGGGACAGGAAGAGACTGAACAGGCTGATCCGAAGGGCCAGCTCTGTTCTAGGATGCCCTCTGGACCCAGTGGAGGTGGTGAGTGACAGGAGAATGGCGGCTAAGCTGTCATCCCTGATGGACAACATCTCCCACCCCATGCATGAGACTGTGACAGCACTGAGCAGCTCCTTCAGTGGGAGACTGCGGCACCCACGGTGTGGGACGGAGAGATTTCGCAGGTCTTTCCTCCCCACTGCTGTCAGACTCCACAATAAAGACCTTGACTGATCTAACACACACATCCACACATGTGCAATAATACTAATGTGCAATAATCCTTTCTGGCATCGTTGTATTTTTACTCAGTTGTATATAGCATTTGTATTCTATTTTTATCTTATTGTATATCTTATTCTATTTTATTCTGCTGTATATAGTATTTTATTTATTCTATTCTGTACAGTTGTGTACTGTATTTATTCTTATCTTATTTTATTCTAATTTTTCCTTCACAACTTTTGCACTGTCCACTTCCTGCTGAGACAAAACAAATTTCCCACGTGTGGGACTAATAAAGGTTATCTTATCTTATCTTATCTTATCTTATTAACTCCACTAATAAGACACACGGGTTTACCAGCAATGTCTGTAAACATATATTCAGTCACCCACTGGCGCTGAAAGGCTCTGCTTTCAGAATCAACTTTTCTCTCCACCATTGTGAGCGGCTAGCTTCACAAGTTTGACTTGATTGACCGGGAATTCAATGTTCCCCGTCAGCCTAGCGTTCAGCAAGGAGGCTGCAGCGCTGCATTATGGGATCTGTAGTTTGTATATTATTAGCGCCTCACCTCGCCGGGTCATGCATAACAATAATAATACAGCTATATAAAATGATCTCGCGGGCCGGATATAAATGTACGCCGGGCCGGATGTGGCCCGCGGGCCTTGACTTTGACACATGTGCTCTACACCATCCCCTCTGCGAATAGCTAACTTATAGTGGTGGAGGGGTTTCTATGTCCCAGGGATCCCAGGGGCTATGTTGTCCGGGGTGCTTTTGTACCCCAGCAGGGTCTCCCATGGCCAATTTGTCCTGGGTGAGAAACCAGACAAAGAGCAATTCAGAAGACCCCTATGAGTACAATATCAAGGGAACAGTTCACGCTGCCCGGGATAGGGTTACCGGGGCTTTGCCCTGGAGCCAGGCCCAGGGAGGGTGGCCAAGAGCGAGCATCTGGTGCCCGGGCCTTAATCCTTGGGACCCGGCCGGACAGAGCCTGAAAAAGGGACATAGGCCCATCCTCCTGCAGGCATACCACCCGCAGGAGACACCGTAGGGGTCGGGTGCAATGTGTACCGGACGGCGGCATTCTCTATTTTGTACACTCGTCAATGAATGAGCGCACGCAATTGTGAGAGTGAAAGAAGAATGAAGTAGCAATAAAACAAAATTCATCAATAAACCAGGGCAGATAATGGTTTGTGCATGAGCTTTCTTTCATTAGTGGGAGTTTGCAGATTGGTAAAGAAGTGAAACCACATTCTCAAAATCCAAACAATGAATTAGTTTAATGCAGATAATGTTAATACAGCCTTTACTGAATTTACTAGCAAGTTTTTATAACCCTAAGAAACATAAAACAAATGAAAACATAAAACAAAATATTAAAAGATAGATAAGCCCAACCCTTTGGAAACATCCCATCAAATCAATAAAAATCTAAAACTGGTCCATTAGTTTAGTTGGTTTTTATTTTGTTTGTTTTATGTCATAACATGAAAAGTCAAAATTGTATTATAAATGAAGGATTATGACAGAATTGCTATCTTTGAGTCATAACAAGACAAACGCAGTTTTAATTGAACATTCAAACATTCAAATAAAGAAATTGGAAAAGGGTCACTTATCATTAAACATCTAAATCTAAACTTATCACTACTGTATCTTAAACACTTGAAGATTTAAAAAACAAAGTTAAAATAAAGAGATGGAGAGATATTCTAAATGTACTATTAGTTTTCTATATAACTTATCATTACTAATCTATATCTTAAACTTAGCTGTAACTATGTAGGTAGGAAGGAAAAGAAATGTGTAAAGAAATGTGTGGCCGATGGATTTGCCACTTAAAGAATCTCTAATGGAGACTGCCCTTGAGTGAGTGAGAAATACTCCATCTGTGGTGTATATGAAGAGCTGTTCCACCACCCCGAGACCATACCCAGTACATCATTAACAGTGTTTGGTAGAAACCAATAAGGGAAGCGCACGGTGGGACGGGACCCATCGGTGTCAGTCTGGACTCCGTAGTACCCGCTCCGGAATCTTTGGTGTTCCTGCTGCAGTAACGAAAAGGAAGAAACAGGTTAAAAATGCTCCAGTCGTTAGAGATCAGACGACAAACATTCAAAGCCGAAGTGAATACAGTGAATACATAACAGTGTTTTTTTCTTGAAATATCCACCACTGATGCCTACAGGATTGTGATTACTCACCTCTTCCTGTTCAGCCTCCTCTCTTCCACGGTTGAAAAAAGAGGTAGAAGACTGGGGATGGCACCACATGAGCTTGGCTTGTCTAAAAATGCCAGTTTTAGAAACAAGTGTTTTTTTTATCACTCACATCTTGTATTTGTAGAATTTAGAAGATGTTAAAACACATACTTCTCTGTGAGCATACATTATACTTTCTATTCACCTCCTGATGGGAACCCACCTGTCGTCCACGCTGGAAGCCAGAGGTGGAGGGCCGAGGGCTGGATCTCCTCACTCGCCGACAAGGGTGTACCTGTGAGATATCACTTGATGTTAAGCACCTAAGATGCTGACTATTATTCTTACGTTAGCAATTTCTTTTATTATTTCAAAAAGATAACTTCAACAGAAGTCAGTTCTGTATGCATACTGGGGATGGTAATGAGTTTGTGAATATTGAAATAGTCATCAAACTGCAAAAATGTACCTTTATGTGACCAACATGAGTTCAAATATACTGTGCTGCTACATGCTGCTAGTGCCAGAAGGTGGCAGCAATGTGCATAGAAGGTGTCAGAAATAGAGACTGTATAAGCCACTAATGACTGCCGGTAAAGTGAGTGTGGAGCACAGTGAGATCAGACAACAAACATTTAAAGCTGAAGTGAATACATAACAGTATTTTTTTTTTCTTGAAATATTCACCACTGATGCTTACAGGATTGTGATTACTCACCTCTTCCTGGTCAGCCTCCTCTCTCCCACGCTTGAAACCAGAGGTGGAGGCCTGAGGCCTGGATCTCCTCGTTCTCCAGTCACGGTTCAAGTGTAAACCAGAGGTGGAGGGCTGGGGGCTTGAGCTCCTCACCAGCTGGTCAGTGTTTACCTTTTAGAGATAGAGTAATATGTGGGTAAAAACTCTTGGCTTGTCTACAATGCCAATTTTTATTGTTTCCCCACTCAGTTCTTGTTTTTGTAGGATTTAGAAGATGTCAAAACATTTAACTTCTCTATAAGCTTACGAATATACTTTCTACTCACCTCTTGATTGGCAGCCTTCGGTCGTCTATGCTGGAAGCCAGAGGTGGAGGGCCGAGGGCTGGATCTCCTCACTCGCCGACCAGGGTGTACCTGTGAGATATCACTTGATGTTAAGCACCTAAGATGCTGACTATTATTCTTACGTTAGCAATTACTTTTATTTTTTCAAAAATACTACGGATAACTTCAACAGAAGTCAGTTCTGTATGCATACTGGTGATGGTAATGAGTTTGTGAATATTGAAATAGTCATCAAACTGCAAAAAAAATTTACCTTTATGTGACCAACATGAGTTCAAATATACTGTGCTGCTACATGCTGCTAGTGCCAGAAGGTGGCAGCAATGTGCATAGAAGGTGTCAGAAATAGAGACTGTATAAGCCACTAATGACTGCCGGTATGGTGTGTGTGCAGCACAGTGAGATCAGACAACAAACATTTAAAGCTGAAGTGAATACATTGAAAACATAACAGTATTTTTTTTTTCTTGAAATATTCAACACTGATGCTTACAGGATTGTGATTACTCACCTCTTCCTGGTCAGCCTCCTCTCTCCCACGCTTGAAACCAGAGGTGGAGGCCTGAGGCCTGGATCTCCTCGTTCTCCAGTCACGGTTCAAGTGTAAACCAGAGGTGGAGGGCTGGGGGCTTGAGCTCCTCACTGGCTGTGCAGTGTTTACCTGTTAGAGATGGAGTAATGTGTGGGTAAAAACTCTTGGCTTGTCTACAATGCCAGTTTTTATTGTTTCCCCACTCAGTTCTTGTTTTTGTAGGATTTAGAAGATGTCAAAACATTTAAGTTCTCTATAAGCTTACGAATATACTTTCTACTCACCTCTTGATTGGCAGCCTTCAGTCGTCTATGCTGGAAGCCAGAGGTGGAGGGCTGAGGGCTGGATCTCCTCACTCGCCGACCAGGGTGTACCTGTGAGATATCACTTGATGTTAAGCACCTAAGATGCTGACTATTATTCTTACGTTAGCAATTTCTTTTATTATTTCAAAAAGATAACTTCAACAGAAGTCAGTTCTGTATGCATACTGGGGATGGTAATGAGTTTGTGAATATTGAAATAGTCATCAAACTGCAAAAAAGTACCTTTATGTGACCAACATGAGTTCAAATATACTGTGCTGCTACATGCTGCTAGTGCCAGAAGGTGGCAGCAATGTGCATAGAAGGTGTCAGAAATAGAGACTGTATAAGCCACTAATGACTGCCGGTAAAGTGAGTGTGGAGCACAGTGAGATCAGACAACAAACATTTAAAGCTGAAGTGAATACATTGAAAACATAACAGCATTTTTTCTCTTGAAATATTCAACACTGATGCTTACAGGATTGTGATTACTCACCTCTTCCTGGTCAGCCTCCTCTCTCCCACGCTTGAAACCAGAGGTGGAGGCCTGAGGCCTGGATCTCCTCGTTCTCCAGTCACGGTTCAAGTGTAAACCAGAGGTGGAGGGCTGGGGGCTTGAGCTCCTCACTGGCTGTCCAGTGTTTACCTGTTAGAGATGGAGTAATGTGTGGGTAAAAACTCTTGGCTTGTCTACAATGCCAATTTGTTTTCTTTCCCCACTCAGTTCTTGTTTTTGTAGGATTTAGAAGATGTCAAAACATTTACGTTCTCTATGAGCTTACGAATATACTTTCTACTCACCTCTTGATTGGCAGCCTGCGGTCGTCTATGCTGGAAGCCAGAGGTGGAGGGCGTTTTTTCTGGAAGGTGTTGGAGGGATTCAGGGCTGCTGTCCTGTAGCCACTTTGTCTTCATCTTTGCCTGTCAGGGACATTCATCAAACAGGTAAACATAAAGGGCAAACATACTCAAATATATGAAGTCATGGTACAAGTTTTGTTGTGATCTGCTTTGTTTTATTCTTGCTATTATTTACAATTAAACCATTTCACCTTTGATGTACTAATACCCATCAAAACACTGGTGCTGAATAAATCACAGTGACTGACACTGAGATCATAATTCTGATTGCTAAAGCTGCCAGACAGGATTCAAGTTGTAAAAAAAAAAGATTTAGTTGTATTTACTTTACTTTAAGACATTTTCTTAAATCGCCAAAAGAGGTTTTGTGGATTAAAACAAAAATGAAATGAAAAATATATTCTAGAAACCACTGTTCTGTTATTAAAATGTTAAGTCTACTGAAAAATACATTGTAGGTTGATGTTTTCTGTTTCAATACACATTTCAAATCATTTTTATTATATTTTATGACATTATAAATATTTCCTTTTTACATAAATATACAATAAAACAGAATGAAAACAGTTAATTTAATCTGAAGATTTAAGTTTTTTTAATGCATTTCTTTTATTATTATTATTATTGTCATTTTGTTTTGCTTTTTAAAATTTGGTCAGTGGTTATTATTTTGTTTACCTTTAAAATTGTACATGAGTTAAATTCAGTAACTGTGTGTGTAAAGGCTACAGCTGTGTGGAAGGAAGGAGATAGGGGCCAAATGCAGGACTTGCAGGACACAGAGGGATGAACTCAAGGAGCTTGTGCTGTAGAGAACTCAAATAGGGGTAACAAGAAAATAAAGCATAATAACTAGAAGCTAAAAAATTAAGGTTTCAGGAAACTGGAAAACAAGAAATGTGTGTCCTACAGTAGAACTTACTTTTCCCATGCTGTCAGTCGATGGTCAGTGGTTTTGCAATCCAATAAATCTCTGCTTGTTGGTAAATCCTTGCTTTACAACCGCCGTGATAGTCAGTTTCTCTCCAAGCTCAGGATTGAAATAGTGAAGAACTTTCCATGTTATGTTTCATATATTTATTTACTTTATATGGTACCGATAGCAACCATAGAATCATAACATAATTTTGTTACATAGAAACCTGTTGCCATGTGCCACTTTAAAATGTGTTTTTGTTTTAATTTTATAGTATATAAATACTTTTTTATCATACAGCGTCCATTTAAAAACATTTATTTTTATTAAAAATATCACTTTTTACTGCACTTGGTGTTCTGTGCGTTTTCATTGGAAGAAACGTTTCGTCACGCATCCAAGTGACTTCTTTTGGTGTTGTGTAAATAAACTTTCTTGTTACATAAAGATCGTACAGAGTCCTGCATTTGTGTCCGTTCGTTCACCCTTGTTCACCCAATATTTTTCTACCTATTCGCCTCAATGAGCAGTTGTAAAATGGTGTGATAAGTTGTGAAATTGATGTTTTCATTAATAACTGAGATCTCATGTACTCCAGTAATCCTAATGTCAAATTGTAATAAATTATTGGGACCAAAAAAAAAAAAAAAAAAAAAAAAAAAAAGATTACAGGTTTCAGAGCATCCAAACATCTTTTTCATGGAACAGGTTTCACATTTCAGCAAAGTGATGGTAAACAGCATGTCTTACAATAGCATGTATTTGAAGCAAGAGAGTACAGGTGCTGAAGACTGGATGTGACACACTGTCTCAAAACTTGAGGTGTGCGGTTGCCATCAAATTCAAGATGACTTTTTTCCTTAAAATAGTACATTTTATCAGCTTACACATATTTTCCATGTCCTACTGCCTCAAGACTAGTGCCAGGTTTTGTAGCATGATAGTTTGTGGAAGAAAAAAAAAACATGGAAACTAAAGACACAAGACTAAAAACCGATTTTATTTAGCATTTATTAGACCAGGTAGTCCCTTTGATTTTAATATTTCTTTTCTGACGTGAATCAATTATGTAATCATTTTAGGAAGTGAGTGTCATTGTCATTAATCATCACTTTCTCAGGACATCTTTGCTTCACTAGAAAAAAAATCCTTGTTGCAAAAACATCTGGTGAACTACACATACATGTAGGTCTGTGTATATAAATCTAGTAATTGACAAATTACAAAGTTTAATTTTTTGTTCAATAACTAACAATATACGTATTACTACATTGATTTATTAAGAAGCTATAACAAAATTTGCTAAAAAAAAATATTGCAGGTATTTTTTTTTAGCTCTGTTTAGTGTCACCACAGTGCAGCACTCTGCTCTCCAGTCGTGAGCGCTCAGCTTCAAACACCAGCAAATGACTCTGCAGTGTCTCCTCAGGACCAGACCGTATCAATGATGGATCATTGTTCTGGATGCATGTAAATATATATTAAAACAAAAATTAGCCATCACAGAGCAGATACACATGGATACGACACATGCATCCTTTAAGTCCTGCATCACAGGTACAAGAAAAGCAAATACAGATAATCTCAAGTGGAAGTAGAACACAACAACAACAAATCTTATCTGACATGAGATACTTAAAAAAATAAAAAAAAAGAGGAATGAGCACTCACTGCCACAGCAGAAATGAAGGCATGGATAAGGCAGTAGTCTGCTCCACCGTGTCCACTCATACCGAACTGCCTGGGAGTGTTATAGTCTGCTGTGTGCTTTGTGGATTTCTGGGTCAGGAAGTTGAACACATGGATCTCATGGCCATTGTATGAGAGCTCGCCCTGAGAAGATTCAGTTCATTATGTAGGAAAGAGCTGAATTTTAGTAACAAACTTAACTCTATGTTTATCAAATCCAAATACTAATGGTTCAAGGAGATAAACTGTATCAGTCGCACATCAGTAGTATGGGTGATAAGTCATCGAACTGGTGTTATCAAAAAGGTTTTTGTCTGAATAATGAAACTTTGGACAGCCTCAAAAACAGGACAAGGGAAAATTGAAAGCATTGTAAAACAACCGAATCAGTTTTATCAATTAAGGAATTGCTTAAATATAATAGTTTTTTAATAAAAAAAAAAAACACATGAAAATACATAGATTTCTGTGAAAGTACGACAAGGCAGGAAATCCCTAATTATAATAAGATATCATTGTCAATATATTTATTATTATTATTTCAATATATTATGGAATGGGTGATTTTGGTCTGCGGTTCTGCTTTGTGATGCAGAAGAGTGCCTTCGTCCTATGAAGTAAATAACATGCTTCTAACAGTTTGACAAATGAAAGAGCATAATGAGCTGAACGAACTGTTACAAGGTCTATAAGGATTAACATGATATATGATGTTTCTCACCTGCTCTGTCTGTAAGCTATCACACTTTTGTTTTTATATAATTCATTTGCTTTTAATAATTAATGTGTTTCTATGTGATTTTCTCCAGTCTCCCTTTCTCATCCTTCCCAGAGACATTAATTACAGTCCTACCTTGCTGCCGTGAATGGTTGTTTTTCGCTTGCAAATCTCTTCGGTGAACGCCACCATGGAAAAGGCTGCCGTCACACCCCCTTCAAACTCCATGTTGACAACCTGCTCGACAGATCAGAAAAATTAAAAGAGATAAAAGGAAAGAATCGCTGACCATATAAATAAATAAATAAATAAATAAATAAATAAATAAAGTGCAGTCTGGGAATTCATATGTTAGTCAGCTGACTTAAGCTATGGGGACAATGTCCAATATTTTGGGCAAATGCAGATAAATACAAAACAAAAACTCATCTCAGCAACTAACGGTTCTGTGATTACAGTCCTCCAAATTCAACCTGTCTATTAGTCTCTCACACATCATCTTCCTGCTTGCAACAAAGCCTGCTCACATAAGAGAGGTGCAGTATAGAACTACAAAATGGAAAACAGATGTTTTTCACTGTGTTTAAGTTATTTAAACTCATATGCAGATAACTGTTTGTTAAGATTAAAGAAAAAAGAAAGTATACATTGTAAATGTATAATGAAAGCGGTGCAGGTAGAAGTACAATATATTCTGTAGATTCTAAATGCATCTTTGAAGCCTGATAGGAACATAGTATTGCCTAACTTAGTCTGGAAGGGTCAGTGCTGCAGATTTTACAGTGTTTTCTAACCTGGTTACTGCAGACATCATTGTCACACTCATAGACACAGCGGCCATATGGTCCAGTCTTCAATGCCTCTGTTACCGACTCAATGTCTGGGAGTGAATTGGGGCATATGACTGATACTGGCCAGCCAGTGTGACCCTAGTACACAAACATACAACACACCTAAATTATTTATAAGAAGTGTGTAAAAACAAAAAAAAAGTACATAAATGGTGAAAGTAAAGTGGTAAAATGTTTACCTTCTTCACACTGTCCAAGTAGATTTTGCATGCTGAGTACGGACAGTCTTTTTCTACTGAACAGTTAAGGCAGCGATCTGCAGCCCCTGCTGGCTGACACAAAACTAGCAACGTCACATTTCATATTCAGGCTTAGTACAGAGATTTCTACCCGCCATGGCTACTGATTACCTTCATTTCATGACTGAACAGACAACATACCTTGTTTTCTTTATTGAAGTGGCTGACTGATCCAAATGACGACACTTTCACACACCTGCCAAGAACAAATTGCCAGAGTAAATAGTCAAACTTCACAAAAAACACCCCCATTTACCTCTAGTCCAACCAAATTGGGGTAAACATGTAGTTTTCTAGCTGTTTTAGGCCAAAATAAAGGAGAAAAGAAATCGTACTATTGAACACTAAGCCTGGAGTTTAATCACTGAACACTGTCTAATGATCTACCTGCGTCCTCCAGCCCAGTGATGTATGAGGTCAATGTCATGGCAAGATTTAGCCAGAAGAGCAAAAGAGCTCTCTGCTTCGTTTCTCCAGTTCCCTCTAACAAACGAATGAGCAAAGTGATAAAACCCAACCTGGAAGAAAGAGATCGATTCTCTTTTTAACCATGCTGCAGAAACTTGAATTGAATAACACTTAAAAAACCCATAAACCCAAAACATAACAAAAACATACACTGCTGCAAATTTGTCCACAGGCCACAACTACGTGCAAATGCTTTCAAATTATGACTTTCTTAATGAATATGTTAATTATGAAATTATTTCAAACAGACCGTCGTCTTATGTTCTAATATGATATTAACAACAAAAGAAAAATCAACATACCACTGTTAAATTCACTGGGTTAACAATAATAATAGTAATTATTATGTTTCTATCGTATCTGCCTGCTCACCGGTTCCAGGTGCTGAATATGGATCACATCACCTATGACTCCAGCGTCTATGAGCTCCTGTAAATCATAATTTATTCTTATTAATAAAAAATGGCAAAACCCTCATACAGATTATGTACATTTTCTTTACCACTTTCCCAAGTATGAGAAAATTGTAGTTTTGACTTCATCAAGTCGAAACAGCTTCAGCACTGTTTATTAAAATGCTGTTTTTGAGGGGTTTTTTTGCACTTTCACAAACACAAAAGAGAGCTCTGTTTGCTTATTTTTCCTCAATCCTGCTGATTCTGTAAATGTGTGGCTGTTTCAAATGAGGAAGCGTTCCTACAGATTTTAGGCAGATGAAGTTTAAGTGTTTGAACCCCCAAGTAGATTCCACTACGTGCTGAAGAAAACTGTCACAGCTGGATAAAGTAAGTGCACAAGACAAAGCTCACTTTTATCTTGTGGATGACTGGATCGTACCGGAGAACATGACCCACGGACAGCATCACGCCGCTCTGAATGCAAGCCTCCACAATCGCCGTGCAGTCTTCTGCAGTTGTCTGAAGTCATGTCGGGACATTAAAGAGAGACGCTGTGCTTCAGTTTGATGTATAATACGGAGGGTGTGTGATTTTGTTGAAGCTTTTACTCAGAATAGTGAATCGTGAAAGCAACTAAAACAACTGTTGGGTCATTCTAGCTCAAATTAGCAGATTTTAAAGCTTTAAAGTTTGGACACGTAGAACGATTGCTGTAAAATTTTAGCTTCATGTATCAAATGCTTTTCAAGATGTCCTTTCTTTGAATAAATGATCTGTTGACCCACTTTCAGAAGTTTTTTTTTTTGTACATTGAACACCTTTTTGAACATGAAAAATTAAAACACTATTCAAGATAAAAGCCTGAAATTTTCACTGGTCTTTCTTGCCATCTGTAATTTTGAACAGATACATAAAAAAACGTCTAAGTATCAGCCAGTTAAAGGTGTCCTGTAAAGTCCCATATTTGAGCACACACTAATAATAAAGTTCACATTGCCACAAATTATGATCATTGCATCAATTATGATCATTTCTAAAGAATAATTCACAGCAGTGTAAAAGACAACACAGACTACTTTTTAACATTACATTTTAGACTGTCCTGTCCAAATACAACAAATTTCCAGAAGGTACTCTAAGAAAATCTCTTAGTTTGATGTTGAAAATCTTGTTAGAACACTGCCTCAGATTTTAGAAAGCTAAAAAAATGGTCTGAAAGAGGTTCAATGGGCCATTTTTCTAAATAATATAAGTTTAAAAGTATTTTTAAAAGGAAGCTAAATTTTCACAGCTTTCTGTGTGTCCAAACTTCAGACAATAAAACTTTTGGTGCAAATCAGAGATTACTCATTACTGCAAAATCAGTTCATCAGTAACACCCATAAACACTCACTGCCATTGGTTTCTCCAGAAGAACATGGTATCCCTTCTTTGCAAAGGCCACAGCAGGTTCCTAGGAAGCATAAATACGATCACTGTAATAATTACAGAAAGAACATTTCAAAGTAATTTAAACCAAAAATAGTTGCTGCAGACAGTGTTTACCTTATGGAGGCGATCTGGGGTGCAAATTAACACAGCGTCTGCAAACTTGTCTCTTTCAACTACAGCCTGCCAGTCTGGATAAAAGAGGATTCAGTAAGGACAGGGCAGATAATTATAAATGTTTAATACTTTTTCTCTCTCACCTTCAAATACGTTTTCCTCTTCGATTTTGTGTTGTTTTTGAAGTTTGCTCCTTGCAAATTTCCGTGGATCAGCCACTGCAACAACCTGAGCGGGTCAAAGTAAATAAATCAAGGTACGCCCTGTTAAACATTACAACGAACTACGTGACATCGGTAGGAACAGGTTACATCAATCACTTGAGCAAAGAAGGGTAAGGGGAGTAATTTCACTTTTCATCCATTTCCTTTCGACATTTCCGAAGACATGCTTTTGCCAAATATTTCCCTCAGAAACACAAGCCTCTCCTAACCTTCATTCGTTGAGGATGAATAGACGCATACTGGGAGTAGATTTCACCCCGACATCCTCCTCCCACCACGATCACAAGGACAGGAGCAGTCATTCTGCCAGCCTGTGAACTTTGACACAAATTAAAGCTTGTAGTTACAATGCCACAAAACCCAAGAGAATAAATAATCGTGAGATTACAGGTTGAGGAGTCCTGAGCAGTCCTCCACAGATGCATTATACTTCCCTTAATACGTCGATATGTAAACACGTTAAACTCACAGAGATAGGCACAAAATTGTCAATCATTTAAAAGTGGACTAAACTAACAATTCAAGCCCTGAGTGATTATTGAACAGGGAATAAGAGGAAGCTTGTGAAAGTCGTTAATCGGCGTTTGTGGTGAATT
This sequence comes from Oreochromis aureus, assembly GCF_013358895.1. NCBI lineage: Eukaryota > Metazoa > Chordata > Actinopteri > Cichliformes > Cichlidae > Oreochromis > Oreochromis aureus. The sequence goes on along the minus strand of NC_052961.1, from coordinate 24,421,675 downwards.
GTACTTGTACGTTTATAAAGCCTGACAGTACCTGTTTTGTCCCATACAACTGTCACAAACGTCCGTCTCCCGCTTTGGTCAGATGAATACAGGACTACAATTTGTCCAGAGCCCAGCAGACAGTCCACTCTAGTGAAAGACTGACTCACTTCTTCAAACCAGAATATCAACCGAGAAAATGTCCGACAATCCCTTAACGCCCCCTGCAGTGTGCACGAGATCGCTCTGCTGCATTCAGTGCACCTCGTAAACTGCCACTTCTCACCGCCAGAAGCGGTGAATCTCTGTTTATAAAGCTATGGTGTGTACATTCTCACCGCTAGATGTCAAAAGATCGCACTTTGCAAACAAACAACAAAACATCTACGGCTGCTGTTCATCTTTATTGACTTTAGGTTGTCATTTTGCTGTTTATCGCTGCTGTCATTATGTGTTGACGTCTATTTACTCTTGGCAAGGCTGTAAAAACTTTTGAAAAGAGTCCAATGCAGGTCAGTGAGTTAGTGAAATTCAAATCTGAATTAAATTCTTTAAATATAAAGAAAGTGTATTAATGTATTGCCTACAGTCTCCGCTACGGCAGGGGGCGTAGGCGGCGGTGTGCAGTCAACATAGAAGAAGAGAACGCCTCTATGTCACATGACGTGATCTAACAGTAGTGGCTCAGCGTTTTACGGCAAAGGTCTTAGAAACACTTCTGCTACGAGTTATAATTTTTCAGTTTTGATAATTAATTTCTTTGAATGAAAGGGTAGACTTATACTAAAACAGTATTTTGTAGAATACTTGTCTTACAGCTATAAATCGCGGATTTGTGGTGTTTTGCATATTTCGGTGCTAGTTAACCACGGTTAGCTCGTTAGCTAACGCCAGCATGAATATGGACAACGTAAATCAGTCTGTAACAACAGGAGTGCCTTCTACCACATCGTCAACGGCAAGTAATTGCATTGCCAATGATAATACGACAACCAACGTGAGCAGCATCCCGTCGGTCACGAGTAATGGTAACGTAACGTGACTTTGTTATTGTCTTTGTTATTATTCTGAGAGCATTTGCTGATTTCATCTCGCACTGGAAGTCGAAACTTTCCACGATGTACATTGACTATTGACAACAATACCAAGCCTGACTGAGAGAAACGCGTACTAACCTAAACACCATCAGCGAAACCTACCTTAATGCATCAAAGTGTAATGCAAACAGCAGGCTTAAGAGATTGCCGTCTAACACTTTAAAGTGATTTAAACATGTTAATTACAAAACCTACCAAGTACCACGTTTCAGGTTAAGCCTGTAGCACTAACTTAACCATTGTAGCAATTTTTTAGATTGTTTGTACAGTACTTTGCAAAAGTCTCAAGCCATCCCTGATTTCTTTATATTTTGCAAGGGAAAATTGGAAATGGGTGCAGTGCATTGAAAAATGTTGGTATATAACGCAAAAACAGAGTTTGTGCAATTCTAACAAGCTTGAAAATAAAGTGAATATTTGATATGACCACCTTTATTATTTAAAAGGCCTTGAATCCTCTCAGGCAAGCTTTCTTGTAGGTTCTTTAAGTAGTCACAGAAAGTTGATTCTATTTATCTGACTGTTGAGGTATGTTGTGTCACTCATGCAAGTGACCTCTTCAGTTTCAGCTGACTGTGGGGTCCCGCAACTGATTAACTGTTAGGTCAGTTTCCTGATTACTAATATACAAATTGTCATGATCATTGATTAATGGCCATGAGTACTGTTTAGAGAGAGTTGGGGAATTAGTGATGGTGGAAGATGTTCCCTTAGGCCCCATCCTTGAAATGGATTTAATTTTCATGTAAAAATTGGAGACTACTTCTCTAAGTACTCTTTAGCAATAGTTCTCCAGGCTTCTTGAATTACATCTAAAGCTTCTTTGGATGTTGGCTGCCTTTTGCTCTGTTGTCTGTGAAGATGGTCCAAGACTGTTTCAGTAAAGTTGAAGTCTGGTCTTTGGGATCCTGATCCATGACTGATAGTGCTTAATTGTATATTTTTTCTTTCCAGGTTTTTTTTTTTTTTTTTTTTTTTTTTAAATGCATTAGCAGTGTGTTTGGCATCATTGTCATGCTGAAAAATGAAACTGTTTCCAGATGGTATTTTGTGGTGGATATCAAAATCTAACCCTATTCAAGTGTGTTTATAATTTCATCAACTTTACCAAAATCCTCAACACCACTGGCCAAATAACCAAGCAGCAAAAGCCACAACTTATCCTTTAGGTGCGAATGGACAGCTACACTCTTTTGATGATACCAATGTTCACATTTTGGACTGACAAGACAGATGGCATTAATTATTTTCTTTTTTCCATGCATAGAATTCGTCTGATCTCCCTCGCATCTCAGAAGTTTATCTCAGACATTGCTTGATGTGTCTTTTATAGCTTCATCCTCATCAGCTGTGGTGACACCGTCTGCAGACACATCTGTTTCCAATGGAGTCTATGTTCCTGGTGGCATCACTAATGGAGATGTGAAGCCTGCTGTTTCCACCACGCCACTGGCTGATTTCCTCATGCAGCTGGAAGAGTACACTCCCACGGTAAGTCAGTTAGCCCCGCTACATCATACTTTCACACATTTTTGACAGAAATGTTTCTTAATCAGTCCTTGATTGGTACATGTGCACTAATAATATTAGTGACATATACATTAGTAGTTATTCTTTGTTTTTGTTTTTTTCTCACCAGATTCCTGATGCAGTCACAGGTTACTACCTCAACCGGGCTGGTTTTGAGGCTTCTGATCCAAGGATGTGAGTACATGCAGTGTAGTATTCAGATCTTTTGGCATCTGCAGGGATGCATGGATCTAAGTGATAAAAAAAAATGTCATCAGAGGCAAATGTGAGGGTGAGATGCACTCGATTCTGCTCTAATGTCAGTGTAATGTAATGTCTAATGTAATGTCAGTAAAAAAGCTCCACCTGTGCATGTGTCCTTTAGGTAGACTGAGAAATTGTATACTAGGAACAGCTTTGTATCTGTCAGTGTGCACGCATGGAGGAGTACATTACAGCACAAATTATAAGGCTGCTCATAGTTGGTACGTTCAGAGGTTTGATTGATAGCCACCAATTTACTTAACAAACAGCTGACTTAAAAGCCTTTATATAATATGAGTTCACCAATAAAAACCTTAGTTCAAGGCACTGAATGAGTCAGAAATTAATGTAATCTGGCAATGGGAACATGTTGAAGTCACAAATAAATGACTATATTGTCATAATTTAAAGAATTTCCCAATGGTATACAGCATTTCTTATCTTAATGCTGTATTAGTTAGGTTGCACCATGCTTTCTGATGTTACAGGGAGTGTTGGCTGATTTAGATTTGCTTAAAACAAACTGGCTTTAACCTTTTAACCAAAATGCAACATCTCTAACCTTGTAAGACTCGTTAATGTCAGCTTTGTGATCACTCTGAACAAGATCATAGAAAATCTGAGGTTTATGTGTGTGGTGTTTTTCAAAATAAGGATACAGGTGGGCTGTAAACATCAAGGGAAAAAGGTATTAATTATTTTCTTCCATGCATAGAATTCGTCTGATCTCCCTCGCATCTCAGAAGTTTATCTCAGATATTGCCAATGATGCGCTGCAGTACTGCAAAATGAAAGGCACTGCCTCAGGAAGCTCAAGAAGTAAGACAAAGGTAAGCTTGTCTAATTTTAACAGGCACTTTAACTACAATGTACAATATTTAGAGAGCACTGTGTGAGTGTTGCTAGAAGAGGAAGCTTTCATCTGCTTTCAGTTATTTTTGCTCCTGATAATTTTTTTCCTCCTTCTCTGTATAGGATAAGAAGTACACATTGACTATGGAGGACCTGACTCCTGCACTCGCAGAATATGGCGTGAATGTGAAGAAACCTTATTACTTTACATAAAACTCTTTCTTTAGAGCTTTTTGCTATTGCTAGTACTTATCTTCCTGCTTTCACAGCAGTTTGTGACAACCTGTATTGCTATTTTCTTCTCACCTTGAGTTAGTACAACTTTGAGAAATCTTTGCAGTCAATTTGCATTTGGTCATTTGTTTTGTGGCGCAGTCTTTGCAATTTGTTAATTTGTAAAAATGTTGTTTTATTGTGAAAATAAAACCTTTAACAGAAAGATTTTTCCCACAGAGGTGTCAAAATTAGTATAGCTGATCTTTCTTGTATGACTTTTGTTCCTCTGCCTTACACTTCAAAATACTTCAAATGTATTTTGCTGGATTCAGATCAGGGGCATACTTTGTCATAACTTTCTCCCTTTTCTTCTTTAAAACAACTTTGGTAATTGTTGGTCTGTCTGGGATCATTTTCATTTTGGAAACTTCCCCACTTCCAAAGCTTCTTCAGACTGGGAGCCCTGCTTAAATATATAAAGTTTCATGTTTAATGCTGTCTTAAAATATTGTCTCAACTACACATCTACCGGTAGTAGTCATGCAGCCTTATAGAATGTGCACATCTACATCTATATATATCCTGGCTGACACAGTTCCTCGTAGCCCTTGCTAGATCCACATGAAACCTACTGCATCTATCATTTTAGGCTTTGTTTTTTGGTGAGGGTTAGACTTTCAGTTTTGTGAACAGCGATTTTTTTTTTTTTTTTCCTTTATGGATGCGGTTCACGACAGCTTTGTGTGATGTTCTTCACAAATTTCAGATACCAGAGCAGAACTGACACTCTGGAATTCAAGTGATTGAAAAAATTGATCTATTTTTGTATTGTATAATTAGTCTGAATGGGAATTTTCACGTGTAAAAGATTTTTGCTGCTGTATTTATAAGCATAGATTTGAGATTATAGATAATGCTTTTTTAATTAAAACCTGTACTAAGTACCACAACCTTACTTTACCAGTTGATACACGCTTAATGAATTTGACATGGAAAGGACTATGTTATAACCAATACTTGTAAATGCAATTATTTTTTTGACAGAAAGTAGAAGTAAAGACAAATTTAGTCTTTTTTTTCTGTTAACTGTTCATTTTTTACGCTGCTATCAGCAGAAACCTCGCCGTAATAATTTATTTCCGCACAATCGCGCTTTTGGTGACGAAAGTCTTTTGTCCGCAGAAGGGATCCGTAGCACGTCTCTCGCGAGACGCCGTAGTTCCGACAGCGCAGATCGTGGTTCAAATTATTGCCGTGTAAACAGCCAAACGTTGCATTTTTGTTGTCTCAGAAAGCGGGTAAATCACGACAATGTCGATTCAAGCCTCAAACCCCAACAACCCGGTTGTGTTCTTCGACATTACCATTGGAGGGCAGGTGAGTAGCATTATAAAGACACTTTGAAGCTAACCGACAACGTTACCGCGTCTCCTCAGTGGCAACAATAAAGTTCATAGTCTGGTTAAACCCTTTTAAACGACCTTGTTGTAGAACATACACGCCTGATATACATTATATACAATAAGACTGGCAAAACGTTTATACTCCTTTTCATTATATACGGATGAGTTTGTTGAACTAAGGTTTGACGCGGACAGTGAAAGCACGTCGACTTTGAATCGAACATATCCCAATGTTGTTCAAAAGAATACCCCCCGCAACTAAATGCATATCAGTATGGTACGATAAATTAGTTAAATGACTGTTATTCATCTATTGACCCCGTGGAACAAGCTGCATTTGGAGAAATAACTTTTTGAAAACCTTAGATATCTCTCTCACACGCACACTTATAATGACTTAGTGTGTATATAAACTTGGGAATTATCCTGTATATGCTTCTTGGCCTATTTATTTCCACTTAAATGGTACCACATTTGTTTGAGTAGTAGAGTTGTGTCTGTGGGTTGTGCTCATTAAAATCTTTTCCAATGCCAAACAGCTTAGATTGGATGATTAAAATCTGAAGAATCAATAGATCCTGGCAATTTATTCTTTGAACAAACAGCAGCCTCAGTAGCATGTGGAAGAACCATACACAACCACACCGACCTGGCACCTCCACCTCATGCTGATCACATACTGCTGTGGGATGGCATATTATTCTTCAATCAGCATTTGTTGCAAGTCATCCAGTGTGGTTGCGTAGGTCACTTTGGCACCATCCTCTCCACACCCAACTGATCACATTGCCTCCACCAAAAGCTGGTATCCTATTGGTGCAGCAATCAGCACAACGTTCTTCGAGTCTTCTCCACAAGTTGACCTATGATCCAGCCGATGTAGGAAGAATTTGTTCATAGCTGAACATAATGTTTTGTCAGGTTCCAGTGGACATGTTGCTGACGCCAGTGCAAATAGGCCTGATGGGGAAGAGCAGTCACTGCAAGCCTCCAGGCAGCCCTATGAGTATAGAGACTGGCTGTGTGCTGTCTGCTCTGGTTTGTCTCGGTAGAAAACTGTCGGCCATATCGTCCTGAAAACCTTGACTGCAAATCTGTAAATGACTGTCAGTGCTATGGTGACAGGCAAGGAAACGGTCTTGTGTGGTGTTGTTGTCTTCAGATGCCCACTTGGTCTCTGTCATCCCCTGTTATACAGATCTTGGCCTTCAACTTGGAGATTGTAGGGTGCTAGGGCTCACTCCAAGTATTGCTTGTTTTGCAGAACTCCTTCTTGAAGGTACCATAGCTAGAGCAGTCAAATGTAGCATGCTTGGAAAAGACAACATCTGATCACTGTTGCAGGGTTCTTGCTTATGGGTACTTCTAATCACTTGCCCATGGCACCTGAGTGTCAAAACTAGAATCAATAGCAGAATAAGCTGTTTGGCATTGAAAAAGAAGACAAACTCTACTCTCCAGCTCAACCCACACATGCATTTTCCTTATAGATGTGGCATCATTTAAAGGAAAATAAACAGGATTTCTGACAGTTTAAGATTTAGTGCCAAAAAACATTGTTACAACAAAGAAGTAATTGACCAAACAAAAATGTCCTTACTTTTTGTGCAAAGTTTATATATGTATGAGAGTTTGTGTGTGTGTGTGTGTGTGTGTGTGTGTGTGTGTGTGTGTGTGTGTGTGTGTGTGTGTGTGTTGAAATACAAGTAGGTATGCAACAAATTATTCATAAATGAATATGTATTTTACTTCTTTCTGCATTGATTGTTATTGGCATTGCCATTTAAGCTTACATTATTTATTAATGTATTTTTAGACATATTTATTCTAACATATTTTTAGAGTTTTTAAAAAGAAGTAAATAGTCCTGAAAGTCAGTATTATTTTTAGCTTGTTTTCTCTGGTCCTTGTTATGAGCCTGCCCCTTAATAACTAATAGGTGGAAATTTGATCCCATGAGCTGCTTTAAAGACACTGCACCCAGTTGCATATTGAAGCAGGAACTGGGAAGTATACTGGGAATTTTATACAGATAAATAATAAGGAAAATCAGATAAAAGCTGTTTAAAACAGAGACACCAGGAACTGCTATACTCTGGCATTGATTAGTTATATTTTTTTTCTTTTTTTAATGAAAGTGACAGAAGTTTCCTTTAACATTAAAAATGAACCCCTATATATTATTATTAGGGCCCGAGCACCGAGAGTGCGAAGGCCCTATTGTATCTGCTCCGTTTCTTATTATTATTATTATTATTAGGGCCCGAGCACAAAAGTGCGAAGGCCCTATTGTATCTGCTCTGTTTCTTATTATTATTATTATTATTATTATTATTATTATTATTATTATTATTATTTATTATTATTATTTCGGCAAATGAATCGGCCTTTTGAGGGCCTAAACATGCTCGAAAACTCATGAAATTTTGCAGACGCGTCAGGTCTGGTGAAAATTTACGTATTTTAATGTCCGTGAGACATGTCCAGGGAAAATTGGCTCAGTAGCGCCACCTAGAAAAATGAGAAACGCGAGCCCCGAGATGGGTATGACCTACATGTATAAAACTCGGAACACATATCTAGCGTTCGGAGGCGCACATAAAAGTCTATTATGGCCATGTCCTAAACCCAACAGGAAGTCCGCCATTTGGAAGTGAAGGTGACATTTTGGCTCTAATTTTGCCATTTCCATGCCTCGAACTTTTGCGAACTCCTCATTGGAATTTCATCGTACAAGCTTCATATTTGGTCAGTGTCAACTACACACCTGGGCCATGTTAAATTGCGGAGCTTTTGAGTTTTCGGGTTACTGTGAGGCCGTGGCGCCACGGCGAATTTCGATGACTCGCCATGAAAATCTTATTGCCTCTCGTTCTGTCATACATTGTCCGACCTTGACCAAAGTGGACACATATGATAAGGCTCCACCCTGAACATATTTCAACTGCCATATTTGACACCAGGGACAGCGCCACCTAGTGGGAACAGGAAATGTCATGTTTTACACTTTGGGGTACAGTATTGTAATGGGTGACATCTGCAGCCTCAAATTTCTCCAGGAAAGCCTTAAGGAGTTGGTCTTGGGTTACAGAGAAAACTGTGAGTTTTCGCTGAAGGGTGTGACCCCAGCAGCATGGCGAACATTGAGGTCTCGCCATGAAGAAACAAATTAGTGTAACTCAATGAAATCCAATCTGATCAGTACCACATTTTACAGGGATGATGTCAGACCCGCCCTGAACAGATTGATATGCCCATTGTCAGGAATACGTAGAGCGCCACCTAGTGGCACCAGGAAATGTCATGTCTTTCATTTTGTTGTACTGATTTTCACAGGTTCATCGTGGCCACCTCAAGCGGTGAATATCACCATCAGTCCCTCTTGATGCTTCAGTGAGAAAATTGTGACTATAAACTGAACGGCGCACCCTGGTGGCAGCGCAGTTCACCATGAAAGATGAAGTGGCTTTTGAGGGGCTTGAAAAGTTTAAAAAGTCTTGAAATTTGGCGCACACCTCTAATGTGATGAGGGATTTCTTTTATATGTTCATTTTCCTTGAACAGCGCAAAAATGGCTCCACAGCGCCCCTACAAAATTTCAAAACAACAGCCCCTGCTCTGTGTTTTATGTATGAGTTTGAAACCTGGCAAGCTTATTGGAGATATCAAGATGTACAAAAAGTCTCTTGGAGCAATATCCCAAATCCAACAGGAAGTCAGCCATTTTAAAATTAATGTGTAAATTTGGCGACATTTTCCCTCTTTTCAGGCCTCATACTTTGACGAACTCCTCCAAGGGATTTCATTAGATTTACGCGATCTCCTGTGTGTGGAATCTAAAGACCTTTGTGATGTTAAATTGCGAAGCTTTTACGTTCAGGGAAACGGGTGGTCATGGCGGCACGTGGAGTTTCACTCACTCGCCAAAAACCAGTAACCTGCTGTCGCTCAAAAACACAATGTCCAATCTCTCCCAAAGTTCGCAGGCGTGATGAGACTCGAGCTCGGAAATGTTTGTTATGCCATTTGTCAGCAATGGTTAGAGCGCCACCTAGTGGGACGACTATAATAATGGTTGAATGAGATGAAATTTTAGCTGGTGGTTAAATGCATGAATTCCATCAATGTGACATCAGATCGGAAGCGCTGGTTTTAGGTGTTGGGCTTGGCTCGACGCCGGGGGAAGTGAGGGCCCTCATATCGCTGCTTGCAGCTTTAATTAGGGCCCGAGCACTTCGAGTGCGAAGGCCCTATTGTATCTGCTCCGTTTCTTATTATTATTATTATTATTATTATTATTCAGGCAAAACAAGGGCCTTTTTGAGGGCCTAAACATGCTCAAAAACTCTTGAAATTTTGCACACATGCCAGGTCTGGTGAAAAATTTTGTATTTTAATGGTTTTACATATGCGCAATGGGCAATGGCTCTAGAGCGCCACCTATGCCTTGTTAAATGCAGCCCTACGAACACATCGTTTGAGCTACATGTATGAAATTTGGCACACATGTGTATCATGACAAGACGAACAAAAAAGTCTGTTATGGCCATTGACGCAAACCCAACAGGAAGTCCGCAATTTAGAAGTGAATGTGACATTTTGGCTCTAATTTTGCCATTTCCATGCCTCGAACTTTTTCGAACTCCTCATTGGAATTTCATTGTACAAGCTTCATATTTGGTCAGTGTCAACTACACACCTGGGCCATGTTAAATTGCGGAGCTTTTGAGTTTTCGGGATACGGTGACGCCGTGGCGCCGTGGCGAATTTCGATGACTCGCCATGAAAATCTTGTTGCCTCTCGTTCTGTCATACATTGTCCGACCTTGACCAAAGTGGACACATATGATAAGGCTCCACCCCTGAACATATTTCAACTGCCATATTTGACATCAGGTACAGCGCCACCTAGTGGGAACAGGAAATGTCATGTTTTACACTTTGGGGTACAGTATTGTAATGGGTGACATCTGCAGCCTCAAATTTCTCCAGGAAAGCCTTAAGGAGTTGGTCTTGGGTTACAGTGAAAACTGTGAGTTTTCGCGAAAGGGTGTGACCCCAGCAGCATGGCGAACATTGATGTCTCGCCATGAAGAAACAAATTAGTATAACTCAATGAACTCTAGTCTGATCAGTACCAGACTTTACAGGGATGATGTCAGATCCGCCCTGAACAGAATGATGTGCCCATTGTCAGGAATAGGTAGAGCGCCTCCTAGTGGCACCAGGAAATGCCATGGCTTTCATTTTCTTCTACTGATTTTCACAGGTTCATCGTGGCCACCTCAAAAGCGGTGAATATCACCATCAGTCCCTCATGATGCTTCAGTGAGAAAATTGTGAGTTTAAACTGAACGGCGCACCCTGGTGGCAACGCAGTTCACCATGAACACTGAAGTGGCTTTTAACGGGCTTGGAAACTTTAAAAAGTCTTGAAATTTGGCGCACACCTCCAATGTGATGAAGGCTTTGTTGTTATGTGATCATTTTCCTTGAATAGCGCAAAATGGCTCCACAGCGCCCCCTACAAAATTTCAAAACAACAGCCCCTGCTCTGTGTTTTATGTATGAGTTTGAAACCTGGCAAGCTTATTGGAGATATCAAGATGTACAAAAAAGTCTCTTGGAGCAATATCCCAAATCCAACAGGAAGTCAGCCATTTTAAAATTAATGTGTAAATTTGGCGACATTTTCCCCTGTTTTCAGGCCTCATACTTTGACGAACTCCTCCAAGGGATTTCATTAGATTTACACGATCTCCTGTGTGTGGAATCTAAAGACCTTTGTGATGTTAAATTGCGAAGCTTTTTACGTTCAGGGAAACGGGGTGGTCATGGCGGCACGTGGAATTTCAATCACTCGCCAAAAAGCAGTAATCTGCTGTCGCTCAAAAACACAATGTCCAATCTCTCCCAAAGGTCGCAGGCGTGATGAGACTCGAGCTCGGAAATGTTTGTTATGCCATTTGTCAGTAATGGTTACAGCGCCACCTAGTGGGACGACTATAATAATGGTTGAATGAGATGAAATTTTAGCTGGTGGTTAAATGCATGAATTCCATCAATGTGACATCAGATCGGAAGCGCTGGTTTTAGGTGTTGGGCTTGGCTCGACGTGCTGGTGTGCGAGGGCCCTCATATCGCTGCTTGCAGCTTTAATTATTATTATTATTATTATTATTATTATTATTCAGGCAAAACAAGGGCCTTTTTGAGGGCCTAAACATGCTCAAAAACTCATGAAATTTTGCACACATGCCAGGTCTGGTGAAAAATTTTGTATTTTAATGGTTTTACATATGAGCACTGAGAAATGGCTCTAGAGCGCCACCTATGCCTTGTTAAATGCAGCCCTACGTACACATCGTTTGAGCTACATGTATGAAATTTGGCACACATGTGTATCATGCCAAGACGAACAAAAAAGTCTTTGGGACCATTGACGCAAACCCAACAGGAAGTCCGCCATTTGCAAGTGAAGGTGACATTTTGGCTCTAATTTTGCCATTTCCATGCCTCGAACTTTTTCGAACTCCTCCTTGGGATTTGGTCGCATAAGCTTCATATTTGTTCAGTGTCAACTACACACCTGGGCCATGTTAAATTGCAGAGCTTTTGAGTTTTTGCGATACTGTGAGGACGTGGCGCCACGGCGAATTTCGATGACTCGCCATGAAAATCTTATTGTCTCTCATTCTGTCATACATGGTCCGATGTGGACCAAAGAGCACACATACGATAAGGCTCCACCCCTGAACATATTTCAACTGCCATATTTGACATCAGGGACAGCGCCACCTAGTGGGAACAGGAAATGTCATGTTTTACACTTTGGTGTACAGTATTGTAATGGGTGACAGTTGCAGCCTCAAATTTCTCCAGGAAAGCCTTAAGGAGTTGGACTTGGGTTACATTGAAAACTGTGAGTTTTCGCGAAAGGGTGTGACCCCAGCAGCATGGCGAACATTGATGTCTCGCCATGAAGAAACAAACTAGTGTAACTCAATGAAATCCAATCTGATCCGTACCAGACTTTACAGGCATGATGTCAGACCCGCCCTGAAAAGATTGATGTGCCCATTGTCAGGAATACGTAGAGCGCCACCTAGTGGCAACAGGAAATGTCATGTCTTTCATTTTGTTGTACTGATTTTCACAGGTTCATTGTGGCCACCTGAAAAGCGGTGAATATCACCATCAGTCCCTCGTGATGCTTCAGTGAGAAAATTGTGACTTTAAACTGAACGGCGCACCCTCGTGGTAACGCAGTTCACCATGACCATTGAAGTGGCTCTTGAGGGGCTTGGAAAGTTTAAAAAGTCTTCTAATTTGGCGCACACCTCCAATGTGATGAGGGCTATCTTATTATGTGATCATTTTCATTGATTAGCGCAAAATGGCTCCACAGCGCCCCCTACAAATTTTCAAAACAACAGCCCCTGCTCTGTGTTTTATCTATGAGACTGAAACCTGGCAAGCTTATGGAGGATATCAAGATGTACAAAAAAGTCTCTTGGAGCAATATCCCAAATCCAACAGGAAGTCAGCCATTTTAAAATTAATGTGTAATTTTGGCGACATTTTCCCCTCTTTTCAGGCCACATACTTTGACGAACTCCTCCAAGGAATTTCATCATATTGAACCAATCTCCAGTGCGTGGAATCTAAAGACCTTTGTGATGTTAAATTGCGAAGCTTTTTACGTTCAGGGAAACGGGGTGGTCATGGCGGCACGTGGAGTTTCAATCACTCGCCAAAAAGCAGTAATCTGCTGTCACTCAAAAACACAATGTCCAATCTCTCCGAAACTTCACAGGCATGATAAGACTTGAGCTCGGAAATGGTTCTTATGCCATTTGTCAGTAATGGTTAGAGCGCCACCTAGTGGCAGGACTATAATCATGGTTGAATGAGATAAAATTTTAGCTGGTGGTTAAACGCATGAATTCCATCAATGTGACATCAGATCGGACGCGCTGGTTTTAGGTGTTGGGCTTGACTCGACGCGCCGGGGGTGTGAGGGCCCTCATAACGCTGCTTGCAGCTTTAATTATTATTATTATTATTATTATTATAACCTGTCTATGAAAGCATTAAAATAATACACAAACTCTAAGTACCATATTATGTTAACATGTTAGTTAAGTGCTCTTCTTCCTTTTTACTTCATTTTCCTGAATTCTCTAGTTGAAGACTGTTCCATATTTAGGTTTGCTTAAGACTTTGACAAATAAAATATGTTAGCCTAAGAAAGGGGAATGTCAGTAGTCAGTAGTGCTAGTAGCGACTGTTGTTACATAGAATGGTGGTGGTATGAAGTTTGAACTACGTGTACCAGCTACAATGCCAGCATATTGTAGTTTTCCGCACACATCTGTCATCTAAAATAATTACAACAAAAGAAAAAAGTCTTCACGAGACCCCTTTACTCATAGTAAGCACCCTTATTATTATGATATGGTTAAGTCAAGAAGAGATGCGTTTTTAGTTACAGCCAATTACAAAATCCCACTGTGAGGTCTGTTCCAGTGCGTTCAGTTGTGTTATCTGAGCTTCGTCAGCAGATGGCGTCAGTGTTGGATTTAAAGCTTATCTTTAAGTTTAGTTTAGTTTATTCTTCAACTTGGAAATAACATATGATGGAAGAAAAGATTACATTCAGGATCCAGGGTCGCTGCTGATCATATTTAATGACATTCATGAACATCTAGAAGAAACTTTGTACCTATTTGTACAACACAGTCAAGCTTGTCTTAAACGGTAGGAGAAAAACAAGGTATTGTAAAATAAATATCTTACATTTTATGATGCTATACCTGATTATGACAGAAGGAGGAATACATTTCAGTCAATCATTCAGTAATAATATCAGGTGTGTAACTTGAAGTAGACATTGACTGCAGCATTCACACAGGTGAAACTTTCTTAGTGAATCATCACATCACGTTTCTTTTAGTGTAGACCAGGGGTGTCAGACACAAGGCCCACTGGTCGTCTTTGGGTTTTTTAAAATTTTAATTTCATAGTTTTCACATATTTCTCTACTACAGTTTTATAAGACCTCCCTAATTTCCATTCATACTACACCAGTTTCCTAATAGATTAAAAAAAATTACAATTACAGCAACAATTAAAAAGCGGCCATGGTTACATAAAATAAAAAAGAATTAAAAAAAAATCCAAGTACAAAAACAACAACAAAAAAAAAAAACAATAAACGAAGAAGCACTAGGCGTGCAAACTGTCACAAAGGCAGCTCACAGTCGCAGTATTTACTCTTATTAGAATAGTATTGTATTTTGTATATTATATATTTTTTATTCTTTTTAAAAATATTCTTTCTTAAAGTATTTTCTTTAAATTATAGTATAGTAAATGTAATATAAACTTATGATAACTTACAAAAAGACAGAATGTAAAAGTGAGGTTAAAGGTCAAATGTAACATGTTATTTGTATGTGTAATTTAATATTTACAGTCTCCATATATTAGTATCATTTCCTAAATTTTGCTAGTAAACAAAGGCAGTAGAAATTAAAGCATAGTTTTAAAGATAAATGATGAAAGTTTGAACTTAGTGGTCAAAGGACCTTAGTGGACCTTGAAGAACAGGTTAAGTTCCAAAGTAACCTGATATAAAGAATCCCCTTACAGCATTCGCTATATCACATATGTTGACAACTCAAACAGTAACTGTAAGAAGCCCTGTTATTAGCACTTTGACCTTCAAATTAATCTATTTACCTTGAATATGATGTCAGACGTCGAATGTGAGTTTTTTTTAAACCTTTTTTGTTGTTTTTATATGTTGGCAATACACATCACAACTTTAACAATCATCGTTTCTAAGTTGTAAGCCTGTTTGGCCATTTTCAACCAATAAATCATTAAGCTGACCTTGAATAGCTTGGTGGATAAAAGTCAGATTTGAATGTATTGTTAATATGACCCCGCTCTAGACCCCTGCAAAGTTTTTTATTCAAAGCTTTTTGAGCCAGCGTGCGTAAACACAGAATGATGCTTACACATACAAACATTATCAAAAACATAACTTCTTAGACCGGGGTAAAAAATGACATTTTCTGTGCATTAACATAAACTCTGTTTATAATTACAGGACAGTCTGACCAATGAGCTGCCAAAACTTTTTCTGTAATGTTGTATGTTTATTTCTTACGCTTTAAGTCCAACCAGTCGTGTTGACAGATGTCTTTCAAAAACTTGTCCCAGCGTTTTGATATCTGAGGGATTCAATGCAGTTAAATGTCTTTCAACTTTTGGAAAAGGGAGTTTCACTTATTTGCTCCACATAGTACCAAAGTGGGCTGTATATGGCCCACAATGTAAAATGAGTGTGACATTCCGAATCTAGGCTTGTGATGTTTGTTACTTTGAGGTTTTTTCTTACACATCATAAATATTTATCTTCTCTTTTGGTGGGTTGAGCTCAGGAACCATCAGCTCGGGTTGCATTTCTCTGCTTATATGCCAGTAAATGTGCCATGAGCACAGATTTTCTGGTAGATTGGTGTGTGGCCTTGGACTCTTGGTCTTTACCCAGAATAGCACACCCAACAGTAAACTGTTGGTGCATTCCAGCCACAGCAGGTTAACAGAGATGTACGCAGGTACTCCAAGGCCAAAAACCAAACAGGCCAGAGACACAGCAAGAAAAGGCATCCAGAATGTGGCGAAGCCCAGTATTAGGCTGATCCACAGTGGTGGTCGATGGCGGATTGTATCTGTCGGGTAACTCTTTTCATCACCTTCTGTCTCTGGGCAGAGGGTTAAAGTGAGTGGCAAGTCGTCCCTAATTAGGGCCCGAGCACAAAAGTGCGAAGGCCCTATTGTATCTGCTCTGTTTCTTATTATTATTATTATTATTATTATTATTATTATTATTATTATTATTATTATTTCGGCAAATGAATCGGCCTTTTGAGGGCCTAAACATGCTCGAAAACTCATGAAATTTTGCAGACGCGTCAGGTCTGGTGAAAATTTACGTATTTTAATGTCCGTGAGACATGTCCAGGGAAAATTGGCTCAGTAGCGCCACCTAGAAAAATGAGAAACGCGAGCCCCGAGATGGGTATGACCTACATGTATAAAACTCGAACACATATCTAACGTTCGGAGACGCACAAAAAAGTCTATTATGGCCATGTCCTAAACCCAACAGGAAGTCCGCCATTTGGAAGTGAAGGTGACATTTTGGCTCTAATTTTGCCATTTCCATGCCTCGAACTTTTGCGAACTCCTCATTGGAATTTCATCGTACAAGCTTCATATTTGGTCAGTGTCAACTACACACCTGGGCCATGTTAAATTGCGGAGCTTTTGAGTTTTCGGGTTACTGTGAGGCCGTGGCGCCACGGCGAATTTCGATGACTCGCCATGAAAATCTTATTGCCTCTCGTTCTGTCATACATTGTCCGACCTTGACCAAAGTGGACACATATGATAAGGCTCCACCCCTGAACATATTTCAACTGCCATATTTGACATCAGGGACAGCGCCACCTAGTGGGAACAGGAAATGTCATGTTTTACACTTTGGGGTACAGTATTGTAATGGGTGACATCTGCAGCCTCAAATTTCTCCAGGAAAGCCTTAAGGAGTTGGTCTTGGGTTACAGAGAAAACTGTGAGTTTTTGCTGAAGGGTGTGACCCCAGCAGCATGGCGAACATTGAGGTCTCGCCATGAAGAAACAAATTAGTGTAACTCAATGAAATCCAATCTGATCAGTACCAGATTTTACAGGGATGATGTCAGACCCGCCCTGAACAGATTGATATGCCCATTGTCAGGAATACGTAGAGCGCCACCTAGTGGCAACAGGAAATGTCATGTCTTTCATTTTGTTGTACTGATTTTCACAGGTTCATCGTGGCCACCTCAAAAGCGGTGAATATCACCATCAGTCCCTCTTGATGCTTCAGTGAGAAAATTGTGACTATAAACTGAACGGCGCACCCTGGTGGCAACGCAGTTCACCATGAAAGATGAAGTGGCTTTTGAGGGGCTTGAAAAGTTTAAAAGTCTTGAAATTTGGCGCACACCTCTAATGTGATGAGGGTTTTCTTTTATATGTTCATTTTCCTTGAACAGCGTTTAATAGCTCCACAGCGCCCCTACAAAATTTCAAAACAACAGCCCCTGCTCTGTGTTTTATGTATGAGTTTGAAACCTGGCAAGCTTATTGGAGATATCAAGATGTACAAAAAGTCTCTTGGAGCAATATCCCAAATCCAACAGGAAGTCAGCCATTTTAAAATGAATGTGTAAATTTGGCGACATTTTCCCTCTTTTCAGGCCTCATACTTTGACGAACTCCTCCAAGGGATTTCATTAGATTTACGCGATCTCCTGTGTGTGGAATCTAAAGACCTTTGTGATGTTAAATTGCGAAGCTTTTACGCTCAGGGAAACGGGTGGTCATGGCGGCACGTGGAGTTTCAATCACTCGCCAAAAGCAGTAACCTGCTGTCGCTCAAAAACACAATGTCCAATCTCTCCCAAAGGTCGCAGGCGTGATGGGACTCGAGCTCGGAAATGTTTGTTATGCCATTTGTCAGTAATGGTTAGAGCGCCACCTAGTGGGACGACTATATAATGGTTGAATGAGATGAAATTTTAGCTGGTGGTTAAATGCATGAATTCCATCAATGTGACATCAGATCGGAGCGCTGGTTTTAGGTGTTGGGCTTGGCTCGACGCCACCGGGGTGCGAGGGCCCTCATATCGCTGCTTGCAGCTTTAATTATTATTATTATTATTATTATTATTATTATTATTATTATTATTATTATTATTATTATTAGGGCCCGAGCACAAAAGTGCGAAGGCCCTATTGTATCTGCTCTGTTTCTTATTATTATTATTATTATTATTATTATTATTATTATTATTATTATTATTATTTTTCGCAAATGAATCGGCCTTTTGAGGGCCTAAACATGCTCGAAAACTCATGAAATTTTGCAGACTCGTCAGGTCTGGTGAAAATTTACGTATTTTAATGTCCGTGAGACATGTCCAGGGAAAATTGGCTCAGTAGCGCCACCTAGAAAAATGAGAAACGCGAGCCCCGAGATGGGTATGACCTACATGTATAAAACTCGAACACATATCTAACGTTCGGAGACGCACATAAAAGTCTATTATGGCCATGTCCTAAACCCAACAGGAAGTCCGCCATTTGGAAGTGAAGGTGACATTTTGGCTCTAATTTTGCCATTTCCATGCCTCGAACTTTGCGAACTCCTCATTGGAATTTCATCGTACAAGCTTCATATTTGGTCAGTCTCAACTACACACCTGGGCCATGTTAAATTGCGGAGCTTTTGAGTTTTCGGGTTACTGTGAGGCCGTGGCGCCACGGCGAATTTCGATGACTCGCCATGAAAATCTTATTGCCTCTCGTTCTGTCATACATTGTCCGACCTTGACCAAAGTGGACACATATGATAAGGCTCCACCCCTGAACATATTTCAACTGCCATATTTGACATCAGGGACAGCGCCACCTAGTGGGAACAGGAAATGTCATGTTTTACACTTTGGGGTACAGTATTGTAATGGGTGACATCTGCAGCCTCAAATTTCTCCAGGAAAGCCTTAAGGAGTTGGTCTTGGGTTACAGAGAAAACTGTGAGTTTTCGCTGAAGGGTGTGACCCCAGCTGCATGGCGAACATTGAGGTCTCGCCATGAAGAAACAAATTAGTGTAACTCAATGAAATCCAATCTGATCAGTACCAGATTTTACAGGGATGATGTCAGACCCGCCCTGAACAGATTGATATGCCCATTGTCAGGAATACGTAGAGCGCCACCTAGTGGCAACAGGAAATGTCATGTCTTTCATTTTGTTGTACTGATTTTCACAGGTTCATCGTGGCCACCTCAAAAGCGGTGAATATTAACATCAGTCCCTCGTGATGCTTCAGTGAGAAAATTGTGACTTTAAACTGAACGGCGCACCCTGGTGGCATCGCGGTTCACCATGACCAATGAAGTGGCTTTTGAGGGGCTTGGAAAGTTTAAAAGTCTTGAAAATTGGCGCACACCTCTAATGTGATGAGGGATTTCTTTATATGTTCATTTTCCTTGAACAGCGCAAAATGGCTCCACAGCGCCCCCTACAAAATTTCAAAACAACAGCCCCTGCTCTGTGTTTTATGTATGAGGTTGAAACCTGGCAAGCTTATTGGAGATATCAAGATGTACAAAAAGTCTCTTGGAGCAATATCCCAAATCCAACAGGAAGTCAGCCATTTTAAAATCAATGTGTAAATTTGGCGACATTTTCCCTCTTTTCAGGCCTCATACTTTGACGAACTCCTCCAAGGGATTTCATTAGATTTACGCGATCTCCTGTGTGTGGAATCTAAAGACCTTGGTGATGTTAAATTGCGAAGCTTTTACGTTCAGGGAAGCGGGGGTGGTCATGGCGGCACGTGGAGTTTCAATCACTAGCCAAAAGCAGTAACCTGCTGTCGCTCAAAAACACAATGTCCAATCTCTCCCAAAGGTCGCAGGCGTGATGAGACTCGAGCTCGGAAATGTTTGTTATGCCATTTGTCAGTAATGGTTAGAGCGCCACCTAGTGGGACGACTATAATAATGGTTGAATGAGATGAAATTTTAGCTGGTGGTTAAATGCATGAATTCCATCAATGTGACATCAGATCGGAAGCGCTGGTTGTATGCGTGTTGGGCGTGGCTCGACGCGCGCCGGGGTGCGAGGGGGCCCTCATATCGCTGCTTGCAGCTTTAATTATTATTATTATTATTATTATTATTATTTCGGCAAATGAATCGGCCTTTTGAGGGCCTAAACATGCTCGAAAACTCATGAAATTTTGCAGACTCGTCAGGTCTGGTGAAAATTTACGTATTTTAATGTCCGTAGACATGTCCAGGGAAAATTGGCTCAGTAGCGCCACCTAGAAAAATGAGAAACGCGAGCCCCGAGATGGGTATGACCTACATGTATAAAACTCGAACACATATCTAACGTTCGAGACGCACATAAAAGTCTATTATGGCCATGTCCTAAACCCAACAGGAAGTCCGCCATTTGGAAGTGAAGGTGACATTTTGGCTCTAATTTTGCCATTTCCATGCCTCGAACTTTTTGAACTCCTCATTGGAATTTCATCGTTACAAAGCTTCATATTTGGTCAGTCTCAACTACACACCTGGGCCATGTTAAATTGCGGAGCTTTTGAGTTTTCGGGTTACTGTGAGGTCCGTGGCGCCACGGCGAATTTCGATGACTCGCCATGAAAATCTTATTGCCTCTCGTTCTGTCATACATTGTCCGACCTTGACCAAAGTGGACACATATGATAAGGCTCCACCCTGAACATATTTCAACTGCCATATTTGACACCAGGGACAGCGCCACCTAGTGGGAACAGGAAATGTCATGTTTTACACTTTGGGGTACAGTATTGTAATGGGTGACATCTGCAGCCTCAAATTTCTCCAGGAAAGCCTTAAGGAGTTGGTCTTGGGTTACAGAGAAAACTGTGAGTTTTCGCTGAAGGGTGTGACCCCAGCAGCATGGCGAACATTGAGGTCTCGCCATGAAGAAACAAATTAGTGTAACTCAATGAAATCCAATCTGATCAGTACCAGATTTTACAGGGATGATGTCAGACCCGCCCTGAACAGATTGATATGCCCATTGTCAGGAATACGTAGAGCGCCACCTAGTGGCACCAGGAAATGTCATGTCTTTCATTTTGTTGTACTGATTTTCACAGGTTCATCGTGGCCACCTCAAAAGCGGTGAATATCACCATCAGTCCCTCTTGATGCTTCAGTGAGAAAATTGTGACTATAAACTGAACGGCGCACCCTGGTGGCAACGCAGTTCACCATGAAAGATGAAGTGGCTTTTGAGGGGCTTGAAAAGTTTAAAAGTCTTGAAATTTGGCGCACACCTCTAATGTGATGAGGATTTCTTTTTATATGTTCATTTTCCTTGAAGAGCGCAAAATGGCTCCACAGCGCCCCTACAAAATTTCAAAACAACAGCCCCTGCTCTGTGTTTTATGTATGAGTTTGAAACCTGGCAAGCTTATTGGAGATATCAAGATGTACAAAAAAGTCTCTTGGAGCAATATCCCAAATCCAACAGGAAGTCAGCCATTTTAAAATTAATGTGTAAATTTGGCGACATTTGCCCCTCTTTTCAGGCCTCATACTTTGACGAACTCCTCCAAGGGATTTCATTAGATTTACACGATCTCCTGTGTGTGGAATCTAAAGACCTTTGTGATGTTAAATTGCGAAGCTTTTTACGTTCAGGGAAACGGGTGGTCATGGCGGCACGTGGAGTTTCAATCACTCGCCAAAAGCAGTAACCTGCTGTCGCTCAAAAACACAATGTCCAATCTCTCCCAAAGGTCGCAGGCGTGATGAGACTCGAGCTCGGAAATGTTTGTTATGCCATTTGTCAGTAATGGTTAGAGCGCCACCTAGTGGGACGACTATAATAATGGTTGAATGAGATGAAATTTTAGCTGGTGGTTAAATGCATGAATTCCATCAATGTGACATCAGATCGGAAGCGCTGGTTTTAGGTGTTGGGCTTGGCTCGACGCGCCGGGGGTGCGAGGGCCCTCATATCGCTGCTTGCAGCTTTAATTTTCTCTTGTTCTTCCTCTGCTTCACATAACCTGTCAGCATCTCGTACCCACTGGGGAATATGTGAGCAAAATGGTAGCAGTGTTAGAAGTAATGCAGTGAAAATCCCAGCAATGAAGTTGATCACCAGTTTTGACTCCTCCACTTCACACACCAGAGCTTTCTTCAACCTTTTCCCACAACTCATATCCATCAGTTTAGCATCAGCGTAGCTAAAAGAGCATGTAAAAGCTATAAGCCACACGAGAAGTGTCAGGAATACATTTCCGAGGGTTTTGAAGAAGGCTCTGCGGTTGCTAAGAGCTTTGTCTCCTAAAAGGTAGTCTGTTAAACCCAGCAATATCATGGGCAGTGGTAATGCTGCATAGGTTGCTGAGGCATTGGTCAAAATGAAGCAGGGTGTAAATGAGTGGACAGGACCCAGTAACCACAAAGCTGCCATTAAAATGGTCATCACCCAGTCAGCCAGTATGATGGACAGGCTGCACACACTCATAAAGATGGTGTACCGTTTTTGACACCATAAATAAAAGATCACCGTTTCCAGGCCCGCTTTGGAAAATAAGAGTGAAACATACTTTCCAGTGTTGTCTGTGTGACTGGCAGACATGCCCTCCCATTCATGTATAATGGCCAGCATTCTGAAAGTGTGGCTTGTGTCAAACAAAGATGGCAACTCTGGCATCATTTGATTTGATACCGCAGTGTTCAGATGCTCCAGGAAATTCTGTGAAAGACAGAAGAAACTATAAAAACATCATGAAAATGTATACGGGAGAAAAAAAAAAATACACAACTGCTTTTAGCTGGGAGTGCAAGGTGTGAAACCACCTATTTTCTGACTCAGTTTTTGTTCTAGGGCTACAGCTATTGGTTATTGTGGGTTATTATTATTAATGAGCAATAAGAAACATTCACAAGAGGAAAAAACCCCACTTCTTTGATTTGATCTGATCAGCAATGAATTTCTTCTGATGTCCACCGTGTCCAAAATGTCTGTGAGGAAATTCATCAGGGACAGGTGTTTGTGAGAGTCTACATTGTGTCATTGTGGTCCAAGACGATGTTCTTTTGTTTCTTTTTTTGGGTTAAGCCCATCTTGTCTGGCAGGTTTTACAATCAGAATTATGATTTGAATGTGATGTTGTGCCAAACAGATTTGCTTTTCCAACATGAGCTCTGTAAGTTCTCTATAGGCTTCTCATGTTTGTGTTTCTTTTGTGTTTATTTATTCATTTCAATTACTTTTCTGTTATGTTTCTGTTTTTAGATACATGTGTATGCCAAAGCTGACAGGGAGGGTGGAAAAGGGGACAAAAAGGGTGAGAAAATATAATAATAGATAAATATATTATAAAAATAAAATAACATGGTAGGTAACAAAAACTGAACCGTGACAGATATTGGCTGATGTATTTTTACTTATTTATCACAATCTAAAACACACACTTAGCATTTGACGGGGGTGCTGTGATGTCTGCCTTTTACTACCCAGCAAGCCTACTACCTTAGACCCCTGCTGCCCCAGATTTTCAACAAAAAGAACAAAAGCACAACAGCCTTAATGATGACGATGCTGTCATAGTTTGACATGGAGCCTGTCTGATGTAGAGTAAAGAGTCGCAGTCGTCAACGAGATGTGAGCTCACGTGTAGTGAAAGACAACATTTTTTTGCCTTGCATAACAGCAGGCCTAGTTCCTGTAATCACCATTAAAACCTTTACTAGGAAAAAGCTGGTGGGACTCTGTTCTGAAACCACCTGATCAACAAGTTTCAACATGAATAAAAGGAAACCTGGCCACTCCCGTCCACTGTTTTCTTCAGTAAAAATCTACAGTAGAGCTAAAATAAAACATGGAGATGAACTGTAAAGTCAGTTTGATATAATGTTTAAACCAGGAACCTTGCTGTAGGCTCTTAGCAGCTGTTCTACTTTGTATGGCAGCAATACCTGCAACAACCAGGGTGAGTCTAAAGGGTGGCATGGGGTTTGATCATATTTATTTCACGGTTTTAGTAGGATTGTTTTTCTGGATTATACTAATATAAATATGTGCCAGTAGCACACTGAGCCACTGACCCAGTGCTGTTGGGTCAGACACTGAAATGTTTTTGTTAATTGTTAACATCTATACCATCAGAACGTCTGTTTTCTACAGGAGGAAGTGTTGCATTGAAGCACCGGACACACCTCAGTTCTGAGAATATCGATAGACTAGCTTATCATCATTGTATTCGTGCATTTTCATTAGAACATAGACTCGCATGCACAAAAACAAATATAGACACCAAGTTTACATCACCCAAGTTATATGATACTATCACAACTCGTTTGTTGCCTCCCACTAATGTAAGGAAAATTTCCACGATGTCAGAATAAAGGTTTTTAAAACCTTAGTTTAGGATGCATGTATGGCTTATTTTATTTGACAGTACTTTATTGCAAATATTTATTTTTGCATTGAAGAAAATGTTTTCTTCAATGCAAAAAGGGTTTTGTTTTGCAGTTAAACTATTTTACAAATTGCAATGAACATTTCATTTGAAACAATTGTTTTTTTCTATTTTGAATATTTATTATTGCTCATTAATAAAACAAAAGTATTTTTTATCATATTAGCTGAACAATTGGAGGAATAATGGATACTCTGCAGCTCTTTCCTGCTGCAGAAAACAGATACTCTCTTGGTGTATATGTCAATAATTAATTGTAAAACATATAAAAAATTGCCTTCAGGATATTTATAATTGAGTTACTGAGTGAACTATTGATGACCTATTTTATTGAATACCTTTGCCCCTGCCCCTCTTCAGATTACCATTGTATTTCTAAACTTGAATCATTATATGAAGAGGGTACTTTAGAGGGCTCCTTTAGGACTCCACCAAAGGAAGTATATATACATTGATATTTTTCTTCTGCAAGTTATAAAATCTCTTTTCTTGTTTACATTTAACTTCATTTAAGAAAACTTTCTCCTGATAATTACAGTATGCACTGCACTTGTAAAGTCTGAACAGTTAAGAGGTCACATTGGAATGGCAAAATGCATTGATGTAATATTATAAATATGTATCATTATCAAATTCGGTGTAGTCGTAACCTAAAAGCCGTGTTACCCTGCTTACACGTCGTTGAGACTGAGGTGATGACAAAGCATACACCCTGAAAATAAGGGTGTATCCGTTTGACCACACTGGTAAATTGTTAATATCAAAATCTTAGATTAAAAGAGGAAATGAGAAACCATGCAGTGTTAAAAATGAGCAAATGCAGAAATTCTGAGTTTCTCTCACAGTGCTTGATGTGCATCCTAGAAAAAATTGTAAGGGCTTCGTTCATTAATGTGATTAGTCTGCTTATCTTGTACGTACCTACATACTTAAGAAACTGGGAAATTGCTAATGAAAATCTCCATCAGTTGTTATTTTGGTATGGCAAACTCCTTTTATTGTAATTTTAAGAAATGCTAAAGTGTTTTATTCAAACTGACCAAACAGTTTGCCACCGCAGAATCACTTCTGAACCCTGTGTTAATCATGAAAAAGAAATAATAAATGGCTCTGAATTTACCTTTTTATGCTGTGTTGTATTAGTCCTGTAAGCTTCAGCAGAGGTGGTTAACTCTTGTTCAGTAATGCATATTAAGTCCTCCTTCTGACTGTTGTGAACAGGTAGGTGACTCTGTATGATCCTGCTTCCCCATTGTTAATGCACACACCTGATGGGACACACCTTCTGTTTTTTTTTTCCAAGAACACCTGCTTGTTTTCCCTCCCACATGTATCATGAAAGTGACGACTTCCTGGTGCATCAATTTGCATGTCCTGCAGCCAGGACAACCAGTGACTGCTCACTGTGTTTGAAACTGCTCCCTTTAAATTATTTTGCTTGCTTACACCTCTTGTATATCAAGTTACACCCGTTTCTTGGGAATCAAGATCCAGTGAATGGCCGGCTCACGGAAATGTCAACTTATCTGTCTTTGACCACAATAGACTTGTGATTATTCCTGTTGCAAAGTTGATATGTGAACTATGTCAACACTGTAGCCTTGGGTTTGGCTTGATTAGTTTGCCATGTGGCTTTGTTCTCAGTTTTTTACATTGTTATTATTATTTTCTTGTTCTTTTTGCTCCTGATCAGTTAATACGGGTGTGGCGAATTTGCTTGCTGTGGATTTGAAAATTTCAACACTCTTTGTTAAAGCCTTGGCCCTATGTCTAAGTCGGTGCACTTGATACCCGGTTTTTCCAAGTAGCATAAATTCCTCGAAATGGAAATTCAAAATAATCTTGGAAAATTGATACCCTAGTAATAGGATGACGACAAAAGTAGTCCACTGTTAAGAAAAAAAAAGTTAAAAGCGATCTTACCTATTGTTAGATACCAAACGTCAGGGGACACCAGACTCCAACATGGGAAAACCCTTACCAGATAAAATGTGCTGTGCTTGTTTGTTCTTTATCAACACAATGTCTGATTTCATTTCTTTGTCTGGAAGCCTTAAGCATACTGTTTTATCTCACTGGCAAGCACAGGACATCCAGAGGCCACTGTGGTTTGTCCACATGGAGCGGAGGAAGAGTTGTGCAGTGATGTCATGAGGACAAACTGCTCTTTGTACACCAAATGCTAGATTGTTCTGTCACACAGACTTGGACACATTGTTCTAACAGCGGGCTACTTACATAAATTCAACAGTATCAGAGAACTGGGCAGAGAGATGCCCACACCCACAAGGGGGTGCATACATGCATATATGTAAATACAAAGCTAAGATTATTTAAAGTCCAGTGAAGTTTTGCATCAAGATTGTAGCGTCTCATTATTTCCATCGTTACACCTGCATGATATCAAAACCGAGACACAGCAGAGCTTGTGTTGTTTAAACAACAGAAGCTATGTTCAACTCCACTGAACACTTTACATATTCTCCGAAGTTGACACAAATTAAAAGCCAGAAGTAAAAGATAGGAAGTGTAACTGCAGCTCCCAATGAAAGAATGTTAGTGAGTAACTGGCTAGTGCAGGTTGCATTATCATTTAGACAAGAATAACCTGTTTCTGTGTTCTGGTACCGAATCTCCACGAGGCATTTTGTTTTGTGTCGTTAGCCTTTGGTTGGTTAACCAGTAATTTACTGCGGTGTTGAGTTTCACATGAAATTTAGATGTAGTTTAGTCTTAGTCTTTTAACTAAAACATTATTTAGTTTAACATAATAAATTAGGCATCTAAATTCTTTTAGTTTTAAATGTCATAAGATTTTAGTAGACTAACTATAAACTTGATTTAGTTGACTAAAATTTACAGGATGAAAGTTGAAATGTGTCCATATGTCTGCTCTTCTCTTCCTTCCAAGCACTGAGGTTTTGTAGTGTTTTCATGACAATTGGGACCACCACATCAAACCTATTGTCTTGGTTTTGTTTAAAAAAGAAAAGAAAAAAGTAATTGGTCGACAGAATTAACTTTGCTTTACTGTTTGACAGGATGTTGGACGGATGAAGTTTGAGCTCTTTGCTGATGTGGTTCCAAAGACCGCTGAGAACTTCCGGTAGAGAACAAGTCACACAATCACAGACTGCTCACAGCCTTATATTATATCATCTTTTTTTTTGTTTTTCAATTTTCTTTAAGATATCACTGCTATACAGTATGTGTTAATAGACAGTTTTATCATCTCTTACAGGCAGTTCTGTACTGGAGAGTTCAGGTAAGGCACTGAAATTTGCAAATACAACTTCACCAGTCTGTACACCACATTGACACGTTCTTGAACGCACTTTTAAGCAGGGCTGCAGCTATTGATTATTTTAGTAATCAAGTAGTCCATCCATTATTGAATAATCAGATGATAAGAATTACTTTTGTCTTATTAATGAGCAATAGTATTCGTAAGAGAAAAGCAAAGGTCTTTCAAATTGAACTGCTCACTGCTTTGCATTTTACAAACTGCATCATATTTTGGGGATGAAATGTGTGTTTTGGGCATGCATGTCTGCATGTTAAAGTGTGCTAGAGAACGGGTAAGTACAGTGGGGGCAAAAAAGTATTTGGGAGCCACCGATTGTGCAAGTTGTCCCACTTAAAAGGATGAGAGAGGTCTTTAATTTTCAGCATGGGTTCACTTCAACTGTGAGAGACAGAATGTAAAAAAGAAATCCAGAATATCACATTGTATGATTTTTAAAGAATTTATTTGTACAATGGTGCAGAAAACAAGTATTTAGCACCTACAAACAAGGAAGAATTCTGGCCCTCACAGACCTGTTACTTCTTTAAGAAGCTCTTCTATCCTCCACTCATTACCTGTAGCAATGGCATCTGTTTGAACTCATTATCTGTACAAAAGAAACTTGTCCACACCTTCAAAAAGTCAGACTCAAATCTCCACCATGGCCAAGACCAGAGAACAATCTAAGGACACCAGGGACAAGATTGGCTCATCCCAGTCTTGTGCAGATGTGCTAACTACAACAAGCAAGCAGCTTGATGAGAAGAGATCGACTGGTGGAGCAATTAATAGAAAATGGAATAAATACAAGATCACTGACAGTCTCCTTCGACCTGGGGCTCCATGCAAGATGTCACCTCTTGGGGCACAAACGATCTCGAGTGAGGAAACGCTCCAGAACGACACGGAGGGAACTGATCAATGACCTGAAGAGAGCTGGGACCACAGTGACAAAGGTCACTATTAGTAACACACTACATCGTCAGCGATTTAAATCCTGCAGCACTCGATAGGTCTCCCTGCTTAAGCCAGCACATGTCCAGCCCCACTGAATTTCCCAGAAGAACCCACCCGAGGGATTAATAAAGTTTCATCTAATCTAATCTCTAATCAGTTTGCCAGAGACCATCTGGATGATCCAGAGGAGGACTGGGTGAATGTCATGTGGTCAGGTGAGACCAAAATAGAAGTCTTTGGTATAAACGCCACTTGCTGTGTTTGGAGGGGGAAGAATGCTGAGTTGCAACCATACCCACTGTGAAGCATGGGAGTAGAAACATTATGCTTTGGGGCTGCTTTTCTGCAAAGGGGACAGGACGACTGATCCGTATTAAGGAAAGGATGAATGGGGCCATGTATGCTGAGATTTTGGGCAAAAAACCTTTCATCAGTGAGAGCATTGAAGATGAAAAGTGGTTGGATCTTTCAGCATGACAATGATCACAAACATACCACCCAGGCAACGAAGGCGTGACAATGTAAAATGCATTTCAAGGTTCTGGAGTGGAAAATACGAGCTACAGTCTGTGCAGACCTGGTGAAGACATACAGGAAACGTTGGACCTCTGTCATTGCCAACCAAGGTTACATTACATTACAATATTGAGGTGAACTTTTGTTAATGACCAAATACTTAGTTTCTGCACCATTATACTAATAAATTCCTTAAAAATCATACATTGTGATATCCTGGATCTCTCTCTTTTTTTTTTTTTTTTTACATTCCATCTCTCACAGTTGAAGTGAACCTATGCTGAAAATTATAACAACTCATCTTTTTAAGTGGGACAACTTGTACAATCAGTGGCTACCAAATACTTTTTTGCTCCACTGTATCTGGTGACTGCAGAGAAGAAAAACAAGCAACATTCTCAGAACTGAGGTGTGTCCTGTGCTTTGATGCATTGTTTACTGCTGCAGAAAACCTTTAGGTTACTTGCGAAACCCTATTTTTCAGAGAAGCATGAGTGAGATGTCTCACAATTGGATGTTTCTCCCTGAGATGAGCTTTTATGTCATTCTTCTAATCTTGTTAGACTGGATGTTGTAACAACCACGTCAGGTAGAACCACCTACCCTTTAGTAGCTTGAACTATTACGTTGCTGCTTTTCAAGCTAAGCAACTCTTCTTGCCTTGCCTTTGCAGGAAGGGCTGTCTGGTGAGGCCTCTTACTCATGTTACCTTGAGAACTGGGGTTACACAAGTAACCTAAAGACCTTATTCCTAGCATTCGTTTTGATGTCTTATAATGAAAATGGAGAGTCCAGACCCCACATAGGCAAGATTGGGCTTCATTTACACCCTGGTCTGCTCTAGAGCAAACCGAGTGCAGGAAGGGTGCGCTGAAAGTACATGAATGTCAGACACATTTAGCAGCAATGCTGTCTTCAATGACAGATGCTTTAAATGAACCTCCTGCACATTTTCAAATGGAGGGCACAAAGCCATCCAAAACCACCACTAAGGCTACGTTCACACTGCAGGCCTAAATGCTCAATTCCGATTTTTTTGTCTGGTTGTTCACACTACATATAAAATGTGACAGTAAACGCGCTCTAGTGTGAACCGTTCACGGCCCTCAAAGCGGCCTGCATGTGCAAAAGAAGACGTCACACACAACGCGCTCTGTTTAGACCCAGACCACACAGTATTGTTTGACTGATGACCCTTAATATAAAGACTTGTTTCGGACTTTACATTTCCCAATTTTGCTTTAAGTTATAAAGTTATTGTTATTTACATATGGCCTAATAATTATCCTTATTGCTGTTTTAGAGAGGAGCGGTGCTTCAAAGGATAGTTGCAGATTTCTGTCAGAATCTGCAGATTATACAGTACAAATAAAATGTTCACGTTTCTCCAACGTTGTCTTCCCAACAGTTTCACTAACATCTACACTGGATGGCTTCTCAGGCGCTTCTCCGGCGCTGATAATTGGCGTCTGTCTTGTGTCAGTGACATAAAAGACGGATTTAATACGACATGACCGTTCAAACAGCAGTCGCTTTCTAAAACATCAGATATGTATCGGATTCAGTACCACATATGAAAGTGACCTAGATCGGATTTGAAAATATCGGATTTGTGCTGTTCAAACTGTCATACCATGATCGGATATGGGTCGCATAAGGTCAGAAAAGTCGGATTTGATGCGCTTTCGCCTGCAGTGTAAACGTAGCCTAAGTCTTAAGGAGGTCCCAGAGGACTAGAGAAAGGCAGTAACCTGGGGTACTCTTTGATAAAATGGCAGACCAGAGTGTGCTGGCCAGCTGTTTTATTACCAAAACCCACATGGACAGGGGGATGTCAGGTGAGACTCTTCTTTTTTCTCAGCTGCTGACTGACCGGCTGCGCAGGTCATCCTGGTGGAACTACTTTCTGAGTTGTGGCCCGCAGGCCCTTGTTTTGGGATCTTGAACTGAGTGGGAAGCTAGGTGGCTGCCTGTGCAAAGATCTGTCACAGGGTCCTTTCATTCATGGCAGATAATGGATGGAGCGTAGGGCTTCTGGAGGAGGCCATAGCCAGACACAAATAGAGGTGGGCTGTGACTAACTCTTCTATAGGCAGTGAAAGTAAGCCATGCTTCTCCATGTCTTGATGCATGCTTAGTCATTCAGGTAACTAAATCCCAAAAGGTTGATTCTATGCTTCTCCATGGTCTCAAAATCCAGGGAAGAAGCCAAGCATATTTGAGTAATTCCTCTGCCGTCCTGGTGGCCTGGGGCAATTTCTTCCCTTCATCATGTGATCAGGTGGTCTGAGGCCTGGTGTTTGTGTCTGTAATTGAAATTTTGTTGCCACAAACGCAGAGTTGAGTGGGTGTCTACCTTTCCTCTGGTGTGAGGGGAAAAAAAACTTCTACTACATCTTTGCTTACTGGGATGCTAATAATAAGGTCAGTGAGTTAGCTGGTTGTGCTGAACCGTACAAACAAAAACACCTTTCTGGAGAGTAAGTGGTATGATGCTTGATCAGTGGCGAAGTCTCAGGTTCAGAAGAGATGACCAGAAGGTAGCTAGCAGCTGTTGAGGGAAAGTTAGCAAAACACTCCTATCTACCAACAGTTAAGCTAGCTAGCCTAATGCGGGTTGAGATATGCACCAAAACAAGAAGAGGCATTTGAATAACGGCTGTGTAGTAGGGTCAATGTGGTTGTTACAATCACCAGCCAATGAAGATTAGCGGAATGAAATAATGTTTCTGCGGACTATGCAGGGAAGCATGTCCCATAGTGAGACATCAAAATCAATTCTAGGAATGACAACGGATGTTCTGATGGTATAGAGGTTAATAATAATTAAGTGTGCACCCTAACAGCATTGGGTCAGTGGTTCAGAGTTTTGCTGGTCCATATATGTTTTTACATTTTTACTGGCTTGCAGAGAGAGAGAGAATTTTTTTAATTGTTTTTTTCCCCCTTTTTTTATATTTAGAATTTCAAGGAACTAAATCTACAAAATAATATTACTAAAACCTTGAAATAAATATGTTTTAGTACACCTCATGCCCCCTTTAGACTATTCAATATAATTATGGCGGCTGCTGAAAGTTTAACAAGCTGCCTGGTTTAAACATCGTGTCAGACTAAGTTAGCAGTTCGTCTGCATATTTTTCAGAAAGTATTCACAATGCTTCACTTGTTACACAATTTGTCTTGTTATAGCCTAATTTCAAATTGGGTTAAATTAATTAATTTTAATTCATTTTAACCTCAATCCAATTATGGCAGTTAGAGTTAAAAAACAAAAAAAAAAACCCCAACGTGATTTGAAATACTTGTAAATTTTTAAAAAATAAAAAAACAAAACAAAAGTATAACACGTACATAAGTATTCACATCCTTTGCTTCATACTTTGTTGGAGCACCCTTGGCTCCAGGTACAGCTTCAGGTCTTTTGAGTACGATGCTACAAGCTTGGCACTAGGGCTGCACGATATTAGGAAAACCTGCGATGTGCGATAACTGTGATCAATATTGCGATAACGATATGACTTGCGATAAAATAAATAGCAAAACAAAAAAAACCGAATACATAATTTCCGTTTTACTGCAACAGTTTTATTTAAAGAAAGCTGCTGTATTAGCAGTGTAACAACAAAGTGCACTTTAACATTGAAACATTGCCCCCCCCAAAAATTTTCTGAGGCTTGAATTCTGAAAGACATCCTTCCCGGTCTCTATAATTAGTTTTAAATAAACATAACTTAAATTATACTGCAAATTATCTCAATGCAGTTGTTCATCATTTTACCACTCACCAAGTAGTTATGATGTAAGTCAAAACTGGAGAGGAAACTTTACTGTAGTGCTTGCGTAGTTTTCAGCTTGGCTCAGTGACTGTCTTGCGGCATGTTTCGTACATTTGTGGAATGGCGACATGGGAAAATGCTCTCAGCCATTACAACTCTGATTCGTTGCTGCAGCGTTGTTCGCTCCCCACCTACATAGGAGGCGGGCCTCTAATCCATTTGACTGGTCAAATGTGTAAAGGGGTTTCTTTGATTGGTAAATTCTTTAAAGCACGTGTATAAACATTTTAAGGTACCCAATTATTAATTTTGCGATGGGCCAATCGCACAGGCTGATATCGCGATGACAATAAATTTTTGATTTATTGTGCAGGCCTACTTGGCACACACATTTTTGCTGAGTTTCTCACATTCCTCCCATCAACTTGGATGGGCAATGTCGGTGCCAGGAATTTTCAAGTCTGGGCTCTGGCTGTGTGCTTTGGGTCGTCATTCTGTTGGAGCAGGTTATCATCAGAGATGTCTCTTTACAATGCTGCATTCATCTTTCCCTCAACCCTGACTAGTTGAGTGTTATGGCAAAGGCTGTGAATACTTATATACTTGTCAGGATTTTGTTTTTTATTTTTAACCCTTTCACGCATAGTGGTCACTACAGTGGACAGCTATTCAAAGACCGTTTTCTTGTATTTGTGTCAGTGTTGATGGTATACTTGCACATAAACCACTACACTGGACACTGATGTGTCACTCCATACACTGCCACCCACTGGTCGTTTAATGTTACTATAGATGTATGACGGGTTTCATTGTAATTATTGTTATTTAACCCTGTTGTGCATGAATTATGACAATCTCAATCAGGATTTTTTTAAGTATTTTTATTCATCTTTTCATGCCTAAAGAAGAATAAAAATACTTAAGAAAAAAGTCCTGATTCAGGTTGTTACAATTCATTCATGAAAGAATTAATGAATTTTTAAGAATGATATTTGAAATAGGGCTGTATCATAAGAAAATGTGGAACAATAGAAAGTACTGTGAATACTTTCCAGATGTACTATATTTCATGCTGGCCCATTTGTAAAAATCTGAATCACAAAAATAGACAAATCTACTTTGTTTTAAGGAGACAGTTGAGACAGTTTGTACATTATTTTACTGTACAGTATTTTACTGCTTACTTCATTTTCTTTTCTCACTGACTCCTGTCTTTTTAGGAAGGATGGCGTTCCTATTGGCTACAAAGGTTGCACATTCCACAGGTACTCACATGGCAGCTTGACTTACGTAGCTTACATTGAACTCTGGTGTTTGATTTATGAAGTGTGTAAACTACAGCAGCAAAGCCGAGATGATATTCTGCACTATAGTTACAGAAGAAATATACCATGTTAACGAAGGGTCTATGATCACATGACTAGCACATCATGTCATTTAGAAAACGTTTGCGATGCTACACTGCCTCTTCACATTTTGCAATGACATGCAACTTGGGTCATTTTACTGTGGCGGTTGTGTACACTGACTAACAGTGAAAATGGCAAAGAGCATACATTTGTAATCTGCTGTCTATTACAGTTAGATTGTAATACTTTTCATGTATTTGTTCACTTTTGTGAGGTTTTCTCTAGCTGAATTGATATTTTTTTCTCCATTGGTCATTGGCAGGGTAATCAAAGACTTCATGATACAGGGAGGAGACTTTG